>NC_141876.1:147846742-148149772 GCF_056163025.1 Triticum urartu
GGAGTAGTTAGGAGGCTCTGAGGCAGGAGGCCTTGCCTTTTCGATTGTTGCTGCTTTTGTGCTAGCCTTCTTAAGGCAAACTTGTTAAACTTATGTATGTACTCAGATATTGTTGCTTTCACTGACTCTTGTGTATTCGAGCTCTCGAGGCTCCTGGCTTGTAATATAAGGCCTGTATTATTTTAATTTATGTCTAGAGTTGTGTTGTGATATCTTCCCATGAGTCCTTGATTTCGATCGTACATATCTGCGTGTATAATCAGTGTACGATTGAATCGGGGACGTCACAGCCAGGGCTTGCACTGTCATACTAGAGGTCGTGGCGTCTCAAGATCTCTGGATCTGTCACTCTTTCTTTGGTATGGCTGGATCACACAATGATATCAACGTGCTTCAGTGCTCGCCTGTGTTTGCTAGGCTTGTCGAAGGCAACAACCCACCGGTGAACTTTACTGTCAACGGCCACAACTACGACAAAGGATACTACCTGGGTGACGGTATCTATCCTCAGTGGACCACTATTGTCAAAACAATACCCAACCCTGTCGGAGAGAAGAGGAAAACATTTGCCCAAGAGCAAGAGAGTGCTAGGAAGGATGTCGAGCGTGCCTTTGGTGTTTTGTAATCTCAATGGGACATCGTTCGATATCCTGCTAACCTAGAGCACGCAGAAACTGTGGGAGGTGATGACTACTTGTGTGATCATGCACAATATGACCGTAGAAGACGAGCGCTCGGAACGTCTGTACGATCAAGGATTTCAATTTCAGGATGAGAATGTTGTGCGGAGGAGCGGCAACGTTTGAACAATTCACCCAATCTCATCATGACATGTGTGATTGGAAAACTCACGTGCAGCTGCAAAATGATTTGGTTGAGCATATGTGGGCTCATATTGGCAACCAATAGATGTATCTTCTTTTATTCGTTTACAAAACTATGCGAGACATTTTTATTTTTATTTGACTTGTAAAACCATGCTATTTTATTTGGTTCATACTATGTTATTTGACTATATGTTTAAAATGCAAATTCATCAATGCAAAATATAGTGGCCGGCCGGGTGCACTGCCAACCCATATCTAAAACAGTGCAGATGCCGGACGGGACGGCGGATCCAAATGAACAAAAAACGGACAAAATCGCCGTCTGTTTGGGTCGCCTCATTGAAATTGCTCTAAGCAATCCAAACAATTAAAAACTTGTCAATTTTGAAAAATCTTAAAGTTACCAAATGTTTGCTAGCGAAATTTTGGTTCTCAACCAAGCATGCCCAATAATGCACTCCTCTCGCAAGTTCATGCACGGAAAACTACGATTCGCTCTTTCCAACGGCAACACGCCAGAGGCTAGAGAGAGAAGAGAATCCTAGAGGCCAGAGAGAGGGAGAGAGAATGTGATGTGATCGCGGAGGACGGAGAGAGAGAGAGAGAGAGAGAGAGAGAGCAAGGGGGACGAGACGACGCAACAATGAGCAGTGCCGCCACCTACGCGGAGAGCATCGCTTCCTGCCGCACTCCAGTTCCCATCCGCTCCCCATCCCTCGCAGCCACGGCGGCGGCGGTACCCGACGCAGCCCCCCTCCCCGTGAGGCGGCAGCTCGATTTCCCCAGCGGCGACGGCAACACGGATGACGATGATGACTTCTTCTATCTCGTCGCAGAGGAGATAGAGGAGATGGAGCGAAACCTAGACCAGGTCACGCGCCGCGCCGCGCAGAGCTTGACGCCGCCGACGGTAGCGCGGGCACGCCCGAATTTCCGTGAGAGGCTGTGCATTTGCCGGCGCGGGCCGTGTGCCGTTGAGTGGAAGGAGGGAGGATGGGCATACGTCTGCTCGGCGCCGCTGGTGAGCCTCCCCCTCCCATGTTTTTTTTGAACCCCCCCCCCCCCCCCCCCCCCCCTCTGCCCAACCAAAGATCATCTCTTGGTTATGATTTTTGCTTCTTTTTTGTGGTATAAGAATGGTTTATTGGACGTCTTTGACCAGTTTCTGTATAAGGGAAAATTCTGATGTACTCCCGGAAGGCGCGGGGGGGGGGGGGGGGGGGGGGGGGGTTAATTTCTTGGAGTTCTCTGTTTTGGAGTGCGAAGACGATGGATTGACGATGTTGGGATTAGGGGTGGCAAGATGCAGGATGACATGGAGGTTTTTTTTTTGTTTTGTTTTGCTTCTAGAGTCTTTGCAGTGTTCTTTATGGCTATCATAATTTCTAAAAAAGGGTTGTTTTTATCTGAGCTCCTGAAGTGTTTTTCTTCGATTTGGCAACAAGCCATCGCTTTCTGGGGAAACTGGGTGCGATTTTTGATAACTGCTCACCTACTGACGCAGTAATTTGGAATAACTGCTCAGATCCAGCAAGCAAAAGCTTCTGTTTTGGAGTGCGAAGACGATGGATTGACGATGTTGGGATTAGGGGTGGCAAGATGCAGGATGACATGGAGATTTTTTTTTCTTTTTGCTTCTAGAGTCTTTGCAGTGTTCTTTATGGCTATCATAATTTCTAAAAAAGGGTTGTTTTTATCTGAGCTCCTGAAGTGTTTTTCTTCGATTTGGCAACAAGCCATCGCTTTCTGGGGAAACTGGGTGCGATTTTTGATAACTGCTCACCTACTGACGCAGTAATTTGGAATAACTGCTCAGATCCAGCAAGCAAAAGCTTCATATTTGATTTTGATAATTTCCTGTAAAAATTAACCATTCATGTGCTAACTATTTTGGAAATACGAGATTACAATGCATAATTTACAAGAGATACATACACACTGGACACATGGGTCTTTTTTTATGTAGATTAGTTGTAGGCATGAGAAATAAGATAAATTGTGAATAGTTGCTGAAATCACAACATAATTTTTCTTTTTTATTTCTCGCCGTGTGTATCAAATGTGGATTGGAACTTTGTGAAATGGTAGATGCATTTTGTGTTAACGCTGAGGACATAATCACAATCTTTTGTATCTCATTGGACGTCCATGCATCCCGCTGTGACCTAAAGGTTAATGTGTGTAAAGCCATTGCTCTTTGGGGCATCATAACAAAATGTTCTCATGGATTAAGCTCAAAATTTGGATCCGAGTTTGTAACTACTTTACCAAGGCTTTTCTACTCAAGCTCTCAGATTTAAAGTCACTTGGCTAATTCATTGTGCATGACACTGACAGTGCCTGCTTATGATTAGTGTTCAGTCTGTAAGGTTGAGAATCTGTAGTCTATACTTCTTTATAGCTATTTCTTGGGATACTTCAGATATCTGTGGTGTAAGAGCATCTCCAATGGTTGTAAGATAGTTGTTGGTAGACTTTGCCACATAGGATTTTTGATGATGTGTTATACAATAAATGAGGAAAGAGAGGAAGGTTGTATGTATATGAACCAACACCCCTTATACAAGCTCCAATGTAGAATGAGAGAGCACCTTATTTATTATCTCACATGCTATTGAGCAAACTAGATACAACCCATTGGAGTTGTTGTATGTTAAGGTGTTGGTTGATGACATGGCATATTTTACCAACAAGCTAACATACAGACTGTTGGAGATGCCCTAAGGAATAAATAGCTATTGATTTAGCAACAACAATAATGTGTAGTTATTTCAGCATGTGATTAATACAGTGTACATGACTTTGACTCCAGTTAATAATGATATACATTTACTATAGGACTTCCGTGGGATCTCTGTTGTTTTATGAAGTCCAGTATGTAAGTTTGCTGCCATCAATTATAGCATGATATCTGTAAACCTTACTGTTATTTACAGCATGGTGTGTAATTCCATAATTTGGTTTGCCTTTATGCCCAGCCTTCACAGTCTCCATAATTGATCCTTGCTTGTTTGTAGAAAACAGAAACACAATTAGAAACTTGTTGCAAGAGAGGATGTGCTATGTTAATGATCCTGTATGGATTGATCTGTCCCTTTGTCTATTAGCCTCTCTTGAAGTTGCAGGCTAATTCATTTAGCCCAAGATCATTTAGTTGGTTAGAGATGCCTTTTTTCCATTTTTGTGCCATTTAGTTACATTCTCTTTCAGCTAACTTACTTAGATTTCTTATTTGCATTTTTTATTCTTTCACTAATTTCTCCAACTCCTGAATGTAAACTTGACACAATATTTATTTGTTGAACCTAAAATTTTCAGAAGTGCAGACATTCTTCTTATTGCATGGAATCTGATGTCAATCCAAGTTCACAGCCTGCCTTTTTGAGTCATCATGAACCCGACAATCATATGACTAATGGTACAACTCAAGTTAATGTTAGTCCCCAAGGTGCTGGTGCTACAACTCCTGTAAATGTTACTCCCCAACGTGATGGTGCTAGGACTCCAGTTACTTTTAGTCCCCAAGGAGCTAGATCCAGTGGTGAAGTACCAACCTGCAAGTGTACTGCTGGGAAGTGCAAAACTGAGAAAAAAAACGGGGTGGTCTACTATGTGTGTCATATACCAAAGGTAATATTTCTGTTTGATAGTTCTCTTGTCTTCATTCCTCTTAATATGTTTTAGTAATACTTGATATGACTATGGTCAGTTTATACTGTCTTGGTCTGTTTTGTATAAGATGGTTTAGCTCTTGATAGCTGCTGTTTGTTTTATTGATTGTACTAGTCCTGCGAAAAGCAGTCAAATAAGTCATGACAGAAGATACACATACTTCTTTTCTTTTTGAGAATGAGGATCTATGCATGAATAAGTGTTATGAAAAAAGATATGCTAGAACTTCTCATGGCAACGACAAGAGATTAGCTGTCGCTTTGGCGTGTTTTTGTTAGGAATATGCAACTTGTATATCCATGAGGCCATAGGCCGATATATATATACATGTACAGATGTGGAACATATGCAGGAAACCCCTTATACAACGGGATAAATACAAAGGGATACATGACTTATATTATAACTCTAACACCCCCCCTCAAACTCATGGTGGATGAACAACACTGAGTTTGGAGAGATAAAAGCCATGTTGTGCTCTAGTCTGAGCCTTCGTCAGGAAATCCGCCAACTGTAACTCGGAAGGCACATACTGAAGAGCAATAACCTGATCCTGCACAGCAGCACGCACATAGAACGCATCAACACCAATATGCTTGGTGAGCTCATGCTTCACAGGATCACGTGCAATGCTGATAGCACCTGTACTGTCAGATAAAAGCAGAGTCGGTGTAGTGACAGAAACACCAAAATCCTGAAGTAACCACCGTAACCAAGTCACCTCTGCCGTCAAAAGAGCCATTGCTCGCAACTCAGCCTCAGCACTCGAACGGGAAACTGCAAGCTGTTTCTTCGTCTTCCAGGCAATGAGAGAACCACCAAGAAAAACACAGTAAGTAGAAAGTGAACGGCGATCGGAAGGATCACTAGCCCACGTAGCATCCGAATAGGCCTGGAGCTGTAAAGAACTGGAGCGAGGAAAGAATAGACGGTGAGAGATCGTGCCTCGAAGATATCGAAGAACACGAAGGAGATGACTATAGTGAACCGAGGTGGGGGCAGAGACAAACTGACTCAGAATATGAACCGGATAAGAGATGTCCGGACGAGTGACAGCTAGATAGACAAGACTGCCAACAAGATGATGATAACGCGTCGGGTCAGGGAGAGGATCACCATCAGTAGCACGGAGGTGAACATTGAGCTCCATAGGAGTCTCAACAACGCGCTCGTCAGTAAGAGCAGCACGAGCAAGAAGATCCTGGATATACTTTTCCTGGGATATAAAAAAGCCATCAGAGGTAGAAGAGACTTCAATCCCAAGAAAGTAGCGAAGAGGTCCAAGATCAGACATAAGAAACTGCTCACTAAGACGGGCCTTTACAAAGGCAATATACTCGGGGTCATCCCCCGTGATGATCATGTCATCACCATCAGTAGCACGGAGGTGAACATTGAGCTCCATAGGAGTCTCAACAACGCGCTCGTCAGTAAGAGCAGCACGAGCAAGAAGATCCTGGATATACTTTTCCTGGGATATAAAAAAGCCATCAGAGGTAGAAGAGACTTCAATCCCAAGAAAGTAGCGAAGAGGTCCAAGATCAGACATAAGAAACTGCTCACTAAGACGGGCCTTTACAAAGGCAATATACTCGGGGTCATCCCCCGTGATGATCATGTCATCAACATAAAGAAGAAGAGTCCGACCACGAGGAGAAAGGTGAATAAACAATGCTGGATCATGAGCACTGGCTAAAAAACCAGCAACAGTGATCACAGAAGCAAAGCGCTCAAACCAGGCGCGGGGGGCTTGCTTAAGGCCATAGAGAGAGCGACGAAGACGACATACCATGCCATCAGGAACAGAATACCCAGGTGGTGGCTGCATGTACACCTCCTCACGCAGCTCACCATTAAGAAAGGCATTCTTAACATCAAGCTGAGATATAGACCAGTGGCGTGCAGAGGCAACGGCAAGAAGTGTACGAACAGTGGTCATATGAGCCACAGGAGCAAAAGTCTCGTCATAATCACGACCATGCTCCTGCTGAAAACCACGAGCCACAAGACGAGCTTTGTGACGCTCAAGAGAACCATCGGAGCGAGTCTTAACCTTGTAGACCCACTTACAAGTGATTGGACGGACTCCGGGAGGAAGAGAAACAAGATCCCAGGTACCAGTGCGTTCAAGAGCAGCAATCTCCTCTGCCATCGCAAACTGCCATTCAGGATGAACAACAGCCTGACGGTAAGAAGTCGGCTCAAGAACAGCAGCACCAGCGGTGGGAAATCCAAAGCGATCAACAAGCGGACGAGGACGAGAATGCAAGCCATAAGTAGGCTGAGAGGAAGATGACGACCCATCCACAGAGGCATCGACTGGTCGTGGACGACGAGTGTAATGCTGAGGAAAAGATGGAATAATAGAAGGAGGAATCGGCAAGGTAGAATCAGGGGGTGGCGACGAAGAAGTCACCGGAGATGAAGGTGTAGAATCCGGTGACAGGCTGGGAGAGGAGACCGGGGAGGAAGTCACCGGAGATGAAGGTGGAGAACCCGGTGACATGCGAGGCGAGGAGACCGGGGAGGATGGTGGCTGCAAATCAACTAGATGTGGAGAAGAAGAGGAAGTGAAACGGAGAGGTACAGTCTCGGCGGAGGTGATAGGTGAGTCAGGAAAAGTGAGGAAAGAGATATCCTGCACTGAAAAAGTCGAGGAAGATGGGCGTGGGTAGAAGGGACGAGACTCTTCAAAAGTCACATCTCGAGAGATACGCATCCGACGACCAATAGGATCCCAACAACGATAGCCCTTATGCTCATCACTATAGCCTAAGAAGACACACTCAACAGACTGAGCGGTCAGTTTGGTGCGTTCGCGAGGGGCAAGAAGGACATAGCAAACACAACCAAACGAGCGAAGCATCGAATAATCGGGAGAACGATCAAAAAGTCGCTCAAAAGGAACACCACCCTGTAGAGCAGCGGAAGGCTGTATATTGATAAGATAGGTGGATGTGGAGACGGCCTCAGCCCAAAAATGAGGCGGGAAAGAGGCAGCAATCATCAATGCACGAGCCGTCTCAAGAAGATGTCGATGCTTTCGCTCAGCCACACCATTCTGAGCATGAGCACCAGGACAAGAGAATTGAGAGAGAGTCCCGTGCTCAGCAAGAACACCACGCAACATCTTAGAGATATACTCGCCAGCGGAGTCAGCACGAAAAACACGAATGGGTGAAGAGAACTGAGTATGAACCATGGCAGCAAAACGCTTATAAATAGACAACACCTCAGAACGAGAAGTCATGAAATAAAGCCATGTGTAACGAGAGAAATCATCTATGAAAATAATATAGTATTTATGACCACCTTTCGAAGCGAAAGGGGCCGGACCCCATACATCAGAATGGACTAAATCGAAAGGACGCTTAGACACTGACTCACTATGTGAATATGGTAACTGAATCTGCTTGCCAAGATGACAACCCTGACACTCTAAAGAGACATCTCCTGAGACAAACCCCAGAAGGCCTCGACGAACTAAAGAAGACAACCGAGAACCACACAGATGACCAAGTCGATGATGCCACTGCTGGAAGGAACCAGTGACGGAGGCGACAGAAGCGGAAGAACTGGCGATGGTGGTGGCAGCAGAAGGAACATGAAGCCAGTCCAACTCCCAAAGACCCTGAGAATCACGGCGGCGAGGGCCAGCCCCAACCAGAGTGTGCGTGTGACGGTCCTGGACAGAACAAGAGTCAACGTCAAGGATGACGCGACAACCAGAATCCGTAAGTTGACCAGCAGAAAACAAATTCATGGTAAGTCGAGGAACATGAGCAACATCAGGAACATAATAAGGAGTAGTAAGATTGCCTCTACTAGCAACAGAAAGTGGAGTACCATCAGCAGTGAAGACATGAATAGGAGAATCCAGTGATCGAAGAGAGGACAAAGTGGAAGAATGAGAAGACATATGAAAAGAAGCTCCAGAGTCCAGAACCCAGGGGGATGTACCTGACTGTGTAGAGGGTGATTGCTCAGTGCGGGAAGCATCAGTCACAGAACCGGCAGTACCCGTCGAGGAAGAACCTGAAGCCGCGAGCAGACGCTTAAGTCTCAGAATATCCTGCTCAGTCAAAGCAATGGCTGAAGTTGTCGAGGTAGATGACGAAGTCTCGGAAGATGATGATCGAGCCTTGCGCAGGTGTTTCTTCTTCGTGTAGCACTGAGACTCAAGATGACCATCATTGTTGCAATAGGCGCAATGTGGACGGGGGCGACCTGAGCCTCTAGAAGAAGTGGGCAAGAGCGGCGGAGCACTCGAGCGAGAAGGGGTCGGTGGAGCAAGTGGCGTAGGAGCACGAGTAGCAAGCACAGAGGGAACCTCCAGCAAACCAGCACCACGTAAGCGAGTCTCCTCAGCACGAATCTCAGAAAGCGCCTCCATGAGAGAAATACGGCCACGAGCAAACAACTGAGCACGCCGGGGCTCAAACTCCTTACGGAGCCGAGACAAGAACTCATAGACGCGATGAAACTCCAAATTGGCCTGGACAGCCTGGCAACAGCACTACGAAGAGAATCAAGCTGGCGCCAGATAGCAGAACTCTGTGCATAGAAGTCATCAACAGTAGAGTCACCCTGCTGAAGAGCATGCTCCTGACGGATCACAGAGAGGTATAAGGCATCACCAGAGGGCTGATAGCGCTCACGAAGACGGGTCCACATCTCAAAGACAGTAGAAAGACCCAGAAATTCAGAAGCAAACTGCGGCAGAACACTAGCAGTGAGAACAGCTGCAGCACGGGCATCATCATCAAGCCACTGGGTGTAAACAGACAGAGCACCATGATACGTCTGAAGAGCCTCCTCATAAGCCAAAACTCTCTCATCATAAGCACGATCAGCAGCCTCATCAGCAACCTTAGCCGCATCCTTAGCGGCCTGATTAGCATCCGTAGGAAGAACCGATGGAGTTGGCGGAGTAGGGGCCACCGGAGGAACTGGACGTGGCGGACAGCAGACCTCGCCAGAAAGAACACCCCAAAGACGGATGCCACGCATGTGAATGCGCATGAAGCCAGTAAACTCGGTGTAGTTAGTACCATCAAAGATCACCGGACAGCGAGGGACAGCAACATAGCCCGATGCAGCAGACTTTTTTTTTTTGAGAACCGATGAGAGCAGAGTCGGGAACAGCAGAACCAGGCGCGAGATACTGGAGGATCAGGCGACCCGACGCGCCGGCAGGGGCACCGGACCGCAGCCCAGGAGCCCGACGACGCAGTCCCCACCCGCCGGAGATGCAAACTTGAAGGTCCCAGCCACCGAAGCCTCCGCAGCGCGCCGCTGGAGAAGACGCTGGCGACGGGATCCTTCGAGCGGGACCGGCTGGGGAGAGTCCGATCGGGAGGGCTGGTTGGGGAGATCCGATCAGGAGGGAGATCCGATCGGGAGGGCCGGCTTCGATCGGGAGACTCAGGAGATCGAGGACGGGGGCTTTGAGCGAGATGAGACAGGCGGCTGGGAATCGATAGCACGAGTTGCAACATGCAGACAAAATTACCCTAGCTCTGATACCATGTTAGGAATATGCAACTTGTATATCCATGAGGCCATAGGCCGATATATATATACATGTACAGATGTGGAACATATGCAGGAAACCCCTTATACAACGGGATAAATACAAAGGGGTACATGACTTATATTATAACTCAACAGTTTTAACGATTATTGTGGTTGATAAATCAAGTATGCTAGAAATTATCATCAAAGGAAGAGCATTTGGGACCTCAGTTCGGTAGGTCCTAATGAAAATGTGCAGTTAATGACCCAAAGCTTTGAGGGAACATAGAATTACGGTAGAAATTCCGACAGAAGAAAAAACATCTAGCCCCCCACTTTGGTGTGTCTTAATGATGATATGTGGTTAAAAGCTCTGAACGGGAAACAAGGGGATAGGAGATATGTATATTTTGAAGATAGAAGAAAGAGTTCACCAGCAAGTAAATGCAGAAGGGTGCGCAGGTATATAAGGATGAAGAAGAGGAGTAGAGAATTAGAGAAGGGAGTAGTTTGTTATAATCAACAATACCAAACCTAGTATGTTACACATACAGCTCTAATCTTTTAACAGATGGAACATTGGTATGTAACGACTATGACTCCTAACAAAACCCCAATTCTCGATTAGACCAACTCTTCTACTGTTTAATATCTCTCGCTCCTGTATGTGAGCTGTGCTAGTGTTGTGTGTGCCTGGCATCTGCACCAGAACATGCATTGATATATGGGGCTTCAGAAATCAAAAGATTAAGTATGACTTCTTCCAAGAATTGTGCCTTGAGAAATCAAGAGACTAAGTATACTCGTACATCCACGATCAACTAATTCTAATCCCTATTCTCCCAAGGGATCAAACAAGAGATCAGAACAATCTAATCTTTTTGATTGAAGGGGTAACTTCTAATCTGCATCAAAATATGTAAACTGTTCTAGGGGGGGTGCGGGGTGGGGTGGGGTGGGTGTACTGAAGCAAAACTCTATGTCGAAACATCCATCTGGCCGTCCAAAAGTAGGTGTTTAGCTTAGTTGTTTAATGCTTCGGTAACCATCCTTTTAGCTCTGATTCTCGGCGGGATAGCTTCCACAACCATGGGAGCGATCATGTCCAGCAATAGTCGAAACATCCATCTGTCCGTCCAAAAGTAGGTGTTCTTGCCATTCCCAACTTGCACTCTGGCAGCTGCATGGAATAAGGCTCTCTCCTCCCAAGGCAACTCCATGGTTTATCCGCAGCCATGTGCAATCGCCAAGCCAACCGCAACCTGAAGGCCGCGTGCATGATGTTCAGGTCCAGAATCCCGAGAACCCCCCCCCCCCCCCCCCCCCCCCACACACACACACACACACACACACCACACGCTGGGGCCTGCAGATTGCCTGCCAAGCCACCGAATCACTTCCCTTCCACAGGAAGGCTCTCTGAATTTTGTCAATTGCCTTGAAAACCCATGGAGTCGGATCTAGGGAGACATGAGGAGGAAGAGTGGAAGTGCAGTCAGCAGTGCCTGAACTAGAATCAAACCCATTTGTTTTTCAGGCCCTTTTGTATGTGTTCATTTCTCCACTTTCATCAACTTAAGTGTAAGTTTATCTGATTAAGCTGTCCTACTATCTCTTGTTTAACAACATTTAGGTAAGACACGACGAGCAGTTGAATAAGTTATACCTCCAAATGCCTTTACTATTTAGTATATTTGTTTGGTTGGGAGTTTGTGTGAATAGATTATGGCTTTTAATATGTGTGATACGAATTACTACTCTTCCTAGCGCTAACATATCAATTACTACTCATAATTTAGAATCCACAGTGCAAATTTACACTTACGTTTGTATGCAATCCAGATGGTTTAGGTCAGTAATCAGAACTTGTTCATTCTGCAGGGCCAAGGTGCATGCTCTCACCGCGAGCCAGTCGAAGCTGCTGCTGAAGAACCACCACTAACTGGATACACCAATCCAAGGGAGAGTGAACATTTGGGGTACAATCCAGTTGCAAAGGAAGCTAATGTGCATGCCATGATGGGAGGCCACAATGAAACTAGACAATTCGATCCTGATCAACCCCCTGAATATGATGAATGGCCGTTTGAAATTGTTGAGGGTGATGTTGTACCCACAGCCCACTTGTGGCCTCCTCACCCTACACCCATTGCTGCAGTCGCTCAGGGATCGCCAGTTATGCTGCGCCAACAATTTGCTATGGTCCAAGTGGGAACACCAACTAAATCACCCATGCCACCTAAATGTACCATCAGCCCCAATACTCCTCGGTCAGGCAGTTGCTACCGGTGCCATGAAGAAGGACATTGGACCATCAACTGCCCTAAGAACGGCACTTGTTACCACTGTGGTATGGTTGGGCACTTTGTGAAGGATTGCCCTGGAGTACGCACCCAGAAATGATCGTAAGAAGCATATGAGAGTCTCATTATGTAAAAAGTAAGCACTGAGGCTAGCGATCTACTTCTGCATAATAATTGGCTTAAACGTGGCTGTCAGTTTATGGTTTAGGATTGAATGTACGGCGCGGGATACCCTGCTAAACTTAAACTTGTGGTGCCTGACTGCAAGGTTACTAATGCGGTTGGTTAATCACTAGTAGCATATGCAGAAGGGACAGTAAACTCGTAACTCGTATTTTGCGTATGCATTTGTAGTACTTTAAGTATGCGTTTGACTGGTAATGTTTTGCATATGCAGTAGCATAGCGTATCTATTTGTAGAACTACCTCGTCTGTAAACTAATATAAGACATTTTAGACACTTGGTGTCCCATCTGTATGAATTTCGGACGCGGCTCGTCTGACGTACGGCCCACACACTGACGTGTGGGCCCGGACCCACCCGTCAGCGGCCCAACGGCAGGGGGGCGTACGTCAGGGGATCCGGCTCCATGAATTTCAGGTGCAGACCTGAGTGCTAACGCGTTTCAGTGTGTGTATTCTTCTGAAGTTTCGAGGGTGGTTACTAATGTTATCCGTGTTGATGAACTGATGGGTGAGGTAACAGGTGTGTCAATCAATATGTTGAACTTTGAACAATTTGATTTCAAGGGTGTGGTGCTGTAAGATTCATTTATGAGAAACTTTGAGAGAAGATTTGTGAATGGAAAAGAATGAAATATGGTGTGTCATTAAAAACACTTTTTAAACCCAATGGGATAATCTATATACAAGGAGAAATCGATATGACATATATGAACACTTGTATTTATATTGTCTCGTTAAAAACCCTTAGGAGAAACCATCCAGGAAAAATGAGTATAATATATATAATTGGATGAATTTAGGAGTTTACCCCCCTAAACTTTGCAAAATTTAAGATCGTCGCATACCGATTCCATGGATATGTTTATGGAATGTAGAAGTTGGTAATAACACTATGAATAAACGGTTAGATTTTCACAAGACTTCATTTGCAAATTATCTCTTCAGCTTTCAATAATTTGTGAGGATAAGTAAATTTGGAGCAATGCGCTGCATGATATTGCTCTTCATATAAGCTGTAAGTATTAAGCAACACAAGCGGCAGTATCTTGATATTTGAAGTTATGTAGTTCTAATGAATCTCAACCACGCGATTTTATTGTGGTCAATCATTCCGCTAATTCATGCACATTTTGCAATGTTTAGATAAAGTAATTAGTATATCATAATGATCAGTGAAAGTAGCCATTGTAGTCTATTTAGATGAATTCCATGAAAAGAAGACTATTTCGGTGGACTCGGTTTGTCCCCTAGCACTATTGGGATCATATAAGTAGTCAGTGTCAGTATTAATCATATCTTGATTTTTCCTAATGGACATATTTGTGATTCGGCGGATATTCCTTATATCAACCCTATACCTTTGTTGTTTGGGGTTTCGCTCTGAATAAATTGATATCAAATGTAGTATCACACCTGACGTAGTTTGCAATCATATGAGTACTTTGATGTTATTGATACGCAGAGCTTCAGGTCCCTATATCACTTTGTTATCATCCCTAGGTTTGGATTTATAACCATATCAGGGACAATATCATTCTGCTTACAACAACCCCACTCCCCTTAAAAGAATATTATAGTGCCAGTATCATGAGTCATGAGGTTCTACTCTTTAGTCTGATAAGAAGAAATCAAGGTCTCGGTTCCGTATTAAGTAAAGATAGGGAGACCATAAATGTCTTGAACTGAAATGATAAATTTATATTGAACTTCTTTTGTAATTTTTGGATATATATATATATATATATATATATATATATATATATATATATATATAGTCTGATATGTATATATCCTTCAGGGAATGCTCAAGTTTTACACTTAAGAAAATTTTGGTTGAACTCAAATTTCCGTCTTAAGATGATTTTGTTTATGTTTAGGTCTTCTATAGACATTGTGATGAGATCATCGACATAAACTAAGGTGATGTAAGAAAATCCAGTTGAGGATCTCTTAATGAGTACACATAAACGATCATCATTATTCAAGTAATCCTTTTGAAGAAGGAACTCACTTAGTGGTAGTACCATGTTTTTTTTACTATTTCAAGTCATATAGTGACTTGTGAAGTTTTACACAATATACATGTTAGGATTTATTTTGGGTTTGGAATTAATGTGTTATGTGGGCCATCAAAACTCTTAAGTTTGGATATAGATGGGTTGTGGGAGATGGTACCAAAACTAGGTCCTGGGAGGACATTTGGTTTGGTACATCTCCTCTCTTTGTCCAATTCTGGACCTTGTATTCCATTTGCCATCAGCAATGCTCTAGCATTTGGGAGGGCCATTCGATTAAACTTACCTTTAGAAGGACCTTTTCACATGCTATGATGGAATCTTGATACATCATTGAACAAATTGATGAAAGCATTTGCCTCTCTAATAATTGTGACTCTCATTTGACAACATGAATCTAAAGGTGAATATTCAACCATTCTTTGTATAGCATTATCAACTTTAGGGGTGTTCAACCCATATACATACTGTCCGTCTGGTTTATTTTTGTTCCCCCAAAAGTTCAGGTTTCTCTCTAGCTGTTATCACGGAACAAGCTTATGACTAGAGACAACCTACAGAAAAGGAATATCATCAAACGACTAGACTATGTTTTCAATTTAGAGCATGAAGCTATCCCACATATTTTCTTTGATTGTGTGGTTTGTAAAGAAATTTGGAAGCACCCCTCAGGTGTTCTCAAAATTAAATGCTAATTACTTTTTTATTACCACATTTGGGCCTGCGAAAAATAATAATAATATAGTGCTCAGTTCCATTTGTGCATGTGTTCTGTGGTGTATTTGAAAAAACTAGGAATACACATATCTTTAACAATGCACTATGTTATGACATCAAGCAGGTCTAGTGGCTTATTGTAGTGACTCGGAAAAATGGAGGATCCTACACAAGGATGTGAACCTTCCACATGTGGATGCTCTAGCTCAGGGACTCTCTACATGGATAAGCTCAGAGGCGGAACTATGTGTACTCTACCCCCCGGCCTTTGACCATGTTTTGAAGGTAAAAAATCAAGATGGCTTAGGTTCAAAAAGTTTGGATATAGATGGGTTGTGGGAGATGATACCAAAATTAGGTTCTTGGGGAACATTTCGTTTGGTACTTCTCCTCCCTCTATCCAATTCCCTTGTATTGCATTTGTCATGAGCAATGCTCTGGCATTTGGGAGGGCCATTCAATTAAACTCACCTTTATAAGGAACTTTTCTTGTGCTGTGATGGAATCCTTGTATATCCTTGGAAAAATTGTGACTCTCATTTGGCAACATGAATCTAAAGGTGAACATTCGACAGTTCTTTGTATAGCATTATCAACTTTAGGGGTGTTCAACCCATATACATACCATCTGTCTGGTATATTTTGGTTCCCCCCTAAAGTTCAAGTTTCCATCTGGCTATTATATCAGAACAAGCTTATGACTAGCAGATGGGTCTGGGTAGTCGATCTCTTCTGGCGTGTTCAAGGGGTCGTCGTGCCTCACTTTGTCTTTCTAAAGTCAGTGTTGCTGAGGAGCGGCCCTTGCAGTGACGATGACTAATACCTCCTTTTAGTGATTCGATAATGGAATAGAAAAGTGTATCCACACCTTTTTTCCCAGAGGTGATCCTCGGTTATCGAACCATGAAAGGAAGATTCCCTTGAAGCGATGGTCTCTAGCAAGCTTTTGTCAAAGGATCAATTCCAGCTTTTGACCGGATCAATTAAGAAAACAGTAATTTGAACACTTATAATAAAAATAGGTACGTGTATGAGGTCTTAATGCTTACAACCATGTATTTGTGTTGGGACCAGATATTATCTTAATTTGTGCGCTGGAAGTCACCCACCGAGATGTGCTTGTTACGAACCGAAGTGGGGGATGTGTCCAAATAACATCTTGATCAGCACGAGTCCAACATCAAGAATCAGTTGTCATACCGCAGGCCCTATTCATCGCCCGGGGTTGCCTCGATAATTAAGATAATGAAATCAGACAAGAGCTTTGGATGTTTAATGACTACACTCATGTATTCCCAAGGATAGGACCCGTGTTACCCTACTAAACCCTACTGTCACCGGTGTTTTGTATAACACTTCACGTCTCCTTCCTCCTAGCCTCACCATGGCTCGATCCCATAATCCCGGGTACCTGCAGGGATGAAGATCGCGGACAAGACAAGAGACATCTATGTAACAATTTTATTTCACACATACGAGATGTTAATTCAAAGCCCTTCCATTGACCCCCACAAAAAATACAAAGGGTTGCAAGGCCTATGCCTCACCCATACCTTACAGAACTACTCACATATGGACATCAGATCGCGAGAAGAAACCATTGAAGAGCACATCCTAAAGATTGATTGATTGCAAATATGTCTCACAATGGATGGCTTACGCGATGCACGATTTACATGTATGAACTAGATAAGGAAGCACTATGGTGGTGATGGTGGCTATGGAGATGGAAATGGCGGCGGCTAGGGTTTGTGGATGAAGAAGAAGAAGATGATGATGATGTTCTGGCTTCTGTCAATGCTCACATGTTGACATTTCGATGGGGTTCCCTTTATAAAAGTTGTTCACGTGGACGATCTGCCTCAGTTTCCACACAGTCTTTTTGTGCTATCTTCGCAGACACGCCTCCTATTGATTCCTTCTTTCTTCATTTCCCCTCCTTTCCATTTCCACATGTGATTTCTTCCCTTCTAGCCCATTTTCTATGGAAACACATCAAAGAGAGGATTTATGGAATCCTTTGCATTAATTAGCCATTAGTGGTAATATCAGAGTGAATATCTCTTTTAAATGAAATGTCTCGATTAAAGCTAAGGTAGATGAGTGTAAAAATATCACTCATCAATGACACAAGACGGGTGGTCGGTTCCTGCGCTAGCTCAGCACAAGCCCAACGCTTTTCTCCCGCAATGCTCGTCGATAGAGTCGGAGCTTCCTGGTCACTGACGCGTGTGGTTGACCATTTGGCATTTATAGGCGCACACCTCTATGCTTTTTTGCGATGAGGGCTACATCAATGCTTGTCGATGTTGGAGTCAGAGTCACCCTTGCGGAGGAGTGAGGACGATGACATCAGACTGCAACCTCGATGACGCTTTTCTCCTCGGCGGCGTGTGTGCATTCTTGTGTGGGTTGTCAGATCGCCCTGTTTGCCTTATTTTTCAGGCGTGATGTGATGGTTTTTGCCCGGTTTTCCGTTAATTAATTAGGCAACTCCCTTTGATCTTTTTTGATGAATTGGGCCCTAAGGGACTGCGTTTCAAAAACTATAGAAAAGGAGTATCATCGAACCACTAGACTGTGTTTTTTCTATTCATAGCATGACGACATCTCATATCTTTTCTTTGATTGTGTGGTTGGTAAAGAAATTTGAAAGCGTCTCTCTAGTGTTCTCAAAATTAATGCGGGTGTTGATTATTTTCCTATTGCCAGATTTTGGCCCATGGATAAAAAATGTAGTTGGCCTGAGAATAACATCAAGCATGTCCCCTAGCTTATTCTAGGATGTGTTTGGTTAGAGGGACATGCTAGTGAAGGAACTATGCCCTTGAGGCAATAATAAAGTTGTTATTTTATATTTCCTTATATTCATGATAAATGTTTATTATTCATGCTAGAATTGTATTGATCGGAAACCTTAATACATGTGTGAATACATAGACAAACACTATATCCCTAGTGAGCCTCTACTTGACTAGCTCGTTGATCAAAGATGGTTAAGGTTTCCTAACCATGGACATGAGTTGTCATTTGATAACGGGATCACATCATTAGGAGAATCATGTGATGGACAAGACCCATCCATTAGCTTAGCATAATGATCGTTCTGTTTTATTGCTATTGCTTTCTTCATGTCAAATACATATTCCTTCGACTATGAGATTATGCAACTCCTGGATACCGGAGGAATGCCTTGTGTGCTATCAAACATCACAACGTAACTGGGTGATTATAAATATGCTCTACAGGTATCTCCGAAGGTGTTTGTTGAGTTGGCATAGATCGAGATTAGGATTTGTCACTCCGAGTATCGAAGAGGTATCTCTGGGCCCTCTCGGTAATACACATCATAAGCTTGCAAGCAAACGACTAAGGAGTTGGTCACGAGGTGATGTATTACGGAATGAGTAAAGAGACTTGCCGGTAACGAGATTGAACTAGGTATGAAGATACTGACGATCGAATCTCGGGCAAGTAACATACTGATAGGCAAAGGGAATAACGTATGTTGCCATAACGGTTCGACCGATAAAGATCTTCATAGAATATGTAGGATCCAATATGAGCATCCAGGTTCCGCTATTGGTTATTGATTGGAGAGGTGTCTTGGTCATGTCTACATAGTTCTCGAACCCGTAGGGTCCGCATGCTTAACATTCGATCACGATATTGTATTATATGAGTTATGTGATTTGGTGACCGAATGTTGTTCGGAGTCCCGGATGAAATCACGGACATGACGAGGAGTCTCGAAATGGTCGATAGGTAAAGATTGATATATAGGACGATAGTATTCGGACACCAAAAGTGTTCCGGAGTGTATCGGGTATTTATCGGAGTACCGGAGGGGTTACTGGAACCCCCCGGGGGAACATTGAAGGAAATATGCCCTAGAGGCAATAATAAAGTTGTTATTTATATTTCCTTATATCATGATAAATGTTTATTATTCATGCTAAAATTGTATTAACCAGAAACTTAGTACATGTGTGAATACATAGACAAACATAGTGTCACTAGTATGCCTCTACTTGACTAGCTCGTTGAATCAAAGATGGTTAAGTTTCCTAACCATAGACATGAGTTGTCATTTGATTAATAGGATCACATCATTAGAGAATGATGTGATTGACTTGACCCATTCCGTTAGCTTAGCATTTGATCGTTTAGTATATTGCTATTGCTTTCTTCATGACTTATACATGTTCCTATGACTATGAGATTATGCAACTCCCGAATACCGGAGGAACACTTTGTGTGCTACCAAACGTCACAACGTAACTGGGTGATTATAAAGGTGCTCTACAGGTGTCTCCGATGGTACTTGTTGAGTTGGCATAGATCGAGATTAGGATTTGTCACTTCGATTGTCGGAGAGGTATCTCTGGGTCCTCTCGGTAATGCACATCACTATAAGCCTTGCAAGAAATGCAACTAATGAGTTAGTTGCGGGATGATGTATTACGGAACGAGTAAAGATACTTGCCGGTAACGAGATTTAACTAGGTATTGAGATACCGACGATCGAATCTCGGGCAAGTAACATACCGATGACAAAGGGAACAACGTATGTTGTTATGCGGTTTGACCAATAAAGATCTTCGTAGAATATGTAGGAACCAATATGAGCATCCAGGTTCCGCTATTGTTTATTGACCGGAGATGAGTCTCGGTCATGTCTACATAGTTCTCGAACCCGTAGGGTCCGCACGCTTAATGTTCGGTGATGATCGATATTATGAGTTTATGTGTTTTGATGTACCGAAGGTAGTTCGGAGTCCCGAATGTGATCACAGACATGACGAGGAGTCTCAAAATGGTTGATACATAAAGATTTATATATGGGACGGCTATATTCAGATACCGGAAGGGTTTCGGGTGATCTCGGAGAAAACCGGAGTGCCGGAGGGGTTACCGGAACCCCCAGGGGCTAATTGGCCTTGGTGGGCCCTCGTGGAGAGAGAGGGGCCGGCCAGGGCAGGCCGCGCCCCCCTCCCCTTGAGTCCGAATAGGACAAGGAAGGGGGGCACCCCCCTTGCCTTTCCCCTCTCCCACTCCTTCCTTCCCCCTCCTAGTGGGACTAGGAAAGGGGAGTCCTACTCCCACTAGGAGGAGGACTCCTCCTCTTGGCACACCCTCCTAGGGCCGGCCAGCCTCCCCCTTGCTCCTTTATATACGGGGGCAGGGGGCACCCCCTGGACACACAAGTTGATCTTTGATCTTTTAGCCGTGTGTGGTGCCCCCCTCCACCATAATCCACCTCGGTCATATCGTAGCGGTGCTTAGGAGAAGCCCTACGTCGGTAGCTTCATCAACACCGTCATCATGTTGTCATGCTGACGGAACTCTCCCTCGAAGCTCTACTAGATCGTGAGTTCGTGGGACATCACCGAGCTGAACGTGTGCAGATCGCGGAGGTACCGTACGTTCGGAACTACGATCGGTCGATCGTGAAGACGTACGACTACATCAACCGCGTTGTCATAATGCTTCCTCTTACGGTCTACGAGGGTACGTGGATGACACTCTCCCCTCTCGTTGCTATGCATTACCATGATCTTGCGTGTGCGTAGGATTTTGTTTGAAATTACTATGTTCCCCAACAGTGGCATCCGAGCCAGGTTTATGCGTAGATGTTATATGCACGAGTAGAACACAAAGGAGTTGTGGGTGTGGATATATACATATTGCTTGCCGTCACTAGTTGATTCTTGATTCAGCGGCATTGTTGGATGAAGCGGCCCAGACCGACATTACGCGTACGCTTACGCGAGACTGGTTCTACCGACATGCTTCGCACACAGGTGGCTAGTGGGTGTCTATTTCTCCAGCTTTAGTTGAATCGGATTCAATGAACAGGGTTCTTTCTGAAGATCAAAAAGCAATCACTATACCGCATTGTGGTTTTTGATGCGTAGGTAAGAACGGTTCTTGCTCAGCCCGTAGCAGCCACGTAAAACTTGCAACAACAAAGTAGAGGACGTCTAACTTGTTTTTGCAGGGCATGTTGTGATGTGATATGGTCAAGACATGATGCTAAATTTTATTGTATGAGATGATCATGTTTTGTAACACAGTTATCGGCAACTGGTAGGAGCCATATGGTTGTCGCTTTATTGTATGAAATGCAATCGTCATGTAATTGCTTTACTTTATCACTAAACGATAGAGATAGTCGTAGAAGCAATAGTTGGTGAGACAACAACGATGCTACGATGGAGATCAAGGTGTCACGCCGGTGACGATGGTGATCATGACGGTGCTTTGGAGATGGAGATCAAAGGCACAAGATGATGATGGCCATATCATATCACTTATATTGATTGCATGTGATGTTTATCTTTTATGCATCTTATTTTGCTTAGATCGACGGTAGCATTATAAGATGATCTCTCACTAAATTTAAAGGTATAAGTGTTCTCCCTGAGTATGCACTGTTGCGAAAGTTTGTCGTGCCGAGACACCACGTGATGATCGGGTGTGATAAGCTCTACGTTCACATACAACGGGTGAAAGCCAGTTTTGCACACGCAGAATATTCGGGTTAAACTTGACGAGCGTAGCATATGCAGATATGGTCTCGGGACACTAAGACCGAAAGGTCGAGCGTGAGTCATATAGTAGATATGATCAACATAGTGATGTTCACCATTGAAAACTACTCCATCTCACGTGATGATCGGACTTGGTTTAGTTGATATGGATCACGTGATCACCTAGATAATTAGAGGGATGTCTGTCTAAGTGGGAGTTCTTAAGTAATTTGATTAATTGAACTTTAATTTATCATGAACTTAGTACCTGATAGTATTTTGCATGTCTATGTTGTTGTAGATAGATGGCCCGCGATGTTGTTCCGTTGAATTTTAATGCGTTCCTTGAGAAAGCAAAGTTGAAAGATGATGGTAGCAATTACACGGACTGGGTCCGTAACTTGAGGATTATCCTTATTGCTGCACAGAAGAATTACGTCCTGAAAGCACCGCTAGGTATACCACCCGCGCTGGCAACTGCAGACATTGTGAATGTCTGGCAGTCGCGTGTTGGTGACTACTCGATAGTTCAGTGTGCCATGCTTTACGGCTTAGAACCGGGACTTCAACGATGTTTTGAACGTCATGGGGCATATGAGATGTTCCAGGAGTTGAAGTTAATATTTCAAGCAAATGCCCAGATTGAGAGATATGAGGTCTCCAATAAGTTCTACAACTGCAAAATGAAGGAGAATAGTTTTATCAGTGAACATATACTCAGAATGTCTGGGTACTACAATCACTTGATTCAACTGGTAGTTAATCTTCCTGATGATAGTGTCATTGACAGAATTCTTCAATCACTGCCACCAAGCTACAAGAGCTTCGTGATGAACTATAATATGCAAGGGATGGATAAGATTATTCCCAAGCTCTTCGCAATGTTAAAGGCTGCGGAGGTAGAAATCAAGAAGGAGCATCAAGTGTTGATGGTCAACAAGACCACCAGTTTCAGGAAAAAGGGTAAAGGGAAGAAGGGGAACTTCAAGAAGAACGACAAGCAAGTTGCTGCTCAAGCGAAGAAGCCCAAGTCTGGAACTAAGCCTGAGACTGAGTGCTTCTACCACAAAGGGACTGGTCACTGGAAGCGGAACCGCCCCAAGTATTTGGCGGATAAGAAGGATGGCAAGGTGAACAAAGGTATATGTGATATACATGTTATTGATGTATACCTTACTAATGCTCGCAGTAGCACCTGGGTATTTGATACTGGTTCTGTTGCTAATATCTGCAACTCAAAATAGGGACTACGGATTAAGCAAAGATTGGCTAAGGACGAGGTGATGATGCGCGTGGGAAATGGTTCCAAAGTCGATGTGATCGTGGTCGGCACGCTACCTCTACATCTACCTTAGGGATTAGTTTTAGACCTGAATAATTGTTATTTGGTGCCAGCGTTGAGCATGGATATCATATCTGGATCTTGTTTGATGCGAGACGGTTATTCATTTAAATCTGAGAATAATGGTTGTTCTATTTATATGAGTAATATCTTTTATGGTCATGCACCCTTGAAGAGTGGTCTATTTTTGATGAATCTCGATAGTAGTGATACACATATTCATAATATTGAAGCCAAAAGATGCAGAGTTGATAATGATAGTGCATCTTATTTGTGGCACTGCCGTTTAGGTCATATTGGTGTAAAGCGCATGAAGAAACTCCATTCTGATGGACTTTTGGAATCACTTGATTATGAATCACTTGGTACTTGCGAACCATGCCTCATGGGCAAGATGACTAAAATGCCGTTCTCCGAAACAATGGAGCGAGCAACAAATTTGTTGGAAATCATACATACTGATGTATGTGGTCCGATGAATATAGAGGCCCGCGGCGGGTATCGTTATTTTCTCACCTTCACAGATGATTTAAGCAGGTATGGGTATATCTACTTGATGAAACACAAGTCTGAAACATTTTAAAAGTTCAAAGAATTTCAGAGTGAAGTGGAAAATCATCGTAACAAGAAAATAAAGTTTCTACGATCTAATCGTGGAGGAGAATATTGGAGTTATGAGTTTGGACTTCATTTGAAACAATGCGGAATAGTTTCGCAACTCACGCCACTCGGAACACCACAGCGTAATGGTGTGTCCGAACGTCGTAATCGTACTTTACTAGATATGGTGCGATCTATGATGTCTCTTACTGATTTACCGCTATCGTTTTAGGGTTATACTTTAGAGATGACTGCATTCACGTTAAATAGGGCACCATCTAAATCCGCTGAAACGACGCCTTATGAACTGTGGTTTGGCAAGAAACCAAAGTTGTCATTTCTTAAAGTTTGGGGCTGCGATGCTTATGTGAAAAAGCTTCAACCTGATAAGCTCGAACCCAAATCGGAGAAATGTGTCTTCGTAGGATACCCAAAGGAGACTGTTGGGTACACCTTCTATCATAGATCCGAAGGCAAGACATTCGATGCTAAGAATGGATCCTTTCTAGAGAAGGAGTTTCTCTCAAAAGAAGTGAGTGGGAGGAAAGTAGAACTTGATGAGGTAACTGTACCTGCTCCCTTATTGGAAAGTAGTTCATCACAGAAATCTGTTCCTATGACTCATACACCACTTAGTGAGGAAGCTAATGATGATGATCATGTAACTTCAGATCAAGTTACTACCAAACCTCGTAGGTCAACCAGAGTAAGATCCGCACCAGAGTGGTACGGTAATCCTGTTCTGGAGGTCATGTTACTTGACCATGACGAACCTACGAACTATGAGGAAGCGATGATGAGCCCAGATTCCACAAAATGGCTTGAGGCCATGAAATCTGAGATGGGATCCATGTATGAGAACAAAGTGTGTACTTTGGTTGACTTGCCCGATGATCAGCAAGCCATCGAGAATAAATAGATTTTCAAGAAGAAGACTGACGCTGACGGTAATGTTACTGTCTACAAAGCTCGACTTGTTGCAAAAGGTTTTCGACAAGTTCAAGGAGTTGACTACGATGAGAATTTCTCACCTGTAGCGATGCTTAAGTCCGTCCGAATCATGTTAGCAATTGCCGCATTTTATGATTACCAAATTTGGCAAATGGATGTCAAAACTGCATTCCTTAATGGATATCTTAAAGAAGAGTTGTATATGATGCAACCAGAAGGTTTTGTCAATCCAAAAGGTGCTAACAAAGTGTGCAAGCTCCAGCAATCCATTTATGGATTGGTGCAAGCCTCTCGGAGTTGGAATATATGCTTTGATAGTGTGATCAAAGCATATGTTTTTATACAGACTTTTGGAGAAGCCTGTATTTACAAGAAAGTGAGTGGGAGCTCTGTAGCATTTCTAATATTATATGTGGATGACATATTATTGATTGGAAATGATATAGAATTTCTGGATAGCATAAAAGGATATTTGAATAAGAGTTTTTCAATGAAAGACCTCGGTGAAGCTGCTTATATATTGGGCATCAAGATCTATAGAGATAGATCAAGACGCTTAATTGGACTTTCACAAAGCACATACCTTGATAAAGTTTTGAAGAAGTTCAAAATGGATCAAGCAAAGAAAGGGTTCTTGCCTGTGTTATAAGGTGTGAAGTTGAGTCAGACTCAATGCCCGACCACTGCAGAAGATAGAGAGAAAATGAAAGGTGTTCCCTACACTTCAGCCATAGGCTCTATCATGTATGCAATGCTGTGTACCAGACCTGATGTGTGCCTTGCTATTAGTTTAGCAGGGAGGTACCAAAGTAATCCAGGAGTGGATCACTGGACAACGGTCAAGAACATCCTGAAATACCTGAAAAGGACTAAGGATATGTTTCTCATTTATGGAGGTGACAAAGAGCTCGTCATAAATGGTTACATTGATGCAAGCTTTGACACTGATCCGGATGACTCTAAGTCACAAACCGGATACGTGTTTATATTGAACGGTGGAGTTGCCAGTTGGTGCAGTTCTAAGCAAAGCATCGTGGCAGGATCTACATGCGAAGCGGAGTACATAGCTGCTTCAGAAGCAGCAAATGAAGGAGTCTGGATGAAGGAGTTCATATCCGATCTAGGTGTCATACCTTGTGCATCGGGTCCAATGAAAATCTTTTGTGATAATACTGGTGCAATTGCCTTGGCAAAAGAATCCAGATTTCACAAGAGAACCAAGAACATCAAGAGACGCTTCAATTCCATCCGCGATCTAGTCAAGGAGGGAGACATAGAGATTTGCAAGATACATATGGATCTGAATGTTGCAGACCCGTCGACTAAGCCTCTCTCACGAGCAAAACATGATCAACACCAAGACTCCATGGGTGTTAGAATCATTACTGTGTAATCTAGATTATTTACTGTAGTGCAAGTGGGAGACTGAAGGAAATATGCCCTAGAGGCAATAATAAAGTTGTTATTTATATTTCCTTATATCATGATAAATGTTTATTATTCATGCTAGAATTGTATTAACCAGAAACTTAGTACATGTGTGAATACATAGACAAACAGAGTGTCACTAGTATGCCTCTACTTGACTAGCTCGTTGAATCAAAGATGGTTAAGTTTCCTAACCATAGACATGAGTTGTCATTTGATTAACGGGATCACATCATTAGAGAATGATGTGATTGACTTGACCCATTCCGTTAGCTTAGCATTTGATTGTTCAGTATATTGCTATTGCTTTCTTCATGACTTATACATGTTCCTATGACTATGAGATTATGCAACTCCCGAATACCGGAGGAACACTTTGTGTGCTACCAAACGTCACAACGTAACCGGGTGATTATAAAGGTGCTCTACAGGTGTCTCCGATGGTACTTGTTGAGTTGGCATAGATCGAGATTAGGATTTGTCACTCCGATTGTCGGAGAGGTATCTCTGGGCCCTCTCGGTAATGCACATCACTATAAGCCTTGCAAGCAATGCAACTAATGAGTTAGTTCTGGGATGATGTATTACGGAACGAGTAAAGAGACTTGCCGGTAACGACATTGAACTAGGTATTGAGATACCGACAATCGAATCTCGGGCAAGTAACATACCGACGACAAAGGGAACAACATATGTTGTTATGCGGTTTGACCGATAAAGATCTTCATAGAATATGTAGGAACCAATATGATAATCCAGGTTCCGCTATTGGTTATTTACCGGAGATGAGTCTCGGTCATGTTGTCGGTGTTCTGGGAACGGGGGTCCCCATAGCTGCCTGCCTGCGGCTTGCGGCGTGGCTCAAGTGGGGGCCCAGCGCGGCCCATCTTCATCAGCTCAAGCTCAAGACCCTCACGAGGGGCCAAGCCTCGCAGGGCGAACGACATGAAGCTTCCTCAGAGGTAGCCTTGTCAGGCAAGCTCGCAAGGAGGCAGAGAGATCAAGGCAGGGGTACCTCGCGAAGAGCCCGTGACGCAAGCCATAACGATCGAGACCAGGCGGGCGCCGGCCTGCACAGTGTCCTTGTTTCCTCTTTGGAGCAAAGGGGGCAAGCGCAGGCCGAGACATCGGGCAAAGGTTACCATTCCGGTGCAACAAGACCAAGACTAGCAGAGCGGTAGGATGGAGGTCACCGTGGAGCCCAAGACGGCGTCATCACCAGTACTTTTGGCAGCCGAAGACCACCTTTGGTCAGGATAACTTGTACTACATGTTCCCCTTTGAAATGGCCAATTGTTGGCGCCCTTCCCGCTCATTATTTGGGGAGAGGCCTAGGGCCTCTATAAATAGAGCTAGCCACCACAGAGTAGAGACATCTAGAAAACACCCAGAGATCTGGTAGAGCCCTAGCAGAGAGAGAGAGAGGCGACTGAACTCACCCTAGCAGTTCATCGCACCAGTTCAAGAACACCTCTCGCGAGGCTGTTCTTCCTTTGTACTGTTCATCATCAGCCCCTGAGGCAATCCACCACACCACACACTAGAGTAGGGTATTACACCACAACGGTGGCCCGAACCAGTATAAACCTTGTGTCCCTTGTGTCGTTCGTTGTTTCCAGCTTAAATCGTGCGAGGAGATTGGACGTAGATCGGTAGGGGAGAGATCTTCGCGCGCACCCCAGTGTTCGAACCTCACGGGTCTGGCGGAACCCAAAATCTGACATTTGGCGCGCCAGGTAGGGGTGCACCGGAGTCCTCCCTCCTGACGACCCGCTCTCCCCAACATCGCATACCGCCTTCATGGCGGACAGCGCGCCGCCCGCTCCAGCAACGGATGCCGACGCAGGGGCCAGGGGGCTCCGGGCCTTGGCCCCCGCCTTGCGACAGGTGCAGTGGCCGCGCAAGTTCAGGCCCAAGATGCCGCCGCGCTACAACGGCACGACAGACCCGATGATTTTCTTGCTGGCGTACGAGGAGGCCGTCCTCGGAGCCGGGGGCGACGATCGGGTGATGGCCAACTGGTTACCCATGGCCCTCACCGGCATCCCGCGCGCGTGGCTCCTCCACCTGCCGATGGCCTCTGTCACCTCCTGGGAGGAGCTGCGCGACCTCTTCCTCGCCCGTTTCGCCGCACCAGTGCCACCCATCGTCGCAGCTCTCCTGGGTGGCTCCCAGGCACCACCCTCGATTCATCACATCAAGCCATTCGCCCGCCAGATCAGCACCGCCTCCAAGCGCCGAGAAGCCCCCCCGGGTTGGGTGGCGCCCAAGGCCGATCTAACCTTCGACTCAGAGGACCACCCCTTCAACCCCATTGGTTCGGGCGCACTCCCGATGCTGTGCACCCCCACCATCTGCCAAGTGGCCGTCACCAAGACCCTCATCGACGGTGGTGCTGACCTCAACGTGCTCTCAGTGGAGGCCTTCAGCCTCCTCCACATGCCGCTGGAGCGGCTCTAGCCCAGCAGGCCTTTCTCAGGCGTCGGAGCCGGTTCCACCGCCTCCTTGGGACAGATCCGCCTCCCAGTGACCTTCGGCACCTGCGACAACTTTCGCACGGAGCTGATCGACTTCGACATCGCCCCCATTGGCATCCCCTACAACGCCATCCTCGGCTATCCGGCCTTGGCTCGGTTCATGGCAGCAACTCACCCGGCGTATAACCTCATGAAGATGCCCGGGAGCAGCGGCGTCCTCACCGTATCAGGAGACACAAGGGATGCGCTGCAGGTGCTCCAACTTGTTTTCAGGGCGGCCGCGGTGGCGCAACCCACTAGCACCGATGCCCTTGAGCCCAAGGGGGCTGTGCCGGCTAAAAATAAGCAGTTGTTCACCCAAGACAAGGCGGAAACCAAGCAGGTACCAGTCGACGAGGACGGGTCCACTGGCGCCACCTTCACCATAGGGGCCAACCTCGAGCCCGAGCAGGAGAAGGCCCTGATCAGGTTCCTGCGCGCGAACAAGGAGGTGTTCGCATGGGAACCAGATCAGTTAGTGGGGGTCCCAAGGGAAGTGATTGAGCATCACCTCAACGTGTGCCCCAATGTGCGCCCCGTGAAGCAGAAGGCAAGGCGGCAGTCTACTGAGAAACAAGCTTTCATCGTTCAAGAGACCCAGAAGCTAGAGGCGACAGGGGTTATTCGCGAGGTCCGCTACCCTGATTGGCTGGCTAATCCGGTCGTTGTGCCTAAGAAAGGAGGAAAAGAGCGCATGTGCGTCGACTTCACCGACCTCAACGAGGCCTGCCCGCAGGATCCATTTCCGCTCCCCCGCATCGACCAGATAGTCGACTCCACCATAGAGTGTGACCTATTGTGCTTCCTGGATGCCTTCTCGGGCTATCACCAGATCAAGATGGCGGTAGAGGACGTGGAGAAGACGGCTTTCCTGACCCCGTGTGGGGTGTACTGCTATACGTGCATGCCGTTTGGGCTGCGCAACACAGGCGCGACCTTTCAGCGGCTGATGCACATCGCCTTAGGCCGGCAGCTCGGGAGGAACGCTGAAGCTTACGTCGATGACATTGTGGTGAAGTCTCGTGAGGCAAGAACCCTGATACAGGACCTGGAAGAAACCTTTGCAAGCCTCAACGAAGTGGACCTACGGCTCAACCCAGAGAAGTGCGTGTTTGGAGTCCCCTCGGGCAAGCTCTTGGGTTTCCTCGTATCCCACAGGGGCATCGAGGCCAACCCAGAGAAGGTCAAGGCAGTCGAAGACATGAGCCCACCGAGGACCCTTAGAGAAATGCAGAAGCTCACCGGGCGTGTGACTGCACTGGGGCGCTTCATCTCCAAGCTGGGGGAACGAGCGCTCCCCTTCTTCAAGCTGATGAAGAAAAAGGGCCCCTTCAAATGGACTGAAGAGGCCGACAAGGTGTTCCAAGACCTCAAGAGGTACCTTACCAGTCCACAAGTGATGGTAGCTCCGCGTCCTCGGGAGCCCCTGGTGCTCTACCTTGCGGCCACCCCCTACTCCACTAGCGCAGCCCTGGTGGCGGTCAGGGAGGAGCGCTATGCCAAGGCCGCGTCGACCGTCCGAACTAAAGCAAAGCAGAGCCAGGAGGGCCTCGCGAAGGCCGCAACCGCAGCCGGAAAGGAACAGCCGCAGCAGGAGAACGCACCCGGAGCAGGAGAGGCCCCTTCGGGCGACCAAGCACTGGGAGCCCCGTCGTCTCAAGAAACGCCTCGACCTCCGGAGGACGCAAGTTGCGCCAGCACCCTCAACCTCGTCGAGCATCCTATGTACTTCGTCAGCACGGTGCTACGGGACGCAAGGGCACGGTATCCCATGCCTCAAAAACTCCTCCTCGCGCTCCTAGTGGCCTCACGCAAGCTGCGCCACTACTTCCAAGGACATCCCATCAAAGTTGTCTCAGCATACCCCTTGGAAAGAGTGCTCAGAAGTCCCAACTCAGCTGGAAGGGTTGCTGAATGGAACATTGAGCTACATGCATTTCAGCTAGAATTCAGTACAACTAGAGTCATCAAGGGAGCCACACTTGCGGATTTCGTGGCAGAATGGGCAAAAGCGCCGGGTCTCAAGGCAGGCGAAGACCGATCACTTTCCCCGGGGAGTGAAGCACCGGACGACTGGGTCATGTACTTCGATGGGGCGTTCTCCCGACATGGTGCGGGAGCTGGCGGAGTGCTTGTGTCCCCTACCCAGGACAAACTCTATTACGCCGTACAACTCTGCTTCCAGCACGGAGAAAAGGTCTCCAACAACATAGCGGAGTATGAAGGCCTAATAGCAGGCTTGAAGGCCGCTATTGCCTTAGGGGTAAAGCGCCTCATCATCAAGGGCGATTCGTAGCTCCTCATCAACTTCTCCAACAAGATATACGGGCCAAAGGATGAGCACATGGAAGCCTACCTCGCTGAGGTTCGCAAGATGGAGAAACAGTTTTGGGGGCTGGAGTTGCAGCATGTGCCTTGCGGCACTAATCGGGAGGCCGATGACATTGCCAAAAGGGCGTCCAGACTGCTGCCTCAGGAGCCTGGCATCTTCGAGGAGCGGCTCTTCAAACCCTCGGCGGTGCCGCCACTGTCAAGAACGGCGCAACCAAGGGAGGAGCTCCCTCAGCCGCCTGCCTCAGGAGCCCCGGTCTGCGGCCCAGCCTCAGGGGCACACCTGCTCCTGGCGTTAGAGCCTCAGGAAGGGTGTTGGATCCCGGAGCTCAAGAACTACCTGATGCAAGGGACTCTGCCGGAGAATGAGGAGGAAGCGGAGCGTGTGGCGCGGCAGGCCACGGCTTATTGCATCAGGGATGGAGAGCTCTACAGGAAGCGACCAAATGACGCGTCCCTACGTTGCATCTCCCGAGAGCAAGGGAAGGAGCTACTGGCGGACATACACAGCGGAGACCGCGGGCACCACTCGTCGTCGCGGACCCTCATCGGCAAGGCATTCCGCAGTGGATTCTACTGGCCCACGGCGCTCAACGATGCCGTTGAGCTTGTGAAGGCTTGTGAGGCCTGCCAGTTTCACGCTAAGTAGATCCATCATCCTGCGGGGGGTCTACAGACTATACCCCTCTCATGGCCGTTCGCAGTTTGGGGACTGGACATTCTGGGCCCGTTTCCTCGAGCGCCAGGGGGCTATTGCTACCTCTACGTCGCCGTGGAAAAATTCACCAAGTGGGCTGAGGTGGAAGCCGTCCGCACGATCTCGGCAGGCTCTGCAGTCAAATTCATCAAGAGCCTCGTGAGCCGATTTGGGGTGCCCAACCGCATCATCACCGACAACGGCTTGCAATTCACGAGTAATCTCTTCAAAACATACTGCGCTAACCTTGGAACGCAGATATGCTACGCTTCGGTAGCACACCCCTGGAGCAACGGCCAGGCCGAGCGGGCCAACGCGGAGGTCTTGAGGGCCCTCAAAGCCAGGACCTTCAAGAAGAAGCTGGAGGCCTGCGGCAGGGGTTGGTACGACGAGCTCCAGTCCGTGCCGTGGTCAATCCGCACAACTGCGACCAAGCCGACCGGCGAGACCCCGTCCTTCCTCGTCTACGGAGCAGAGGCTGTTCTCCCTCACGAGGTCAGGCGTCGCTCCGCACGGGTCCTGGAGTTCGACGAGACGCAGCAGGACGCCATGCGGGGGACGGATCTTGTGCTGGGGGAGGAACGCTGTCGAGAAGCCGCGCTGCGAGCAGCAAGGTACCAACAGGCGCTTCAACGATACCACTGCCGCAACATCCGCCCCAGAACTCTTGAGGTAGGGGATCTCGTGCTCAGACGGGTTCTCTCCAGGGAGGGGCTGCACAAGCTCTCTCCCATGTGGGAGGGCCCATTCAAGGTTGTTCATGTCTCTAGGCCCGGCTCCACGCGCTTGGAGATCATGGAGGGGGTACCCATCCAGAATGCCGACACATGTCTACACAGTTCTCAAACCCGTAGGGTCCGCACGCTTAACGTTTGGTGACGATCAGTATTATGAGTTTATGTGTTTTGATGTATCGAAGGTAGTTCGGAGTCCCGAATGTGATCACGGACATGACGAGGAGTCTCGAAATGGTTGAGACATAAAGATTGATATATTGGACAGCTATATTCGGACACCAGAAGGGTTTCGGGTGATTTCGGAGAAAACCGGAGTGCCGGAGGGGTTACCGAAACCCCCCGGGGGCTAATGGGCCTTGATGGGCCCTAGTGGAGAGAGAGGGGCTGGCTAGGGCAGGCCGCGCGCCCCCTCCCCTTGAGTCTGAATAGGACAAGGAAGGGGGGCCCCTTGCCTTTCCCCTCTTCCACTCCTTCCTCCCCCTCCTAGTGGGACTAGGAAAGGGGAGTCCTACTCCCACTAGGAGGAGGACTCCTCCTCTTGGCGCGCCCTCCTAGGGCCGGCCGGCCTCCCCCTTGCTCCTTTATATACGGGGGCAGGGGCACCCCATGGACACACAAGTTGATCTTTGATCTTTTAGCCGTGTGCGGTGCCCCCTCCACCATAATCCACCTCGGTCATATTGTAGCGGTGCTTAGGCGAAGCCCTGCGTCGTTAGCTTCATGAAGACCGTCATCACGCCGTCCTACCGACGGAACTCTCCCTCTAAGCTCTACTGGATCCTGAGTTCATGGGACGTCACCGAGCTGAACGTGTGCAGATCGCGGAGGTGTCGTACGTTCGGTACTAGGATCGGTCGATCCTGAAGACGTACAACTACATCAACCATGTTGTCATAACGCTTCCGCTTATGGTCTACGAGGGTATGTGGACGACACTCTCCCCTCTCGTTGCTATGCATCACCATGATCTTGCGTGTGCGTAGGTTTTTTTGTTGAAATTACTACGTTCCCCAACAAACATATGGGCCACATGGGCCATGGGAGGGGAGCACACCAGCCCACAAGGGGTGGCGTGTCCCCCTTATGTCAGAAGGTAGAATTGGAGAAGGAGAAGAGGGGGTTCGGCCCCCCTTCCTTCTCTTCTTCCCTCTTCCCTTTTTCCTTCCGGCAATTATGGCAGGGGGGAGGCCGAATTGGGGAAGACCGCAAGTAGGATTCGGCCTACTTGGGGCGCACCCCTTGGCTGCTCCTCCCTCCCTCCACCTATATATATGTGGGGGGCGCCCCTAGCACACCCCAAACAATTGCCTAGCCGTGTGCGGCATCCCCTTCCACCGTTTACACCCTCGGTCATATTTTCGTAGTGCTTAGGAGAAGCCATGTGGAGATCACTTCACCATCACCGTCACCACGCCGTCGTTCTAACGAAACTCATATACTACCTCTACATCTTGTTGGATCAAGAAGGCGAGGGACATCACCGAGCTGAACGTGTGTATAACGCAAAGGTGTCATGCGTTCGGTACTTGATCGGTTGAAGCGCGGAGAAGTTTGACTACATCAACCACGTTGTGAAATGCTTTTGCTTACGGTCTACGTGGGTACGTAGACACACTCTGCCCCTCGTTGCCATGCATCTCCATGGATGGATCATTGCATGCGTGGCTATAAATTTTTTTCTTTCCATGCAATGATTCCTAGCAGTGGTATCAGAGCTAGGTCTATGCGTAGATGATATGCACGAGTAGAACACAAAGAGTTGTGGGTGGTGATAGTCATACTGCTTACCACCAACGTCTTATTTTGATTCAGCGGTATTGTGGGATGAAGCGGCCGGACCAACCTTACATGTTCACGCACATGAGACCGGTTCCACCGATTGACATGCAACTAGTTTTGCATAAAGGTGGCTGGCGGGTGTCTGTGTCTCCTACTTTAGTTGAATAGAGTTTGACTGCTGCCGATCCTTGAAGAAGGTTAAAACAGCAAACTTGACAAGACACCATTGTGGTTTCACTACTAGGGAAAAGCCTAGTAGTAGCGCGGGTAGCCGCGCTACTGATACGGCGCTACAGCTAACGCTTAGCGGTAGCGTGGTTTGACCCACACTACTGCTATCTAGGGATAGCAGTAGCGTTCGTCGCCAAAACGCGCTGCTGCTAATAGCTGTAGCGCCCTAGTACAAAGAGCGCTACTACTAATACCTCACTGCTGCTAAAGCCATACCCCACACTACTATTATTAGTTTCCGAATTATTATTTTCTGCTCCATATTTTGTGCTGCTGAATTTTGTTTACGGCTTTATACAATAATCTCTAGCATATCATACACATACAAATGTAATCATAGCATACACATACAAATATTCTCATCAAATCATGTCATCATCATAATCATCATCCAACACAAAGTGGTCTCTCGTCATCATCTCGAAAATAACGATACAAGTCTTGAATACTTGCAACTACATCATCATCCATCTAAACAATGATATACTCAAGCAGAGCTATCACTATGAGTGAGAGTGGAACTATGCAGTACATGAGGCGTCGGTTATGAGTCCTCTCTCGCGCTAGCGTGAACCTCAAGTAACTAGCTTATGCTTCTTGTCTGCTTTTGAAGCCTTTATGGCTGGCGCCCGAGACCCCCTCCACTTGCGCCTGACACTCAGGCCACTTGTCGTACACTCCCCAAACCTTCCCTTTGTACACGACATAGCACTGCTTCTACGCCATCAAGAATCTAGGTACCTGTTAGAGATGCATCTTCATCAAGAGACTGTACAATCATATATGCAACAAAATACACTTGAGCAACACGAAAAAGAAAGGGTTAGAAACTAGATGCAATATATATATAGTAAACGTACAAATAATCAACGCAGTTTCATTGTATGCAAACTAATTAACTAGAGGTACGCATGTCATCGTACCCAAACTAACAAAGTGGCCTTACGCAAGTTCAGCAGGGACCGTGGACATCACAAAGTTTCATCGCTACAGCAACTATACAAGTTCAACCGACACATATCATCATCATCGGCATCGTAAATCACTAGAAGTTCCATCCTTCCATATCATCGAGGATGGACCCTAGCTTCTTGAACAGCGTGAGGTCCTGACGTTGCATGCCTATGCGATTTAGGACGTCTGCTCGCGATATAGGGCTGTGGTGGAACATCCCCTTCTCTTCGACGACTTCTTTCATGATGATCATCGCATTGTCCCTCTGGATGTGAAAGAAGTCATCACTAAGTTTATAATCCGCTTCTCCATGAGATTCTACCCACTTGCGGATAAGATCATCGTTTCTGCTTGTCATGTGAAGCTTTTGGTGATCCGTTCTGAACTCCATCATAAGATGGAGGAGGAAGAATCCATCGTTCTTGCTTGGTTTTGGGACATGGATGCAACAAAAGTTAGTTTTATGCGAGAAACCCATGTTCTCGTCCCTTTGTTTCCTGATCTACAGGTGGCCACCCCTCAAGCTGAAGCCTTGTAGAGCATAATATTCATTATGTGGGTGTAGTCCTTCTTCTCGTAGTTTCTGGTAGGGTTGAAATACACGACGTGGGAGACTCCCGGGTAAAGAACGATAAGGACGGTGCGCCCGTTGCTGCGGGGAAAAAACACCTCAAATTATTCTCCATATGACTGAGAAGGAATGATTGAAATGTATGAAAGGGTTGTCCGGCACTGACTTACTTTGGATGATAAGGTAGGAGGACAATTTCCTGGTCCTTATTCTGTACCATGAAGTTTTCAAGGTACTCCCTAGAAGTTTTACGCTCAAAGACGCCGAGACTCAAGAAGGACTCGTACATGTAGTATGGATCCGCCACATAGATTTGCGAGACTTCTTCTCTCTTCATGACAGAGCTCATATGTAGCGCAAAAAGGCGGACGATTGTACAATCGAGCCGCCTTGTTAGAAACATCTCGAAGATATGCTCAAACTGCAGGAAGAACACCTTTGCGGGTCGTGTGTCGACGTAGCACTTCCCCTCAGGCACACGAGCCGCGTATGTCGGATATCCTGGATCCTTCGAGGCTAGTAGGCTTTCCTCAGTCGTCAACACATGGTCGTGCAGTCTCCTAAGATCCCTTGATATTGTCTCCAGCGGTTTCAGTAGCATCGGCTCACCCGTGACATGGAATATGGCTGCACCTTTGATAGGTACACGCTCTTCAAAATCCGCCATCTGGCTGCTATGTGCTCTGCCTTGTTTGCAGGCAGCAGAGCCTCTCTTCCCCGATCTCTTCCTCTCCTTTTTCTTGGGCTGACCTTCCAAACCCTTCCTTAACCCTTGCCCCAGTGTTGTCGGGCTAAGCATTGTACGACCCCCGGCTAGTTGAGCCTGTGTTGAGGCGGCATCTTCAGGTGTGTCCTGTGAGGATTGCATAAAGAGAGACTTCTTGCAATCCCTTCTAGGACATTCCTGCCTGAGCAGATCATCCATATCCTCATCAGCATGCTGATAGCCCAAGTCGTCATATGGCTAACTCACCATATCTAAGTCACCGTCATAGGCGCTTGTATTGAGGAACCGAAGAGGGCCCTCCTCCATCTCATCATCCATTCTTTGTTCTACGGGGGCGATTACATTAGCCACTATCGGACCCCCTTCATCACATCGTCTGCGGCTCACACTACAAAAAAAGACACATCCGTGACATTTTGGGCCGAACGAAAAAAAATTCTGTCATACTTATGATACTTCTATGACGATAATTGTGACAAAACCCGGTATCATCATAGATGTGGTGGGTTCCTACTTCTATGACAAAAAATCATGATAGAAAATGGGCTTTTCGTCCTGGGCGGGCTGGAGACGCAGCTGCATGACATTCTTTGGGCCGTCCATGATGGAAAAAATTGTGGTAGAAGCGAGGGCGAGGAAAATATCGGGGAGTTCCAGGTTACGGTGGGTGGTCGGGGGCCGAGCGATGCGCATTTCCCTCGTACATACGCATGTGTGTGCGAGGCGTTGCGCTCTAACTGAACCTGAGCGAGGCGTTGGGCTCTAACTGAACCCGAGCGATTGCACTGCAGGCTACGCGTTACTGAACCCGAGCGATCGATTGATCCCTTGCTATTAACTGAACCCGAGTGATTCCTTCGCTATTGCTGCTAACTGAAGCCGATCGAACACTGCTGCCTCCTTCCCTTGATGAATAGTGAGCGTTGTTGGGGGGGGGGGTTGGATGAACAGTTCTCGATGGGGGGTTGGATGAACAGGACCCCGTGGTAGTAGAGGCCGTTGCCGCTGGATGACCAGGACCCCGATCGATCGAGCCAGTGGATGAACATGACCCCGTGGAGGGGTGGATGAACAGGACCCCGTGGAGGGGTGGATGAACATGACGACGCCGTGGAGGGCTGGTTGAACAGTAGACGATGGAGGGCTGGATGAACAGTAGACCATGGAGGGGTGGTTGAATAGGACCCCGTGGAGAGGGCTGGTTGAACAGTAGCTGCGGTGGAGGAGCGCATGGTGGTGGCTGGATGAACAGGAGTCCGTGGATGAACAGTCGCAGGTGGAGGCTGGAGGAGGTCGACGGTGGATGAACAATAGCCCGTGGAGGCAGTCGACGGTGGATGAACAGTAGCCCATAGAGGCAGCCGATGGTGGAGATGAACAGTATCCCATGGAGTCCCGTTTTGCGGTACGCCACACCCCTCCTAATGAACAGGACCCCCGCTTCGACCGTAGTGCTCCAACACAAGTTCGTTTCCTCCATTTTGCGGTACGCCACACCCATCCCGATCAACAAGACCCCGTTTCCACCATAGGAAGTCCGTTTCCTCCGTTTTGCGGTACGCCAGACCCCTCCCAATGAACAGGATCCCATTTCGACCGTGGCCGGTCGAACACAAGGCCGTTTCCTCCATTCTGCGGTACACCAGGCCTCATTTCCATCGGTTGTTCCATCCAAGCTGGTTGGCTCCCGATGAACATGACGACGCATTCCGTTCCGACCCAGCCGGTTGCCTCCCCATGATCACGACGACGGCGCAGCTTCTTTGTTCCGACCCAACCATGTACATGAGTCCTAGCCGTACGTATGCGCGAGTAGGCGTTCGAGACCCTGCATGTATGTATGTGCATGGCCGTATTTTCTTTCTTGCACCCTGGCCACTGTACATACGTGTACATGCTACATGCGCGCCTCTACTATGACACGTGCGCGCCTCTACATCAACCAGTATGTACGTACACGTCCGCGACCAGAATGACAACGCTACATACGCATCGACCAGGTGGGTCCCGACTGTTAAGCACTTCCTTGCGTGCGAAGATGTAGCTGGTGGGTCCCAGTAGTCAGGGGGCGAATCATTTTTTTGCGCGTAATATGGACGCACTTCCTTGCGTGCAAAGATGTAGCTGGTAGGTCCTAGCAGTCAGGGGGGAAACTTTTTTTCCACAAAATATGGTGGCCCATCCGGTGGGTCCCTACTGTCAGGTGGAGGAATAATTATTTTGTGCATAATAAGGAGGCACTTCCTGTTGGGGAACGTAGTAATTTCAAAAAATTTCCTACGCACACGCAAGATCATGGTGATGCATAGCAACGAGAGGGGAGAGTGTTGTCTACGTACCCTCGTAGACCGAAACGGAAGCGTTGACACAATGTAGAGGAAGTAGTCGTACGTCTTCCCGATCCGACCGATCCAAGCACCGTTACTCCGGCACCTCCGAGTTCTTAGCACACGTACAGCTCGATGATGCTCCCCGGGCTCCGATCCAGCAAAGCTTCGGGGATGAGTTCCGTCAGCACGACGGCGTGGTGATGATGATGATGTTCTACCGACGCAGGGCTTCGCCTAAGCACTACAACGATATGATCGAGGTGGAATATGGTGGCAGGGGGCACCGCACACGGCTAAGGAGCGATCACCGGGATCAACTTGTGTGTCTAGGGGTGCCCCCTGCCCCCGTATATAAAGGAGCCAAGGGGAGGGGGCGGCCGGCCAGGTGTGGCGCGCCAACGGGGAGTCCTACTCCCATCGGGAGTAGGACTCCCTTCTTTCCTAGTTGGACAAGGAGAGAGGGGGGGAAAGAGGAGGAAGAGAGGAAGGAAAGGGGGGGGGGCGCCGCCCCCTTTCCCTTGTCCTATTCGGACTAGGAAGGGGAGGGGCGCACGGCCACCTCCAGCCTCCTTCTCTCTTCTCCCTCAAGGCCCATGTAGGCCCAATAAACCCCCGGGGGGGGGGGGGTTTCCGGTAACCCCCCGGTACTCCGGAAAAATGCCGATTTCACCCGGAACGATTCCGATGTCCAAATATAGGCTTCCAATATATCGATCTTTATGTCTCGACCATTTCAAGACTCCTCGTCATGTCCGTGATCACATCCGGGACTCCGAACAAACTTCGGTACATCAAAATGCATAAAACTCATAATAACTATCATCGTAACTTTAAGCGTGCGGACCCTACGGTTCGAGAACAATGTAGACATGGCCGAGACATGTCTCCGGTCAATAACCAATAGCGGGACCTGGATGCCCATATTGGCTCCTACATATTCTACGAATATCTTTATCGGTCAGACCGCATAACAACATACGTTGTTCCCTTTGTCATCGGTATGTTACTTGCCCGAGATTCGATCGTCGGTATCCAATAGCTAGTTCAATCTCGTTACCGGCAAGTCTCTTTACTCGTTCCGTAATACATCATCTCACAACTAACATATTAGTTGTAATGCTTGCAAGTCTTATGTGATGTGCATTACCGAGAGGGCCCAGAGATACCTCTCCGACAATCAGAGTGACAAATCCTAATCTCGAACTACGCCAACCCAACATGTACCTTTGGAGACACCTGTAGAGCTCCTTTATAATCACCCAGTTATGTTGTGACGTTTGGTAGCACACAAAGTGTTCCTCCGGCAAACGGGGAGTTGCATAATCTCATAGTCACAGGAACATGTATAAGTCATGAAGAAAGCAATAGCAACATACTAAACGATCGGGTGCTAAGCTAATGGAATGGATCATGTCAATCAGATCATTCATCTAATGATGTGATCCCGTTAATCAAATAACAACTCTTTGTCCATGGTTAGGAAACATAACCATCTTTTTTTAACGAGCTAGTCAAGTGGAGGCATACTAGTGACACTCTGTTTGTCTATGTATTCACACATGTATTATGTTTCCGGTTAATACAATTCTAGCATGAATAATAAACATTTATCATGAAATAAGGAAATAAATAATAACTTTATTATTGCCTCTAGGGCATATTTCCTTCAGTCTCCCACTTGCACTAGAGTCAATAATCTAGTTCACATCGCTATGTGATTAACACCAATAGTTCACATCTTTATGTGATTGGTTCACATCTCCATGTGACTAACACCCAAAGGGTTTACTAGATTCAATAATCTAGTTCACATCGCTATGTGATTAACACCCAAAGGGTGATCATGTTTTGCTTGTGAGAGAAATTTAGTCAACGGGCCTGCCAAATTCAGATCCGTATGTATTTTGCAAAATTCTATGTCTATAATGCTCTGCACGGAGCTACTCTAGCTAATTGCTCCCACTTTCAATATGTATCCAGATTGAGACTTCGAATCATTTGAATCAGTGTCAAAAACTTGCATCGACGTAACCCTTTACGACGAACCTTTTTATCACGTCCATAATCGAGAAACATATCCTTATTTCACTAAGGATAATTCTGACCGCTGTCCAGTGATCTACTCCTAGATCACTATTGTACTCCCTTGCCAAATCAGTGCAGGGTATACAATAGATCTGGTATACAGCATGACATACTTTATAGAACCTATGGCCAAGGCATAGGGAATGACTTTCATTCTCTTTCTATCTTCTGCCATGGTCGGGCTTTGAGTCTTAATCAACTTCACACCTTGTAATACAGGCAAGAACTCTTTCTTTGACTGCTCCATTTTGAACTACTTCAAAATCTTGTCAAGGTATGTACTCATTGAAAAAACTTATCAAGCGTCTTGATCTATCTCTATAGATCTTGAAGCTCAATATGTAAGCAGCTTCTTCGAGGTCTTTCTTTGAAAAACTCCTTTCAAACACTCCTTTATGCTTTGTAGAATAATTCTACATTATTTCCGATCAACAATATGTCATTCACATATACTTATCAGAAATGCTGTAGTGCTCCCACTCACTTTCTTGTAAATACAGGCTTCACCGCAAGTCTGTATAAAACTATATCCTTTGATCAACTTATCAAAGTGTATATCCCGACTCCGAGATGCTTGCACCAGTCCATAGATGGATCGCTGGAGCTTGCATATTTTGTTAGCATCTTTAGGATTGACAAAACCTTCTGGTTGCATCATATACAACTCTTCTTTAAATCCATTAAGGAATGTAGTTTTGTTTATCCATTTGCCAGATTTCATAAAAATGCGGCAATTGCTAACATGATTTGGACAGACTTAAGCATCGCTACGAGTGAGAAAATTTCATCGTAGTCAACACCTTGAACTTTGTCAAAAACCTTTTTCGACAAGTCTAGCTTTATAGATAGTAACACTACTATCAGCGTCTGTCTTCCTCTTGAAGATCCATTTATTTTCTATGGCTTGCCGATCATCGGGCAAATCCATCAAAGTCCATACTTTGTTCTCATACATGGATCATATCTCAGATTTCATGGCTTCAAACCATTTCGCGGAATCTGGGCTCATCATCGCTTCCTCATAGTACGCAAGTTTGTCATGGTCTAGTAACATGACTTCCAGAATAGGATTACCGTACCACTCTGGTGCAGATCTCACTCTGGTTTACCTATGAGATTCGGTAGTAACTTGATATGAAGTTACATGATCATCATCATTAGCTTCCTCACTAATTGGTGTAGTAGTCACAAGAACAGATTTCTGTGATGAACTACTTTCCAATAAGGGAGTAGGTACAGTTACCTCATCAAGTTCTACTTTCCTCCCACTCACTTCTTTCGAGAGAAACTCCTTTTCTAGAAAGGATCCATTCTTTGCAACGAATGTTTTGCCTTTGGATCTGTGATAGAAGGTGTACCCAACATTTTCTTTTGGGTATCCTATGAAGACGCACTTCTCCAATTTGGGTTTGAGCTTATCAGGTTGAAACTTTTTCACATAAGCATTGCAACCTCAAGCTTTAAGAAATGACAACTTAGGTTTCTTTGCCAAACCATAGTTCATGTGGTGTCGTCTCAACGGATTTAGATGGTGCCCTATTTAACATGAATGCAGATGTCTCTAATGCATAACCCCAAAACGATAGTGGTAGATCGGTAAGAGACATCATAGATCGCACCATATCTAATAAAGTACGGTTATGACGTTCGGACACACCATTACATTGTGGTGTTCCAGGTGGCATGAGTAGTGAAACTATTTCACATTGTTTTTAACTGAAGGCCAAACTCATAACTCAAATACTCTTCTCTACGATCAGATCGTAGAAACTTTATTTTCTTGTTACGATGATTTTTCACTTCACTCTGAAATTCTTTGAACTTTTCAAATGTTTCAGAATTATGTTTCATCAAGTAGATATACTCATATCTGCTCAAATCATCTGTGAAGATCAGAAAATAATGATACCTGTCGCGAGCCTCAATATTCATCGGACCACATACATCAGTATGTATGATTTCCAACAAATCTGTTGCTCGCTCCATTGTTCCGAAGAACAGAGTCTTAGTCATCTTGCCCATGAGGCATGGTTCGCAAGCATCAACTGATTCATAATCAAGTGATTCCAAAAGCCCATTAGCATGGAGTTTCTTCATGCGCTTTACACCAATATGACCTAAACGGCAGTGCTACAAATAAGTTGCACTATCATTATTAACTTTGCATCTTTTGGTTTCAATATTATGATTATGTGTATCACTACGATCGAGATCCAATGAACTATTTCCATTGGGTGTGTAACCATATAAGGTTTTATTCATATAAACAGAACAACAATTTATTCTCTTACTTAAATGAATAACCGTATTACAATAAACATGATAAAATCATATTCATGCTCAACGCAAACACCAAATAACACTTATTTAGGTTCAACACTAATCCCGAAATTATAGGGAGTGTGCGATGATGATCATATCAATCTTGGAACCACTTCCAACACACATCGTCACTTCACCCTTAACTAGTCTCTGTTTATACTGCAACTCCCGTTTCGAGTTACTAATCTTAGATACTGAACTAGTATCAAATACTGAGGGTTTGCTATAAACACTAGTAAAGTACACATCAATAACATGTATATCAAATATACTTATGTTCACTTTGCCATCCTTCTTATCCGCCAATCACTTGGGGTAGTTCCGCTTCCAGTGACCAGTCCCTTTGCAGTAGAAGCACTTAGTCTCAGGCTTAGGACCAGACTTGGGCTTCTTCACTCGAGCAGCAACTTGCTTGCTGTTCTTCTTGAAGTTCCCCTTCTTCCCTCTGCCCTTTTCTTGAAACTAGTGGTCTTGTCAACCATCAACACTTGATGTTTTTCTTTATTTCTACCTTCATTGATTTCAGCATCACGAAGAGCTTGGGAGTTGTTTCCATTATCCCTTGCATATTATAGTTCATCACGAAGTTCTACTAACTTGGTGATGGTAACTAGAGAATTCTGTCAATCACTATCTTATCTGGAAGATTAACTCCCACTTGATTCAAGCGATTGTAGTACCCAGACAATCTAAGCACATGCGCACTAGTTGAGCGATTCTCCTCCATCTTTTAGCTATAGAACTTGTTAGACACTTCATATCTCTCAACTCGGGTATTTGCTTGAAATATTAACTTCAACTCCTGGAACATCTCATATGGTCCATGACGTTCAAAACGTCTTTGAAGTCCCGATTCTAAGCCATTAAGCATGGTGCACTAAACTATCAAGTAGTCATCATATTGAGCTAGCCAAACGTTCATAACGTCTGCATCTGCTCCTGCAATAGGTTTGTCACCTAGCGTTGCATCAAGGACATAATTTTTCTGTGCAGCAATGAGGATAAACCTCAGATCACGGATCCAATCCGCATCATTGCTACTAACATATTTCAACACAATTTTCTCTAGGAACATATCAAAATAAACACAGGGAAGCAACAATGCGAGCTATTGATCTACAACTTAATTTGCAAAATACTACCAGGACTAAGTTCATGATAAATTTAAGTTCAATTTAATCATATTACTTAAGAACTCCCACTTAGATAGACATCCCTCTAATCTTCTAAGTGATTATGTGATCCAAATCAACTAAACCATGTCCGATCATCACGTGAGATGGAGTAGTTTCATTGGTGAACATCACTATGTTGATCATATCTACTATATGATTCACGCTCGACCTTTCGGTCTCCGTGTTCTGAGGCCATATCTGTATATGCTTGGCTCGTCAAGTATAACCTGAGTATTCCGCGTGTGCAACTATTTTGCACCCGTTGTATTTGAACGTAGAGCCTATCACACCCGATCATCACGTGGTGTCTCAGCACGAAGAACTTTTGCAACGGTGCATACTCAGGGAGAGCACTTCTTGATAATTTTAGTGAGAGATCATCTTATAATGCTACCGTCAATCAAAGCAAGATAAGATGCATAAAAGATAAACATCACATGCAATCAATATAAGTGATATGATATGGCCATCATCATCTTGTGCCTGTGATCTCCATCTCCGAAGCACCGTCATGATCACCATCGTCACCGGCGCGACACCTTGATCTCCATCGTAGCATCGTTGTCGTCTCGCCAATCTTATACTTCTACGACTATCGCTACCGCTTAGTGATAAAGTAAAGCATTACAGGGCGATTGCATTGCATACAATAAAGCGACAACCATATGGCTCCTGCCAGTTGCCGATAACTCGGTTACAAAACATGATCATCTCATACAATAAAATTTAGCATCATGTCTTGACCATATCACATCACAACATGCCCTGCAAAAACAAGTTAGACGTCCTCTACTTTGTTGTTGCAAGTTTTACGTGGCTGCTACGGGCTTAAGCAAGAACCAATCTTACCTACGCATCAAAACCACAACGATAGTTTGTCAAGTTGGTGCTGTTTTAACCTTCGCAAGGACCGGGAGTAGCCACACTCGGTTCAACTAAAGTTGGAGAAACTGTCACCCGCAAGCCACCTCTGTGCAAAGCACGTCGGGAGAACCGGTCTCGCGTAAGCGTACGCGTAATGTTGGTCCGGGCCGCTTCGTCCAACAATACCGCTGAACCAAAGTATGACATGCTGGTAAGCAGTATGACTTATATCGCCCACAACTCACTTGTGTTCTACTCGTGCATATAACATCAACATATAAAACCTAGGCTTGGATGCCACTGCTGGGGAACGTAGTAATTTCAAAAAATTTCCTACGCACACGCAAGATCATGGTGATGCATAGCAACGAGAGGGGAGAGTGTTGTCTACGTACCCTCGTAGACCGAAACAGAAGCATTGACACAACGTAGAGGAAGTAGTCGTACGTCTTCCCGATCCGACCGATCCAAGCACCGTTACTCCGGCACCTCCGAGTTCTTAGCACACGTACAGCTCGATGACGCTCCCCGGGCTCCGATCCAGCAAAGCTTCAGGGATGAGTTCCGTCAGCACGACGGCATGGTGACAATGATGATGTTCTACCGACGCAGGGCTTCGCCTAAGCACTACAACGATATGATCGAGGTGGAATATGGTGGCAGGGGGCACCGCACACGGCTAAGGAGCGATCACCGGGATCAACTTATGTGTCTAGGGGTGCCCCCCTGCCCCCGTATATAAAGGAGCCAAGGGGAGGGGGCGGCCGGCCAGGTGTGGCGCGCCAAGGGGGAGTCCTACTCCCACCGGGAGTAGGACTCCATTCTTTCCTAGTTGGACAAGGAGAGAGGGGGGGGGGAAAGAGGAGGAAGAGAGGAAGGAAAGGGGGGGGGGGCGCCGCCCCCCTTCCCTTGTCCTGTTCGGACTAGGAAGGGGAGGGGCGTGCGGCCACCTCCTGCCTCCTTCTCTCTTCTCCCTCAAGGCCCATGTAGGCCCAATAAACCCCCCCGGGGGGGGGGGGTTCCGGTAACCCCCCGGTACTCCGGAAAAATGCCGATTTCACCCGGAACGATTCCGATGTCCAAATATAGGCTTCCAATATATCGATCTTTATGTCTCGACCATTTCGAGACTCCTCGTCATGTCCGTGATCACATCCGGGACTCCGAACAAACTTCGGTACATCAAAATGCATAAAACTCATAATAACTGTCACCGTAACTTTAAGCGTGCGGACCCTACGGTTCGAGAACAATGTAGACATGACCGAGACACGTCTCCGGTCAATAACCAATAGCGGGACCTGGATGACCATATTGGCTCCTACATATTCTATGAAGATCTTTATCGGTCAGACCGCATAACAACATACGTTGTTCCCTTTGTCATCGGTATGTTACTTGCCCGAGATTCGATCGTCGGTATCCAGTACCTAGTTCAGCTGATGCACCACTATCTAGATTACATGAGCCAGATGTACTTAATGCCATTACTTATCTCGTTACCGGCAAGTCTGTTTACTCGTTCCGTAATACATCATCTCACAACTCACATATTAGTTGTAATGCTTGCAAGGCTTATGTGATGTGCATTACCGAGAGGGCCCAAAGATCCCTCTCCGACAATCGGAGTGACAAATCCTAATCTCGAAATACGCCAACCCAACATGTACCTTTGGAGACACCTGTAGAGCTCCTTTATAATCACCCAGTTACGTTGTGACGTTTGGTAGCACACAAAGTGTTCCTCCGGCAAACGGGAGTTGCATAATCTCATAGTCATAGGAACATGTATAAGTCATGAAGAAAGCAATAGCAACATACTAAACGATCGGGTGCTAAGCTAATGGAATGGATCATGTCAATCAGATCATTCATCTAATGATGTGATCCAGTTAATCAAATAACAACTCTTTGTCCATGGTTAGGAAACATAACCATCTTTGATTAACGAGCTAGTCAAGTAGAGGCATACTAGTGACACTCTGTTTGTCTATGTATTCACACATGTATTATGTTTCCGGTTAATACAATTCTAGCATGAATAATAAACATTTATCATGATATAAGGAAATAAATAATAACTTTATTATTGCCTCTAGGGCATATTTCCTTCACTTCCTTGCTGCGGCCGTGGACCCAGCTATCAGCTTCTCCACGTACAGTGTTGGGGATATAACTATTGGGTATGACTCGCCCAGGAGGGGCCGGGTTATCCCAATGGAGGTTCATCTAGACGAAGCCCATGAGTATGTGAAGATGGCGGTTCATGAAGTAGGCTTGTTAAGGGGCCCAAACCGAGAGGCGGCTTAAGGCCCGTGAGTATATACCGCCATGTATATGTAACTTGTGTTATAAGGCTTGTAAGATAAGTCACCGAGCCGGACACATTTGTATGAGCTGGCCAGGACTCTGTAGGCCGCAGGGCGTCAACCCATGTATATACGGGGACGACCCAACAACGGCTTAGGGCAAGAAACAACAAATCGAAAGCCAGGCAAAGCATATTCGCTCCCTGGTAATCGAAACCCTAGCAATACCACCTCAAACTGGAGTAGGCTTTTACCTTCACCGCAAGGGGCCGAACCAGTATAAACTCTCTGTGTACTTTGTCCCGTTTAACCCCTTTAAGCTAACCTCGTCGCAATGGCTCCACAACTAAGTCCTTCTACGAGGACATCTGTCATGACAATTCCACGACATCTGGGATGCAACAGGTATATTGTTTTTTCATCGTGATAATAAATGCATGCACTTTTTTCGAAAAATTTGGAGAACTGGGAATTCGAACGACATGTGCTTATGCTACCCATTAAATAAAAATCAGGTTCCTGGAAATTCGTTTCGAAACAAATGATTCATCTTTATATCCACGTCGACCCTCGACATGATGGTTGGAAGCAAATGCCAAGTTCATACCGAAAGATTGTTAACAGCAATACCAACTTGCGGACGATAAGGTAGTACAAATACTAATACCAAACTAACTTATAATCTTTTTAGTCCTGGCCCTAGTGTTCGCCTGGTAGAAAATCTTGCAAAGGACCAGCTCCCGCTCCTTCTCTTGCTCCAGGTCCACGAGGTGGTATTGGTGCATCACCCAATTGGTCCTCTGCTGTTCAAAGTTCCTTTTTTTGTGGGAATGGTCGAAGTTCTTGGTGGTGTGCAGCACCAGAAGTTTTTTGCTACCCGTCTGCCGACCATTGACCATCAGCAGCAAGGTATTTCCGGTCTTGTGCCACATCGCGTGCATGCCGCACTCCGATTGTATCTTGTAACACATCCACGTGCCCCTTTTGAACGCCCTAGAATTGCGCTGGAAGAAATGCTTGCTTAGACCACTCAGTGTGATACCTGCAGTATTGTCAAATACAGGTTTTAGTGTATGTAGTTGGCATTTTCATAACATCTTTGGCATGTTGCAGTCACTTGTTTCACTTTTTATTAACTGTCAAATTGTAATTTCTTCACTAGGTCTGCGTATAAAAAGAAAAATAGAGCTATAAACAAAGGAATATGTTTGTGCAAGTAGATGGTCGATCGGTGTCTTACCTAGGGGTTTCTCAGGATGGGTGTAGCATATGCCGTGCTCGCTGTCGATGGTTGGTATGAACAAATCGATGAGAGGGTGAGATCTCGCGCTGTCAGCACTCACTTTGGCCTCAAGGTGCTCGATCAGCTCCTGATCCGTGGGATCGAACTTGACGCCAGCTGGCAGCACCGGCCAATCCTTCTCGGAGTTGCATCAGTTAATTCCAGTTATATGGTACTCAATGTATGATCAATCGACTATTTTAAGTGAATGATGAAAGATTTCGACAGATAAGTGGTCGTACTCCAAATCTGAAGTCCACAATACCCGAACACGCCGCCGGGATTCTTGTGTCATGATACGTCTCCAACGTATCTATAATTTTTGATTGCTCCATGCGATATTATCTACTGTTTTGGACATTATTGGGCTTTATTATCCACTTTTATATTATTTTTGGGACTAACCTACTAACCGGAGGCCCAGCCCAGAATTGTTTTTTTTGCCTATTTTAGGGTTTCAAAGAAAAGGAATATCAAACAGATTCCAAACAGAATGAAACCTTTGGGAACGTGATTTTCTCACCGAACATGATCTAGGGGACTTGGACCCTACGTCAAGAAACAAGGGAGGATGCCACGAGGTAGGGGGCGCGCCTACCCCCCAGGCACGCCCTCCACCCTCGTGGGCCCCCTGTTGCTCCATTGACGTACTCCTTCCTCCTATATATACCTATGTACCCCCAAACGATCAGATACGGAGCAAAAACCCTAATTCCATCGCCGCAACTGTCTGTATCCACGAGACCCCATCTTGGGGCCTGTTTCGGAGCTCCGCCGGAGGGGGCATCGATCACGGAGGGCTTCTACATCATCACCATAGCCCCTCCGATGAAGTGTGAGTAGTTTACCTTAGACCTACGGGTCCATAGTTATTAACTAGATGGCTTCTTCTCTCTTTTTGGATCTCAATACAATGTTATCCCCCTCTCTTGTGGAGAACTATTCGATGTAATCTTCTTTTTGCGGTGTATTTGTTGAGACCAATGAATTGTGGGTTTATGATCAAGTCTATCTATGAACAATATTTGATTCTTCTCTGAATTCTTTTATGTATGATTGGTTATCTTTGCAAGTCTCTTCGAATTATCGGTTTGGTTTGGCCTACTAGATTGATCTTTCTTGCAATGGGAGAAGTGCTTAGCTTTGGGTTCAATCTTGCGGTGTCCTTTCCCAGTGACAGTAGGGGCAGCAAGGCACATATTGTATTGTTGCTATCGAGGATAACAAGATGGGGTTTTCATCATATTGCATGAGTTTATCCCTCTACATCATGTCATCTTGCTTAAGGCATTACTCTGTTTTCATGAACTTAATACTCTAGATGCATGCTGGATAGCGGTCGATGAGTGGAGTAATAGTAGTAGATGTAGGTAGGAGTCGGTCTACTTGTCTCGGACGTGATGCCTATATACATGATCATACCTAGATATTCTCATAACTATGCTCAATTCTGTCAATTGCTCAACAGTAATTCGTTCACCCACCGTAGAATACTTATGCTATTGAGAGAAGCCACTAGTGAAACCTATGGCCCCCGGGTCTATCTTCATCATATTAATCTTCCAATACTTTGCTATTTACTTTGCTTTTATTTTACTTTGCATCTTTATCATAAAAATATCAAAAATATTATCTTATCATATCTATCAGATCTCACTCTCGTAAGTGGCCGTGTAGGGATTGACAACCCCTTATTGCGTTGGTTGCGAGGATTTATTTGTTTTGTGCAGGTACGAGGGACTCACGCATAGCCTCCTACTAGATTGATACCTTGGTTCTCAAAACCTGAGGGAAATACTTATGCTACTCTGCTTCATCATCCCTTCCTCTTCGGGGAAAAACCAACGCAGTGCTCAAGAGGTAGCATGTCACCTCACACGTAGCGTGTTGTCACGTCAATTCAATGTGAGGACATGATGAATAATTTGACCGATGTATACTAGTATTGCTATGATAACCCACAAGTATAGGGGATCGCAACAGTTTTCGAGGGTAGAGTATTCAACCCAAATTTATTGATTCGACACAAGGGGAGCCAAAGAATATTCTCAAGTATTAGCAGTTGAGTTGTCAATTCAACCACACCTGAAAGACTTAATATCTGCAACAAAGTATTCAGTAGCAAAGTAGTATGGAAGAAACGGTAACGGTGGCAAAAGTAACAGTAGCATTTTTTGTAGCAATCGTAACAGTGGCAACGGAAAAGTAACTAAGCAAAGATCAATATGTGAAAAGCTCATAGGCAATGGATCAATGATGGATAATTATGTCGGATGCGATTTCTCATGCAACAGTTATAACATAGGGTGACACAGAACTAGCTCCAGTTCATCAATGTAATGTAGGCATGTATTCCGAATATAGTCATACGTGCTTATGGAAAAGAACTTGCAAGACATCTTTTGTCCTACACTCCTGTGGTAGCGGGGTCCTATTGGAAACTAAGGGATATTATAGCCTCCTTTTAAAAGAGTACCGGAACAAAGCATTAACACTTAGTGAATACATGAACTCCTCAAACTACGGTCATCATCGGAAGTGGTCCCGATTATTGTCACTTCGGGGTTGCCGGATCGTAACACATAGTAGGTGACTATTGACTTCCAAGATAGGATCAAGAACTCACATATATTCATGAAAACATAATAGGTTCAGATCTGAAATCATGGCACTCGAGACCTAGTGACAAGCATTAAACATAGCAAAGTCATAGCAACATCAATCTTAGAACATAATGGATACTAGGGATCAAACCCTAACAAAACTAACTCGATTACATGGTAAATCTCATCCAACCCATCACCGTCGAGCAAGCCTACAATGGGATTACTCACGCACGGCGGAGAGCATCATGAAATTGGTGATGGAGGAAGGTTGATGATGACAATGGCGACGGATTCCCCTCTCCGGAGCCCCGAACGGACTCCAGATCAACCCTCCCGATGAAGATTAGGGCTTGGTGGCGGCTCCATATCATAAAACGTGATGAGTCCTTCTCTTCTATTTTTTTCTCCCCGAAAGTGAATATATAGAGTTGGAGTTGACGTCGGTGGAGTCTCAGGGGCCTCATGAGGTAGGAGGCGCGCCCTAGGGGGGCGCTCTGCACCCTCGTGGACAGGGTGTGGCCCCCCTTGATGCTGATTCTTTCGCCAGTATTTTTTATTAATTCCAAAACGTGTCTCCGTGGATTTTCAGGTCATTCCGAGAACTTTTATTTCTGCACAAAAATAACACCATGGCAATTCTGCTGACAACATCGTCAGTCCGGGTTAGTTCCATTCAAATCATGCAAGTTAGAGTCCAAAACAAGGGCAAAAGTGTTTGGAAAAGTAGATACGTTGGAGACATATCAACTCCCCGAAGCTTAAACCTTTGCTTGTCCTCAAGCAATTGAGTTGACAAGCTGGAAGTGATAAAGAAAAACTTTTACAAACTCTGTTTGATCTTGTTGTTGTAAATATGTAAAGCCAGCATTCAAGTTTTCAGCAAAGATTATGAACTAGCCATAACATTTAGGTTTCATGTTTACTCATATCAATGGCATAATCAGCTAGCGAGCAATAATAATAAATCTTGGATGACAACACTTTCTCAAAACAATCATAACATGATATAACAAGATGGTATCTCGCTAGCCCTTTTTGAGACCGCAAAACATAAATGCAAAGCACCCCTGAAGACCAAGGACCGACTAGACATTGTAATTCATGGTAAAAGAGATCCAGTCACAGTCATACTCAATGTAAATTAATAGCAATGCATGCGAATGACAGCGGTGCTCTCCAACTGGTGCTTTTTAATAAGAGGATGATGAATCAACATAAAAGTAAATAGATAGGCCCTTCGTAGAGGGAAGTAGGGATTTGCGGAGGTGCTAGAACTCGAGTTTCGAAACAGAGATAAATAATATTTTGAGTGGTATACTTTCATTGTCAACATAACAACCAAGAGATCTCGATATCTTCCATGCTACACGCATTGTAGGCGGTTCCCAAATAGAATGGTAAATTTTATACTCCCCCACCACCAACAAACATCAATCCATGGCGTGTCCGAAACAACGGATGCCGCCAACTAACAACAATCCTGGGGGAGTTTTGTTTGCAATTATTTTGATTTGAGCATGGGACTGGGCATCCTGGTTACCAGCCATTTTCTCGTGAGTGATGAGCGGAGTCAACTCATCGTGAGAATAACCCACCAACATGTAAGATATAGACAACCCTAGTTGATACATGAGCTATTCGAGCATACAAAACAAAATTTCATTTGAAGGTTTAGAGTTTGGCACATACAAATTTACTTGGAACGGCAGGTAGATACCGCTTATAGGAAGGTATGGTGGACTCATGTGGAAGAACTTTGGGGTTTATGGAAGTGGATGCACAAGCAGTATTCCCGCTTAGTACAAGTGAAGATTAGAAAGAGACTGGGAAGCGACCAACTAGAGAGCGACAATAGTCATGAACATGCATTAAGACTAATCAACAATGAGTACAAGCATGATTAAATATAAATCACCATGAACATAAATATCATGGAGGCTATGTTGATTTTGTTTCAAGTACATGCATGAACATGTGCCAAGTCAGGCCACTCGAATCGTTCAAAGGAGGATACCACCCTATCATACCACATTACAACCATTTTAATAGCATGTTGGCACGCAAGGTAAACTATTATAAACTCCTAGCAAATTAAGCATGGGATGAGCAACTATAATCTCTAATTGTCATTGCAAACATGTCTCATTCATAATAGGCTGAATCAGGAACGATGAACTAATCATATTTACAAAAACAAGATAGGTTGAGTTCATACCAGCTTCTCTCACCTCAATCAGTCCATCATATATCGTCATTATTGCCTTTCACTCGCATGACCGAACGGTGTGGATAATAATAATAGTGCACGTGCATTGGACTAAGCTGGAATCTGCAAGCATTTAATACAAAGGAGAAGACAAGGTAATATGGGCTCGTGGCTAAATCAACAATAATGCATATGAGAGCCACTCAACATTTTCATCATGGTCTTCTCCTCTCGACCCCAAAGAATAAGAAAGGAAATAAAACTATATACATGAGAAATCTTTTTGTGTTTTCTTTTAATTATTACTACTACAGGCATGGAAAGTAAACTAGCTGAAAGCTACAACTAATTTTTTTGTTTTTCTTAAGATTTTTCAAACACACAAGAAAAAGTCTTAGAAACTAGCATGGATGGTACAATGAAAAAGTATGAGCACCGACAACTAGAATGAGTGTGTGAACATGAATGTAATGTCGGTGAGAAATACGTACTCCCCCAAGCTTAGTCTTTTGGCCTAAGTTGGTCTATGGCCACTGATGGCCTGGTGGATATCCAAAGTTGTAGTTGGGGTCATATTGAGATGCAGCAGCTATTGCCTGAAGAGCTGCAGCTTGGAGGCGAGCTGCCTTCGTCCTCCTCTAGTACTCGTTCACCTCCTCCCTGGTTATAACATATCTCCTTTTTGCCTGAAAGTTAAAGAAAGTAGGAGCAGGGAGGGCAACATGGACAATGCGCTGTCTGTTAAAGAATAGTCGATACTGGAGGAATTGTTCGTTCCTCTCAAGAAACTGATGGCGAACCATAGCATTATAATCTAGGTGAGCAGGAGGTAGCTCTATATCATTTCCATGTATGGGTACATTAAGATAATTAGCTACACGAGTTGCATAAATTCCACCAAAAAAATCTCCACTTATACCATTAAGATGCAACCTTTGTGCCACAATGGCCCCCAAGTTATATTGTTTATCTCCTAATACCGCACTTTTGAGGACACAAAGATCTGGAACGCACATGTGACAAGCCTCATCTTTACCATTAATGCATCTACCAATAAAGAGAGCAAAATAATGTATGGAAGGGAAATGAATGCTCCCTATGGTGGCTTGTGTGATTTCCCTAGATTCCCCCACAGTGATACTATCAAGAAAGTCTTTATATTCAGATTTGCGAGGTTCACTGACATTGCCCCACTGCGGGAGTTTACAAGTAGTATGAAAATCTTCTAGGTCCATGGTATATGATTTATCATAAAGATCAAATAAAACAGTGTGAGAATTGCACGAGGATGATTTAAACCTCCTCAGAAAGGAATCAGTTAGGTAGTGGTACTGCGGGCACTTATCTGACACGAAGTCCTCAAGATCATCATTACACATATACGCGTCAAATTCATCCTTGAAGCCTGCCTGGACCATAAACTCCTCTGATGACCATTCACAAGGCTGCACTTGAGCTTCCCTCGCTGGTTCATCGTCCGGCTCACGTATCGCGAGCCTTGGTCCTTGCTTCCTTGAGGAACCACCTTGGTACATTTTCCTAAACATTTTCTTTCTACGAAAAATTTCTGAAATTTTAATGACTCAAAATAAAAGTGAACCAAACTCAACAAGATTGATAGCAACTACTCCCACAAGTGCCTAGAGGCTATATCATGCATTAAAACCACTTTGGACCATATAAATTTGACATGTAAGCTCAAGAACAGGGTCACCTTAGCAGCAAAAATTTGCAATAAATAAAGCACTAGAACAAAAAACTAATTGGACCATTAGAGGAGTCACATATGGAAGAACAATCTCCCCAAACAGTTTTGTGAATGGAGGTTTGAGCAAGGAGATCGAAAATGGCAGCAAGATGAGCTAGAACACGGGTTTGAGCTACGGGATGATTTTTTCTAGAGGAAGACGAAGTGAGTGGGTGCTGGAATAAGTGGAGGGGGTCCACGTGGGGTCCACGAGGTAGGGGGGTGCGCCCCAGGGGGGCACCCTACACCCTCGTGGCCAAATGGTGGGACCCCCTGGTGTTCTCAGTGCCAGTAATTCTTAAATATTCTACAAAAAATCATATTTCATTTTCAGGACATTTGGAGAACTTTATTTTTGGGGTCTTTTTTTATTGCAAGGATAATTCAGAAAACAGACAAATATTATTATTTTTTATTTATTTAATCTAAATTACAGAAAGTAAAAGGAGGGTACAGAGAGTTGTGCTTTCTAAATTCATCCATCTCATGCTCATCAAAAGGAATCCACTAACAAGGTTGATCAAGTCTTGTTAACAAACTCTTTCCGAATAACATGAAACCGGAGAATTTTCAAATAACTCTAGGTTACCTCAATGGGGATATGCATGTCCCCAACAATAAGAATATCATATTTCTTCTTGATAGTAGGGAGAGGGAATTCAAAACCTCCAATAGTAATTGTTGAAAATTTTCCAATAGAATTGATACTGTGGACTTGAGGTTGTTTCCTCGGAAAGTGTACCGTATGCTCATTACCATTAACATGAAAAGTGACATTGCCTTTGTTGCAATCAATAACAGCCCCTGTAGTATTCAAAAAGGGTCTACCAAGGATAATAGACATACTATCGTCCTCAGGAATATCAAGAATAACAAAGTCCATTAAAATAGTAACGTTTGCAACCATAACAGGCACATCCTCAAAAATACCGACAGGTATAACAGTTGATTAATCGGCCATTTGCAAAGATATTTCAGTAGGTGTCAACTTATTCAAATCAAGTCTACGATATAAAAAGAGAGGCATAACACTAACACCGGCTCCAAGATCACATAGAGCAGTTTTAACATAGTTTCTTTTAATGGAGCATGGTATAGTTGGTACTCCTAGATCTCCTAGTTTCTTAGGTATTCCACCTTTAAAAGTATAATTGGCAAGCATGGTGGAAATTTCAGCTTCCAATATCTTTCTTTTATTTGTAACATTATCTTTCATATACTTAGCATAAGGATTCATTTTAAGCATATCAGTCAAACGCATACGCAAAAAGATAGGTCTAATCATTTCAGCAAAGCGCTCAAAATCCTCATCATCCTTTTTCTTGGATGGTTTAGGAGGAAAAGGCATGGGTTTCTCAACCCATGCTTCTCTTTCTTTACCATGCTTCGTAGCAACAAAGTCTCTCTTATCATAACGTTGATCCTTTGATTGTGGGCTATCAAGATCAACAACAGGTTCAATCTCTACATCATTGTTATTGCTAGGTTGAGCATCCACATGAACATCATCATTAACATTATCAATAGGTTCATGTCCATTACAAGATTGTGTTTCAGCATCAGAAATAGAAATATCATTAGGATTCTCAGGTGTTTCAACAACAGGTTCACTAGGAGCATGCAAAGTCCTATCATTTTTGTTTTCTTCTTCTTAGAAGAAATAGGTGCATCAAGATTAGTTCTCTGAGAATCTTGCTCAACTCTCTTAGGGTGGCCCTCAGGATACAGAGGTTCCTGAGTCATTTTACCCCCTCTAGTCACAACTCTAACAACATTATCATTTTTCTTATTATTCAATTCATTGAGCAAATCATCTTGTGCTTTAAGCACTTGTTCTACTTGAGTGGTAACCATAGAAGCATGTTTACTAATAAGTTTAAGGTCACCTTTAACTCTAGACATATAATCACTCAAGTGTTCAACCATGTAAGCATTACGTTTCAATTGTCTACCGACATAAGCATTGAAGTTTTCTTGTTTAACAATAAAATTATCAAACTCATCCAAGCATTGGCTAGCAGACTTATTACGAGGAATATCACCTTCATCAAATCTATAGAGAGAATTTACCTTTACTACCTGTGTCGGGTTATTAAGACCATGTATTTCTTCACTAGCTGGTAAATTCTTAACATCTTCAGATTTAATACCCTTTTCTTTTATAGATTTCTTGCCTCTTGCATATCTTCAGGACTGAGAAATAGAATACCCATTTTCTTCAGAGTTGGCTAAGGAGTTGGTTCAGAAAGTGTCCAATCATTATCATTACTCAATATATTATTCAATAGCAATTCAGCTTGCTCAACAGTTCTTTCCCCGAAAACACAACCAGCACAACTATCCAGGTGGTCTCTGGAAGCATCGTTTAGTCCATTATAAAAGATATCAAGTATTTCATTTTTCTTGAGAGGATGATCAGGCAAAGCATTAAGTAATCGGAGAAGCCTCCCCCAAGCTTGTAGGAGACTCTCTTCTTCAATTTGCACAAAATTATATATTCCCCTTAAGGCAACTTCTTTCTTATGAGCGGGGAAATATTTAGCAAAGAAGTAATAAATCATATTCTGGGAACTACGCACACAACCAGGAGCGAGAGAATTAAACCATGTTTTAGCATCACCCTTTAATGAGAACGGAAATAACTTAAGGATATAGTAGTAACGAATTTTTTCCTCATGAGTGAATAGGGTGGCTATATCATTCAATTTAGTAAGATGTGCCACAACAGTTTCGGATTCATAGCCATAAAAAGGATCAGATTCAACCAAAGTAATTAACTCAGGGTCGACAGAGAAATCATAATCCTTATCAGGAATACATATAGGTGAAGTAGCAAAAGTAGGGTGATATTTCATTCTAGCATTCAAAGACTTTTATTTTACCTTAGCTAACAGTTTCTTAAGATCATATCTATCTTTGCAAGCAAAAAGGTCTCTAGCAATTTCTTCATCCATAACATAGCCCTCAGGCACATCAGGCAATTCATATCTAGGGGGAGAATCTTCATCATCACTTTCATCAATATTATCTGTTTCAATAATTTCATTCTCTCTAACCCTAGCAAGTTGTTCATCAAGAAATTCACCTAATGGCACAATATTCTCAAGCATAGAAGTAGTTTCATCATAAGCATCATGCATAGCCGAAGTGGCATCATCAATAACATGTGACATATCAGAATCAATAGCAGGAGTAGGTGTCGCAAGTTTACTCAAAATATAAGGAGAATCAAGTGCAGAGCTAGATGGCAGTTCCTTACCTCCGCTCGTAGTTGAGGGAAAAATCTTGGTTCTTTCATCTTTCAAGTTCCTCATAGCGATCAACAGATATAAATCCCAAGTAACTCAAAGAATAGAGCTATGCTCCCCGACAACGGCGCCAGAAAATGGTCTTGATAACCCACAAGTATATGGGATCGCAACAGTTTTTGAGGCTAGAGTATTCAACCCAAATTTATTGATTCGACACAAGGGGAGCCAAAGAATTAATATTCTCAAGTATTAGTAGTTGAGTTGTCAATTAAACCACGCCTGAAAGACTTAATATCTGCAGCAAAGTATTTAGTAGCAAAGTAGTATGGAAGTAACGACAACAGTGGCAAAAGTAATAGTAGCAGTTTTTGTAGCAATCGTAACAGTAGCAACGGAAAAGTAACAAAGCAAAGATTAATATGTGAAATGCTCATAGGCAATGGATCAATGATGGATAATTATGTTGGATGTGATTCCTCATGCAATAGTTATAACATGGGGTGACACAGAAATAGCTCCAGTTCATCAATGTAATGTAGGCATGTATTCCGAATATAGTCATACGTGCTTATGGAAAAGAACTTGCATGTGAAGGCAATATTCCCTAGAGGCAATAATAAAGTTGTTATTTATATTTCCTTATATCATGATAAATGTTTATTATTCATGCTAGAATTATTCTAACCATAAACATAGTACATATGTGAATACATAGACAAACAGAGTGTCACTAGTATGCCTCTACTTGACTAGCTCGTTGATCAAAGATGGTTAAGTTTACTAACCATGGACAAAGAGTTGTCATTTGATAAACGAGATCACATCATTAGAGAATGATGTGATTGACTTGACCCATCCGTTAGCTTAGCACAATGATCGTTAAGTTTACTGCTATTGCTTTCTCCATAACTTATACATGTTCCTATGACTATGAGATTATGCAACTCCCGAATACCGGAGGAACACTTAGTGTGCTGATAACCCACAAGTATTCAACCGCAAATTTATTGATTCGACACAAAGGGAGCCAAAGAATATTCTCAAGTATTAACAGTTGAGTTCTCAATTCAACCGCACCTGAAAGACTTAATATCTGCAGCAAAGTATTTAGTAGCAAAGTAGTTTGGAAGAAACGGTAACGGTGGCAAAAGTAACAATATTGGTTTTGTAGTGATTGTGAAGGAAAAGTAAATAAGCAAAGAACAATATGTGAAAAGCTCATAGGCAATGGATCAGTGAAGGATAATTATGTTGGATGTGATTCCTCATGCAACAGTTATAACATAGGGTGACACAGAACTAGCTCCAGTTCATCAATGTAATGTAGGCATGTATTCTGAATATAGTCATATGTGCTTATGGAAAAGAACTCACATGACTTCTTTTGTCCTACCCTCCCTTGGTAGCGGGGTCCTATTGGAAACTAAGGGATATTAAGGCCTCCTTTTAATAGAGTACCGGAACAAAGCATTAACACATAGTGAATACATGAACTCCTCAAACTACGGTCATCACCGGTAAGTATCCCGATTATTGTCACTTCGGGGTTAACGGATCATAACACATAATAGGTGACTGTAGACTTGCAAGATAGGATCAAGAACTCTCATATATTGATGAAAACATAATAGGTTCAGATCTGAAATCATGGCACTCGGGCCCTAGTGACAAGCATTAAGCATAGCAAAGTCATAGCAACATCAATCTCAGAACATAGTGGATACCAGGGATCAAACCCTAACAAAACTAACTCGATTACATGATAGATCTCATCCAACCCATCACCGTCCAGCAAGCCTATGATGGAATTACTCATGCACGGCGGTGAGCATCAAGAAATTGGTGATGGAGGATGGTTGATGATGACGATGGCGACGGATTCCCCTCTCCGGAGCCCCGAACGGACTCCAGATCAGCCCTCCCGGGAGAGATTAGGGCTTGGCGGCGGCTCCGTATCGTAAAACATGATGAATTCTTCTCTCTGATTTTTTGTCCCTGAACATGAATATATAGGGTTGGAGTTGAGGTCGGTGGAGCATCAGGGGGCCCACGAGACAGGGGGCGTGCCCCCACCCTCGTGGACAGGGTGTGGGCCCCCTGACGTTGATTCTTTCGCCAATATTTTTTATATATTCCAAAAATATTCTCCGTGAAGTTTCAGGTCATTCCGATAACTTTTATTTCTGCACAAAAATAACACCATGGCAATTCTGCTGAAAATGGCGTTAGTCCGGGTTAGTTCCATTCAAATCATGCAAGTTAGAGTCCAAAACAAGGTCAAAAGTGTTTGGAAAAGTAGATACGATGGAGACTTATCAACTCACTTAAGCTTAAACCTTTCCTTGTCCTCATGCAATTCAGTTGACAAACTGAAAGTGATAAAGAAAAACTTTTACAAACTCTGTTTGATCTTGATGTTGTAAATATGTAAAGCCAGCATTCAAGTTTTCAGCAAAGATTATGAACTAACCATATTCACAATAACATTTAGGTCTCATGTTTACTCATATCAATGGCATAATCAACTAGCGAACAATAATAGTAAATCTTGGATGACAACACTTTCTCAAAACAATCATAATATGATATAACAAGATGGTATCTCGCTAGCCCTTTCTGAGACCACAAAACATAAATGCAGAGAACCTCTGAAGATCAAGGACTGACTAAACATTGTAATTCATGGTAAAAGAGATCCATTCACAGTCATACTCAATGTAAACTAATAGTAATGCATGGAAATGACAGCGGTGCTCTCCAACTGACGCTTTTTAATAAGAGGGTGATGACTCAACATGAAAGTAAATAGATAGGCCCTTCTCAGAGGGAAGCAAGGATTTGTAGAGGTGCCAGAGCTCAATTTTGAAATAGAGATGAATAATATTTTGAGTGGTATACTTTCATTGTCAACATAACAACCGAGAGATCTCGGTATCTTGCATGCTACACACATTATAGGCGGTTCCCAAACAGAATGGTAAAGTTTATACTCCCCCTACCACCAACAAACATCAATCCATGGCTTGTTCGAAACAATGGGTGCCTCCAACTAACAACAATCCTGGGGGAGTTTTGTTTGCAATTATTTTAATTTAAGCATAGGACCGGGCATCCCGGTTACCATCCATTTTCTCGTGAATGAGGAGCGCAGTCCACTCCTCTTGAGAATAACCCACCTAGCATGGAAGATATAGACAGCCCTAGTTGATACATGAGCTATTCGAGCATACAAAACATAATTTCATTTGAAGGTTTAGAGTTTGACACATACAAATTTACTTGGAACGGTGGGTAGATACCGCATATAGGAAGGTATGGTGGACTCATATGGAATAACTTTTGGGGTTTATGGAAGTGGATGCACAAGAAGTATTCCCGTTTAGTACAAGTGAAGGCTAGAAAGAGACTGGGAAGCGACCAGCTAGAGAGCGACAACAGTCATGAACATACACTAAAATTAATCAACACTGAGTGCAAGCATGAGTAGGATATAATTCACCATGAAAATAAATATCGTGGAGTCTATGTTGATTTTGTTTCAACTGCATGCGTGAACATGTGCCAAGTCAAGCCACTCGAATCGTTCAAAGGAGGATACCACCCTATCACACCACATCACAACCATTTTAATAGCATGTTGGCACGCAAGGTAAACCATTATAAACTCCTAGCGAATTAAGCATGCTATGAGAAACTATAATCTCTAATTGTCATTGCAAACATGTTTAATTCATAATAGGCTGAATCAGGAACGATGAACTAATCATATTTACGAAAACAAGATAGGTTGAGTTCATACCAGCTTTTCTCATCTCAATCAGTTCATCATATATCGTCATTATTGCCTTTCACTTGCACAACCAAACGGTGTGGATAAAAATAATAGTGCACGTGCATTGGACTAAGCTGGAATCTACAAGCATTCAATACAAGGGAGAAGACAAGGTAATATGGGCTCTTTGTTATATCAACAATAATGCATATGAGAGCCACTCAACATTTTCATCATGGTTTTCTCCTCTCGACCCCAAAGAAAAGAAACAAAACTATTTACACGGGAAAGCTCCCAACAAGAAAAAGAAGAACGAGAAATCTTTTTGGGTTTTCTTTTAGTTATTACTACTATAGGCATGGAAAGTAAACTAGCTAAAAGCTACAACTATTTTGTGGTCTTTCTTAAGGTTTTTCAAACACATAAGAAGAAGGCTTAAAAAGAAATTAAACTAGCATGGATAGTACAATGAAAAAGTTTGAGCACCGACAACTGGCATGAGTGTGTGAACATGAATGTAATGTCGGTGAGGAATACGTACTAGCCAAGCTTTGGCTTTTGGCCTAAGTTGGTCTATGGCCACGACTCAAAGCTGCCCTCTCCGGTGTACGGAGGAGTGTCCTCTGGGTGCCACTAGTTGGCAATCTCCTCCGGGTCCCACTAATAAACAGAGTGACGGTAAGGATCAAATGGTGGCTCCGGCTCAGGCTCTGGAGCTGGTGTCAGGCTTCGGTATGCATGAACGGCCTCCGGCAACACGAGGTACGTGCCTGAAAATATGTTAAACAAAGAGGGAGCAGGCAAGGTAATAATCTCATAGTAGTTTTTATCAAAGATCAATCTATACTTAAGCATCTTCTTCTTATCCTTAACAATAAAATCATGTGCTACCATACTCTTATAATCTAGAAAAATAGGGGGCATCAACTTTTCTTCTTTCTCATAATGCCTAATAGGTATGTTAAAGTGTGCAGCAAGGCGCGAAGCAGATGCCTCCGAAGACGGGACCCTTTTTTCGGTTCAGATTTAATCGTTTAGCAATAATAGCGCCTAGACTAAAAGTTGTATCACGAAACAAAGCATGGCGCAAAATAACAATATTAGGGGCACTTAGGTTTCCACTGTTCCCGCGACCAATTAAGCATCTACTAGCAAATATTGCAAAGTAACGTAGAACAAGAAAATGTATGCTAGTAATTCTTGCATCGGAAACTTTCCTTATTTCCCCTACAACAATATATCAATAAATCCCTCCACATCATTATGATGTGGTTCCTCTATGCTGCCCGCAAAGCGTATCTTACAGACCCGACAAAACTCATATAGTGACATCTTCTTAACCTCATCATATAAGTGAAATTCCACTGAAGGTGGTGATTTCTTAGCATGAAAGAAAAAATTTTGCATGAAAATATTAGTGAGGAGGAGATATTGTTCACGCTGGTCGTGGAGGAAGTCGACGAGGCCTGCATTCTCAGCCAAATAATAGAAGTCCTCATATATACCAGCTGCTCTCAAGAACTCATCACAAGGCCATTCGCATGGCCGAACTTCCGTAGCACAATGGAGATTATATTTGGGCTTCTTATTCTCTTCACTTTGCTTATCCTTCGAGCTTCGGCTCGAAGAGCCCCTCAACAATCTCTTCATCATTTTCTTACTCTGAAAAATTTCTGAAATTTTTAGTGACTCAAAATAAAAGTGAACCAAACTCAACAAGATTGATAGCAACTACTCCCACAAGTGCCTGGAGGCTATATCATGCATTAAAACTACTTTTGACCATATAAACTTGACATGCAAGCTCAAGAACAGGGTCACCTAAGCAGCAAAAATTTGCAATAAATAAAGCACTAGAACAAAAACTAATTGGACCATTGGAGCAGTCACATACTGAAGAACAATCCCCCAAAGCAGTTTTGTGAATGGAGCTTTGAGCAAGGAGATCGAAAATGGCAGCAAGATGAGCTAGAACTTGGGTGTGAGCCAGTGGAGGATTTTTTTTGGAGGAAGACGGAGTGTGTGGCAAGAATAAGTGGAGGGGGCCCACGTGGGGTCCACGAGGCAGGGGGGCGCACCCTGGACCCTCGTGGCCAGGTGGTGAGGCCCCTAGGTGTGTTCTCAGTGCCAATAATTCTTAAATATTCTAGAAAAAAACATATAAAATTTTCAGGACATTTGGAGAACTTTTATTTTTGGGGTCTTTTTTTATTGCAAGGATAATTTAGAAAACAGACAGAAAATAATATTTTTGCTTTATTTAATCTAAATAACAGAAAGTAAAAGGAGGGTACAGAGAGTTGTGCTTTCTAACTTCATCCATCTCATGCTCATCAAAAGGAATCCACTAACTAGGTTGATCAAGTATTGTTAACAAACTCTTTTCGAATAACATGAAAACGGAGAATTTTCGAATAACACTAAGTTACCTCAACGGGGATATGCACATCCCCAACAATAAGAATATCATATTTCTTCTTGACAGTAGGAAGAGGAAATTCAAAACCTCCAATAATAATCGTTGAAGTTTTTCCAATAGAATTAATACAGTGGACTTGAGGTTGTTTCCTTGAAAAGTGTACCGTATGCTCATTACCATTAACATGAAAAGTGACATTGCCTTTGTTGCAATCAATAATAGCCCCTGCAGTATTCAAAAAGGGTCTACCAAGAATAATAGACATACTATCGTCCTCGGGAATATCAAGAATAACAAAGTTTGTTAAAATAGTAACGTTTGCAACCACAACAAGCACATCCTCACAAATACCGACAGGTATAGCAGTTGATTTATCAGCCATTTGCAAAGATATTTCAGTAGGTGTCAACTTATTCAAAGCAAGTCTACGATATAAAGAGAGAGGCATAACACTAACACCGGCTCCAAGATCACATAAAGCAGTTTTAACATAGTTTCTTTTAATGGAGCATGGTACAGTTGGTACTCTGGGATCTCCTAGTTTCTTTGGTATTCCACCCTTAAGAGTATAATTAGCAAGCATGGTGGAAATTTCAGCTTCCGGTATCTTTCTTTTATTTGTGACAATATCTTTCATATACTTAGCATAAGGATTCATTTTCAGCATATCAGTCAAACGCATAAGCAAAAAGATAGGTCTAATCATTTCAGCAAAGCGCTCAAAATCCTCACCATCCTTTTTCTTGGATGGTTTAGGAGGAAAAGGCATGGGTTTCTGAACCCATGGTTCTTTTTCTTTACCGTGCTTCCTAGCAACAAAGTCTCTCTTATCATAACGTTGATTCTTTGATTGTGGGTTATCAAGATCAACAACAGGTTCAATCTCTACATCATTGTTATTGCTAGGTTGAGCATCAACATGAACATCATTGTCGGTGTCAAAACCGGCGGATCTCGGGTAGGGGGTCCCGAACTGTGCGTCTAGGCCGGATGGTAACAGGAGGCAAGGGACACGAAGTTTTACCCAGGTTCGGGCCCTCTTGATGGAGGTAAAACCCTACATCCTGCTTGATTAATATTGATGATATGGGTAGTACAAGAGTAGATCTACCACGAGATCGGAGAGGCTAAACCCTAGAAGCTAGCCTATGGTATGATTGTTATTCTGTATGTTGTCCTACGGACTAAAACCCTCCGGTTTATATAGACACCGGAGAGGGTTAGGGTTACACAAAGTCGGTTACAATGGTAGGAGATCTACATATCCGTATCACCAAGCTTGCCTTCCACGCCAAGGAAAGTCCTTTCCGGACACGAGAGGAAGTCTTCAATCTTGTATCTTCATAGTCCAGGAGTCCGGCCGAAGGTATAGTCCGGCCATCCGGGCACCCCTAATCCAAGACTCCCTCAGTAGCCCCTGAACCAGGCTTCAATGACGACAAGTCCGGCGCACAGATTGTCTTTGGCATTGCAAGGCGGGTTCCTCTTCCAAGTACTTCATAGAAGATTCTGAACACAAAGATAGTGTCCGTCTCTGCAAAATAAGTTTCCACATATGGCCATAGAGAGAATAATATTTACACAAATCTAATCTGCTGACGTATTCCGTAGTGCGACATTGCACCACGGCCAAGCCTTTATTCGAATCGTTTTATTATCCCACCTCAGCGTGTCATGTGAGGCGGTTTCCTTGGCACGTCTTGTTAAAGCAGAGATCGTGTCCCCTTATCCCGGTATTCTCATCAATACGGGCGTGGGTAACCCAACCGCTTCTAGGACTCCTAGACTATAGGCAAGTCCAAACGGCCATGGAGAGGACGCTTGATATTCTCCCTCTTTATAAAGGGACAAGGCTTTTATTTTTTTCCCTCCCATGCTCTATCGAATCCTTCCCCCACCTCAAGCTCAAACACCCAAAGTTCAGGTCAGGTGCTTCGAACCTTCAATCATGTCCGGATCTAGCCTTCAAGGCCGATGGGTGCCTTCCTCCGTCACGGAAGAAGACATCAAAAAGTTGAGGGAGGCCAGATATCTGACCGCCGAGGTTGTGCATCAGCTGCCTACCCGAGGGCAGGCCGTCCCCTCCCCCAAACCCAATGAGAGCGTCGTGTTCGTCTCCCACTTCCTCCGAGGTCTAGGCCTTGCTCTGGATCCTTTCGTCAGGGGTTTGATGTTTTATTACGGGCTAGACTTCCATGATCTAGCTCCGGACTCCTTTCTTCATATCACGACATTTATTGTCGTGTGTGAGGCCTTCCTCCGGGTTACCCCTCACTTTGGCTTGTGGCTCAAGACCTTTGAAGTAAAGCCGAAGATGATCGAGGGGCAACATGCAGCGTGTGGAGGTGCCTCAATATGCAAGATGACGGGAGCTCCATGGCCCAAAGGTTCCATTCCAGAGGTGTCCGAATTGTGGCAACAGGAGTGGTTCTACATCACGGCTCCTAGAAGTGCCAAGTGGGCGGCCGCCCCTATTTTCCACTCGGGCCCTCCAACACAATTGATGTCATGGATCAGCAGAGGTCTGAGCTAGGGTCCAGCCAAGAACGTGCCTATACTGCAAAGCCACATTCGAGATCTCTTCAATGGAGATTTTAGTTTGGTTGCGGTAATACAAGTTATGTTGGTTCATCAAGTCCAGCCTTGCAAATGCCGGCCCATTCGCTTGTGGGAGTTCAATCCCGAGGGACTGCGTGTCATCCAAAATTTCCTCGGCCCGACGCACGAGGAGATGTACAAGTCATTCTTCGGACCTCAGGTAGAGTGTCCGGAAATCACCGAGGACGTGGGCCTGAGCAGTAACCGCGCCGCCGAACAGGTAAGGAATCTTCCGGCCGAACATACTATCTCTCATTTGTTATGAAGTTATTTCTGAGAGTTCACTTTTTGACCAGGACTGGCTAACAAAGGCGAAGTTGATTCGGTGTTCGGCCCCCCTCCCTGAGGGTTTGGACAATCCGATATTGGAAAAGATGCTCCAGGTCGCACCTTGCCCGGAGCCCTTGAAGGAAGATACTGGGAAGGATAATACGGGCGGACGCGGGCCCCCAACGCTGCTCATTCTAACCGAGGGAGCGAGCGTCTCCATGAAGGAAGACGACCGTAGGAGGAAAAGGACTGCGCCCGGGGATTCGGACGCCGAAGCTTCCAAACGGGAGAAGAAGTCTCCCACAGAGGGTCCTACCTTGGGGGGTGCTTTTGCCGCACAAAGTCCGCGGGGGGATCAATTCTCCAGCGAGTCGTAAGTGACCCGAAATACTTTAATAGTACAGGTATGCCATCTTTTTCTTCTGAGAAAATAACCACCGCATATATCTTTGCAGTTCGGGCCTTAGCCCCTCTCAAATGAGCTCGTCTTCGGGGGATCTTCTTCTAGAGATGATGGAGAGCGAAACGCCCCCTCCGGACTCCTCCGCTCCAGAAGCGGGCGACTCCGAAGTGTCGTCGCGGAGGGCCTCTCCGGGTCCAGTGAGGCCAGAAGATAATCCCATTAACCCCCGAAGCTCCCAGTGTCCGGCTCCCGAAGAGAGCGGAAAAAAGAGTCCGGCACCGTCTGGTGTGTGATCGGATGTTCTGAGGGAGTTGGTGGGGCGAGCGGCCATCTCAGATGAACACCGTGTGCTGATGAATACGGTGATGGAGAGAATCTCGTCCGCCGAAAGCGGATTGCATGAAGCTTTTATGAGTCTACTGACAGGCTTTGAGGTACGTAAAATAATGTATGATAGTCCTGCACATGCTAGGTGTGCCCTGTGTAGATAGTAGCCCCTGAGACTCTGGTTGTCTTCAGAAACGACGACGAACAGAGGATCATATTCCCAGGTAATAGCCATACTGCCTCTATGTGCAGGTGATGGAAGCTCCGGTGGCTAGCCGGACTACCGAGTTTACCCATTTAAAACGGTAGTTGGATGCGGCAGACGCCGACATCGAGCTTGTTAACAAAAGGCTTGACGAGGCACAGGGTAAGTGTCATTATATGGTAAACGCCACATAGTAAGAGCAGCATGATGCTAGTATCTTTAATATGCTGTGACTGCAGATGGAGCTGCCACTGTTGAAGCCTTGCGGGCAGAACTTGCCCGAGCCAAGGAACAAGCGAGGTTTAGTAATGCGGCTGCTTTGAAGGCGGCCGAAGAGTTGAAAACCGAGAAGGCCGCGCATGGCGAGAGCCGAGATAAGATGGCCAAGATGGCCATAGAATTAAAAGCCGCCGCCGACCGTTGCCGGGTTCTTGAAAAGGAAAACCTAGCGAAGGCATTGGACCTTGAGAAGGCTGCTGCGACGAGAAAAGACATCCGCTCTGCTATGAGGGCGAAGAAGGAGGAGCTGCGGGAAGCCGGGGATATTGTAGCTGGGAAATCCTTTATGTTGCGGAGGAAGTTCGGAGATCCACAGTATGCCTCTCTGGATCAGCTGTGGAGTTCGGAGGATGTGTATATGGATTTGGCGGCGAGCGCTGCCGATGCGGCCAAGTACTTCCAGGGTCAGACGGACCGTGAAGTGGACCAGCTGTTTTGGACACAATTCCATTCTCCCGAGCGTCCGCTTTCATTGACTGACCAATTAGCCGAATGGGCCGAACTGAATAGGTTGTCCGGACTCGCCATGAGGTCTGTTGTGGATCAGCTATGGGCGGAAAGGCCAAAACCGAACAACTATTTCAGCTTGGTGCGGCAGCTCCTTGACGTGGTGCCGCGCATTAATGCGATGAAGAGGTCGGCGTGCATAGAGGGCTGACGGATGGCCTTTGCCCGTGTTAAAGCATACTGGGCGGAGATGGATGCTACCATTGTTGCAGCGCGGGATTCGGCCATAGGTCGAATGGCTGTTGAGCACTACTTTGAAGAAGTTCTTGAGGGTGCTCGTTTGATAGAGACCCAGTGCTCAAAAAATATTATGTTTGAGTGATATGTAATCTCATTGTAAGCCAAATGCTTTTATAAATTTTTATAAGGCTATTTTTATACTTTTGCCTGAAAGTAATATGATGCCTCCTGGGCGGCCGTTTATGTATACATGTGTATAACCTGAAAGATTGCAGCCGTCGGCTTCAACCCCCACACATATAATGTGGAGGTGCTCGCAAAAAACATGCATTCACACTTAACCCAACGTCTTGGTCCTAAGGAGGTGATAGCGGAGCGAGCGAGGCAACCGGACTATAATGCTTTAACACTTTCACTTAGCCATAGGAGTTTGACAGTGGGGCTACTAGATAGCCCCTGGTGGCTCCGCACTCTCCCGATCCCGGGGTGCATACATGCCTGGCCAGAAAACGGCCCTTCGTTAAGGCGGAGGAATTCTAACATTCCAACAGGTCATCGAGTGGTTGACCAGTCTCACGCTATATCATGACAGTCAGTTTTCGGCTTTCTCTACTGAGGTGCTCATCCGGATGAACCAGGGCACAATCGCAGTAGTTCTCCTGGTGCTACCTTAGCCGGTAAAGTGGAACGTAAGGCACCAAAACACAGGAGCCGGGCAAACCCAACATTTGACCAAAGACAATGATTCGGAGCTGATGCATATAAGGCCAAACTCGCGACGCCGAACACTCCCTAAGGTATTCGGTCTTTGTGGTATAAACCGGGCCTAAATAATGGCCTTTGTAAGAAGCCCCTTGTGTCCAGGTACGTGCATTGTTCTGGCGTGGCCACATGCCAAGACGTCAGCATCCTTCTCAACGGTGGATATGTATCAACAATAGACAGTAAAAAAGGTTTACGCAGGGTCTTAATCTAAAACGAATCCTTGGAGCGGGTCCCTGCTACACGTCTGCGCCTGTGTCTCCGTTGTGCCGTATCCTGGACGGGTGTAGCACGATGATCGTCTGTAAAAGAGAGGAATTTAGGTGAAAAAGTTGTCGTGCAAAAAGATAGTTTTTCAAGAAACCATGTATAATTCAAGATGAGAAAAAATTGCCACTTGTCTGCGCGCGTTGAGCCCCTTGTATTGACAAATAGGGGTGTGACCACTTATTCGGTATAAATAGCGGCGCCGGACTTGATTAGTTGTGTCTGAGGTCTTGACGACCTATTGGATGCTTTCGCTAGTCCGGGCGCCTTTAGTGTGCGGCTGCCAGGGCAGCCGCACTCTCTTCGGCGCACAGAGATCGCTTGATATTTCCGTTCACTGAAATGATGCCACGTGGACCGGGCATCTTGAGTGTGAGGGAGGCATAGTGTGGTATTGCATTAAAGCGAGCGAAAGCTTCACGTCCGAGCAGTGCTTGATAGCCGCTTTGGAACGGAGCGATGTGGAAGGTTAAATGCTCGTGACGGAAGTTATCGGGGGAGCCGAATATAACTTGTAGTAGGAGGGAGCCCGTACAACGAGCCCTTGGGCCTGGCGTTACTCCTTTAAAGGTAGTATTGCTATGGCGAATTTTTGTTGGGTCTAACCCCATCCCGCGGATTGTATCCTGATATATTAGGTTTAGATTGCTGGCACCGTCCATCAAGACTCGTGTGAAGTGATATCCGCCAATTACTGGGTCTAATACCAGGGCAGCCCATCCTGCGCGTCGGATACTTGCTGAGTAATCGCGATGGTCGAAAGTGATCGGTTGAGATGACCAGTGGCAGGACTTCGCGGTGACAGGCACTTGGGGTATATTTTCCTGGGAGTGCCGCGTTGTTTTTCCCTTGATCACGTGTAACACGTATACTGTTTTGACTTCTGGTGGAAATTTCTTTTGTTCCCCAGTGTCTTGCTTGGGAGGCTCGTCCTCGTCTGCACTTGGTGTATCCTCCCCCTTGTGTACGGCGTTGAGCTTGCCGGACTGCTTGAAGACCCAACATTCTCTGTGGGTATGATTAGCAGGTTTACCAAGGGTACTATGGATCTGACATACTTGGTCCAGAATTTTGTTGAGGCTGGACAGTTCATCCCTGGTGCTTTAGAGGGCGGCTTTTGCTGACCTGGCCGAGAGCTTTTGAATCCGGCGTTTACTGTCACGCCCTTCGTGTTGTCTTCTTTATTCCGACGTTTGTTATTGCTGTTGCACCGTGATTTCCCGTTTCCATCTCTAACTTCAGATGTACTGGGGTCGCTGGTGCTGCATCTGGCTAGCCAGCTGTCCTCACCCGCGCAAAAGCGGGTCATGAGGCTTGTTAATGCGGCCATCGTTCTCGGCTTATTTTGGCCGAGGTGTCTGGCGAGCCATTCGTCACGGACGCTATGCTTAAAAGCTGCCAGGGCTTCGGCGTCCGGACAGTCGACAATCTGATTCTTTTTAGTAAGAAACCTGTTCCAAAGCTTTTGGGCTGACTCTCCAGGCTATTGAGTTATATGACTCAAATCGTCCGCATCCGGGGGTCGGACATAAGTCCCTTGAAAATTTGCCCGAAAGGCGTCTTCGAGCTCTTCCCAACTTCCAATGGAGCTTTTGGGGAGGCCTTTAAGCCAGTGACGAGCTGGCCCTTTGAGCTTGAGGGGTAAGTACTTGATGGCATGGAGATCATCTCCTCGAGCCATATGGATATGAAGGATGTAGTCCTCAATCCAGACCCCAGGGTCTGTTGTTCCGTCGTATGTCTCTATGTTTACGGGTTTGAATCCCTCTGGAAATTCATGGTCCAGCACCTCATCGGTGAAACATAGGGGATGTGCGGCACCCCTGTAGCTGGGTGTACCGCGTTGTTCGGATGTTTGTTGTTGTAACACCCCGGATGTAACTTTCCCAATTTGTACTCCAACTCTTGCCGTTTCCGACGTTAAGTTATATTTATTTCCTTGGGTTCGGGTTTTGTCTCCGTGTGTTTTTGTCGTTGTCATGCATCTCATATCATGTCATCATGTGCATTGCATTTGCATACGTGTTCGTCTCATGCATTCGAGCATTTTCCCCGTTGTCCGTTTTGCATTCTGGCGCTTCGTTCTCCTCCGGTGGTCATTTCTAGCTTTCTTTCTTGTGTGGAGATTAAACATTTCCGGATTGGACCAAGACTTGCCAAGCGACCTTGGTTTACTACCGGTAGACCGCCTGTCAAGTTTCGTATCATTTGGACTTCGTTTGATACTCCAACGTTTAACCGAGGGACCGAAAAGGCCTCATGTGTGTTGCAGCCCAACACCCCTCCAATTTGGCCCAAAACCCACCTAACTCTGCTCCATCATCTAGAGCGTTCGATCACGATCGCGTGGCCGAAAACCGCACCTCATTTGGACTCTCCTAGCTCCCTCTATGCCTATTTAAAGAACCCCTCCCGAAATTTCGCGGATCCCCTCTCTTCCAAACCCTAGATCTCATCGTCGCGCGCCGCCGGACGAAATCCTGCCGGGCCGGACACGTCCGGATCCACCCGCCGCCGCCACGTGTCGCCTCCTCATTCGCCCGCGCCGCCGCCCCACTTCGCCGCGCCGCCCGGGCCCGCCGAGCCCAGTTTCGGCCCCCGCGGCCCGCTTCCGCCCGCGCGCCGCCTACCGCGCCCCGCCGCCCTCTTCCCGCCGTCCGGCGACCCCGCGCCGCCGCCCGCCATCGCCGGCGTCCGCCTCCCTTGCCGACGACCGCGCCGACCCACCAGAAGCACCGCCCGCCACCGCCAATCCGCGCCGGGGCCGCGCCCGACGCCTGCCGCCGCCGTCCTGCCCTTCCTCTCGCCGGCTCCGGCCTCCCCCACGCCGGAGCGGCGCCTCTTCTTCGCCGGAGCGGAGATCCTCGCCGGTGACCTCGTTTTTTCGTCGCGGATGAACAGTGGTCGCGCGGGTGAACAGTAAACCCTAGATCCCGCGAGGTGTTTTTTTCTCCAAGTCCTCAAATCTCAGATCCAAGTGCTCCTGTTCATGGCCTCGTAACTTTGCATCCGTAGCTCCGATTCATGCATATAGCATATCAAAATGTTCATCTTAGAGAGTACATCATTTCATTCCATTGCATCATTTTCATTTGAGTTCATATTGATGCCCGAAATGCTGTTAGAAGAGGGCTACTTGAGATTATTGTCAGATCTGCTACTCCATTTAGGTTTTTGTCATTTTTGCCATGATCTTTGTGTGCATGATATGCCCTGATGCTCTACATGTGTTTTGTTAAGGATTTTTTCATCTTTCCAGAGGTGCAACCCTTGTATTTTTGTGATGTGTGTGGTGTCTTGTGCAAGCTTGCAAAGTGGTGCACTTGCTAATTCTGTTTTCAGGGACTTAGTAATTTCACTAAGTCCTGGAGCTGTTTATCTCATGATGCCATATGTTCATGTTGTTTCCTAGTGATCCGTGCCTCTTTTGAGGATGATCAGTAAGGATGTTTTGTTAATATTGTAGTGCTCTATCCATCCATGTCTTTGTTTGCAATTATGGAGCACCCTAACTTGAGTCAATCGAGCTCTACTTTTGTTACTTTGTGAATTTGGGCAGATTGTCAACTTGTTTGCAATTTTGCTGATGATGTTGTAGTTGATCCGTGACTGCTATGCTATTGTTCTTGCCATGTCTAGCTTGCATTTTGTGCCTTCTTGATGGATGTATGCTTGTCTTTCCATGACTTGCACCTTAGCGAGTGCATCGAGCTCGTGAACATGCCTACTTGAGTTATATTTCAGCATGTGCCAGTTTTCACTAAGTCTGTGAACTGATTATGTTTTTGCTATGTTCACATGCTTGCAATTGTATTTTCTAATCCCTTTTGGCTCAAGGTCACTAAGGGACTTTTGTTAAGCTCTTTGAGTAGCTCCGTGCCATTCTTTACTTTGCCATGTTCAGATCTTGTAACATGTAGTTTCGTTGCTCCGAAGAGGGCTACCTGATCTGAAATTCCAGACAAGTGTTAATTTCACTAAGTCTGTGATCTGTTTGCCATATGCATTTTTTGCCATGCTTGTTTGAACCTGTTAATGGATGAATTGGCCGTAGATCAGTGCTAGACTTTTGTTAAGCATCTTGAATGCATCCCTGCCATGTATTTTGTTGTCTTGTTTGGGTGCTGTAGCATGTTCATCTCATTGCATTTAGATGGCTACTTGCTGTAGATCGCAGACCGGTGCCATATTTGAATCGCTTGCCATTTCCAAACCGTAACTCCGATTCTGGCGTTCTTTATATCGTTTTCAAGCGATTTCATCTCATCTTTCCAGTGGCACACTTGGATTTCCAAGTTGAGGCCAGGTTCATGCATTTACTGTCATATCTTGCATTTTGCATCCCGCATCGCATCCCGCATAGCATATCATCTTTGCATCATATTGCTTGATCCTTGCACGTGTTTGATTGTATCCTTGTTGCTTGTTTGTCTTGTTTGGGTAGAGCTGGGAGACAAGTTCGCTAACGAGGAGCCCGTTGAGTTTGCTTTCGAGGATCCAGTCAACTCTGACAACTGTGCAGGCAAGATGATCATACCCTCGAAATCACTACTATCTTTGCTATGCTAGTTTGCTCGCTCTTTTGCTATGCCAATGCTACGATGCCTACCACTTGCTTTCAAGCCTCCCAAATTTCCATGTCAAACCTCTAACCCACCATGTCCTAGCAAACCGTTGATTGGCTATGTTACCGCTTTGCTCAGCCCCTCTTATAGCGTTGCTAGTTGCAGACGAAGATTGGAGGCCGTTCCTTGTTGGAACATTTATTTACTTGTTGGGATATCATTATATTGCTATGTTATCTTAATGCATCTATATACTTGGTAAAGGGTGGAAGGCTCGGCCTCTCGCCTAGTGTTTTGTTCCACTCTTGCCGCCCTAGCTTCCGTCATATCGGTGTTATGTTCCCGGATTTTGCGTTCCTTACGCGGTTGGGTTATAATGGGAACCCCTTGATAGTTCGCCTTGATTAAAGCTTTTCCAGCAATGCCCAACCTTGGTTTTACCATTTGCCACCTAGCCTTTTCTTTCCCTTGGGTTCTGCAGACTCAAGGGTCATCTTTATTTTAACCCCCCCAGGCCAGTGCTCCTCTGAGTGTTGGTCCACTTGTCAGCTACCGGTGGCCACCAGGGGCAACTCTGGGATGGCCTACCCGTACCTAGGACAATCTGAGTGTGCCCTGAGAAAGAGATATGTGCAGCTCCTATCGGGATTTGTCGGCACATTCGGGCGGTGTTGCTGGTCTTGTTTTAACCTGTCGAAGTGTCTTGAATTACCGAGATACCGAGTCTGATCGGAACGTCTTGGGAGGAGGTCTATTCCTTCGTTGACCATGAGAGCTTGTCATGGGCTAAGTTGGGACTCCCCTGCAGGGATTGAACTTTCGAAAGCCGTGCCCGCGGTTATGGGCAGATGGGAATTTGTTAATGCCCGGTTGTAGATAACTTGAACCTTAACTTAATTAAAATGAATCAACTGAGTGTGTTACCGTGATGGCCTCTTCTCGGCGGAGTCCGGGAAGTGGACACGGTGTTGGAGTAATGTTTGCGCAGGTTTCTCTCTAGTTTCTCGCTCGCGCTTTGCCTCCTCTTCTTGCTCTCTTTTGCGAATAAGTTAGCCACCATATTTGCTACTCGCGTGCTGCAGCTCCACATATTTACCTTGCCTTACCTATAAGCTTAAATAGTCTTGATCACGAGGGTGCGAGATTGCTGAGTCCCTGTGGCTCACAGATTACTATTACACCAGATGCAGGGCCTGATGATTCCGCTCCAGGAGACGCGTATGAGCTCAAGTGGGAGTTCGATGAAGACTCTCAACGTTACTATGTTTCCTTTCCCGATGATCAGTAGTGCTGCCCAGTTGGGGGTGATTGGGACCGTGTCGCATATTGGGTTATCTTTTATTTTGGCACCGTAGTCGGGCCATGAGTGTTTGGATGATGTAATGTTATTTATGTACTTGATTAACGTGGCGAGTGTAAGCCAACTATGTTATCTCCCCTTTATTATTTACATTACACGGGATGTTGTGAAGATTGCCTAACTTGCGACATATGCCTTCAATGCGATTATGCCTCTAAGTCGTGCCTCGACACGTGGGAGATATAGTCGCATTGAGGGTGTTACAGTTGTGTTGCATTGTATGCTGGGGCGCGCTTGCGTGGTCTATAGATGGATCTTGTTGCGCCGTCCTTTGGGTGCAAGCCCTCGCATGGGTCTTGTGTTGTATTGTGAGTGGCGTTGTATGCCGCTCTGTGTTGGTAGAGGGGTTGTCTATCTGGCCAGGTGGCTGCTTTGATATTTGGTTGTGGGGGGTTTGAGGCCTCCTCATCGAATTCAGGTAGCAGCTTCCGCATTGGGTAGCTCTTGGAGGGGCGATTGTTGCCATACCTTGCTGCTGTGTTGAGTATTTTACTCCATCTGATTTGGAGTGTGTCTTGCACGGCCTTGAGCCTTTGCTTCTGCTTTTTAAGACTCCTCGCGGTGGCAACAAGCCTTTTACGGGCGTTCTGCTGCTCTGGGTGCCTGTCCGGCGTTATGTCGTCCGGACCATTATCCTTGATAGAATTTGTTTGTTCAGTTTGATTATCCGGAGTTGTCCGGCAGCGGTTCGCCCTGCTCCAGCGCTGGGTCTGTGTGATCGTTATTTTTGTCGAGGCGGGATTTGGGGCGGCGCTTGCGTCGCCGCTTTGACTGCTTCTCGAGGGAACAAGCCTTCGGTGCGTCCTTCCGCTCCTCGTCGTCATCTTTTGGTGCGTCCAACATGCATACGTCATATGACGAGGTGGCTTTCCAGGCCCAACAGGCGCTGGTTCTTCATCGTCTCCTTCATCAGCGTCCATACCGTCGATGTCTTAGAAGTCGAGCATGTCGGTTAAATCGTTGACAGTGGCTACAAAGTGGGTGGTGGGTGGGCTTTGAATTTCTTCATCGTCCGCATCCCAACCTTGCTGACCGTAGTCCGGCCAGGGCTCTCCTGATAAAGAGAGAGACTTTAGTGTCTTCAGAATATCGCCGAAAGGCGAGTGCTGAAAGATGTCCGCGGCAGTAAACTCCATGATCGGTGCCCAATCGGATTCGATCGACAGGGGCGCGGAGGGTTCGGAGTCCGGAGAGGAGTCCGGCTCCTTGGAGTCACGAGTCTCGCGGAGTGCGGGGCTGGTGTTCGGCTCGATCGCCGTTGGGATCGCAGCCCCCGAGGCGGCGTCCAACCACCCATCCTCGATCGGCGCAGTTGGCTCCGAATTAAGGGTCGAAGCCGATGCAGGTGCGGCCTCCAGGGCACTGTTCGGCGGCAGATCTAGATCATGCTCGTCGTGACAGTGCGGCGCGCTCGGCTGTGGCTCGAATCCGTCGAGGATCAAGTCCCCGCGGATGTCAGCCGTGTAGTTTAAACTTCGAAATCTGACCTGACGGCCAGGGGCATAGCTTTCGATCTGCTCTAGATGGCCAAGTGAATTGGCCTGCAGTGCGAAGCCGCCAAAGACGAAGATCTGTCCGGGGAGGAAGGTCTCACCCTGGACTGCATCGCTATTGATGATCGTAGGAGCCATCAAGCCTAATGGCGACGACACAGAGGAACTCTCAATGAAAGCACCAACGTCGGTGTCAAAACCGGCGGATCTCGGGTAGGGGGTCCCGAACTGTGCGTCTAGGCCGGATGGTAACAGGAGGCAAGGGACACGAAGTTTTACCCAGGTTCGGGCCCTCTTGATGGAGGTAAAACCCTACGTCCTGCTTGATTAATATTGATGATATGGGTAGTACAAGAGTAGATCTACCACGAGATCGGAGAGGCTAAACCCTAGAAGCTAGCCTATGGTATGATTGTTGTTCTGTATGTTGTCCTATGGACTAAAACCCTCCGGTTTATATATACACCGGAGAGGTTTAGGGTTACACAAAGTCGGTTACAATGGTAGGAGATCTACATATCCGTATCGCCAAGCTTGCCTTCCACACCAAGGAAAGTCCCTTCCGGACACGGGACGAAGTCTTCAATCTTGTATCTTCATAGTCCAGGAGTCCGGCCGAAGGTATAGTCCGGCCATCCGGACACCCTAATCCAGGACTCCCTCAATCATCATTAATATTATCACTAGGTTCATGTTCATTACCAGATTGTGTTTCAGGATCAGAAATAGAAATATCATTGGGATTCTCCGGTGTGTCAACAACAAGTTCACTAGAAGCATGCAAAGTCCTATCATTTTTCTTTTTCTTCTTTTTAGAAGAACTAGGTGCATCAACAATAATTCTCTGAGAATCTTGCTCAATTCTCTTAGGGTGGCCCTCAGGATATAAAGGTTCCTGAGTCATTTTACCCCCTCTAGTTACAACTCTAATAGCATTATCATTTTTCTTATTATTTAGTTCATTGAGCAAACCATTCTGAGCTTTAAGTACTTGTTCTACTTGAGTGGTAACCATAGAAGCATGTTTACTAATAAGTTTAAGTTCACCTTTAACTCTAGACATATAATCACTCAAGTATTCAATCATATAAGCATTGCGTTTCAATTGTCTACCAACATAAGCATTGAAGTCTTCTTGTTTAACCATAAAATTATCAAACTCATCCAAGCATTGGCTAGCAAACTTAGTAGATGGGATTTCACCCTTATCAAATCTATAGAGAGAATTTACCTTTACTACCTGTGTCGGGTTATCAAGACCATGTATTTCTTCAATAGGTGGTAAATTCATAACATCTTCAGCTTTAATACCTTTTATTTTCATAGATTTCTTTGCCTCTTACATATCTTCAGGACTGAGAAATAGAATACCCCTTTTCTTCGGAGTTGGCTTGGGAGTTGGTTCAGGAAGCGTTCAATCGTTTTCATTACTCAACATATTATTCAATAGCAATTCAGCTTGATCAACAGTTCTTTCCCTAAAAACACAACCAACACAACTATCCAAGTGGTCTCTGGAAGCATCGGTTAGTCCATTATAAAAGATATCAAGTATTTCATTTTTCTTGAGAGGATGATCAGGCAAAGCATTAAGTAATCAAAGAAGCCTCCCCCAAGCTTGTGGGAGACTCTCTTCTTCAATTTGCACAAAATTATATATTCCCCTTAAGGCAGCTTGTTTCTTATGAGCGGGGAAATATTTAGCAGAGAAGTAATAAATCATATCCTGGGGACTACGCACACAACCAGGATCAAGAGAATTAAACCATGTTTTAGCATCACCCTTTAATGAGAACGGAAATAACTTAAGGATATAGTAGTAACGAATTTTTTCCTCATTAGTGAATAGGGTGGATATATCATTTACTTTAGCAAGATGTGCCACAACAGTTTCAGATTCATAGCCATAAAAAGGATCAGATTCAACCAAAGTAATTAACTCAGGATCGATAGAGAAATCATAATCCTTATCAGAAATACAGATAGGTGAAGTAGAAAAAGCAGGGTCATGTTTCATTCTAGCATTCAAGGATTTTTCTTTCAGCTTAGCTAATAGTTTCTTAAGATCATATCTATCATTGCAAGCTAAAAAGTCTCTAGCAGTTTCTTCATCCATAACATAACCCTCAGGTACATCAGGCAATTCATATCTAGGGGAGAATCTTCATCATCACTTTCATCAATATCATCAGTTTCAATAATTTCATTCTCTCTAACCCAAGCAAGTTGTTCATCAAGAAATTCACCTAGTGGCACAATATTATCAAGCATAGAAGTAGTTTCATCTTAAGCATCATGCAAAGCAGAAGTGGCATCATCAATAACATGCGACATATCAGAATGAATAGCAGGAGCAGTGTCGCAAGTTTACTCATAACAGAAGGTGAATCAAGTGCAGAGCTAGATGGCAGTTCCTTACCTCCCCTCGTAGTTGATGGATAAATCTTGGTTCTTTCATCTTTCAAGTTCTTCATAGTGATCAACAGATATAAATCCCAAGTGACTCAAAGAAAAGTGCTATGCCCCCGGCAACGGCACCAGAAAATAGTCTTGATAACCCACAAGTATAGGGGATCGCAACAGTTTTTGAGGGTAGAGTATTCAACCCAAATTTATTGATTCGACACAGGGGGAGCCAAAGAATATTCTCAAGTATTAACAGTTGAGTTGTCAATTCAAACGCACCTGAAAGACTTAATATCTGCATCAATGTATTTAATAACAAATTAATATGGAAGTAACGGTAACGGTGGCAAAAATAACAATATCGGTTTTGTAGTGATTGTAATAGTGGGAACGAAAAAGTAAATAAGCAACGAACAATATGTGAAAAGTTCGTAGGCAATGGATCAGTGATGGATAATTATGTTTGATGCGATTCCTCATGCAACAGTTATAACATAGGGTGACACAGAACTAGCTCCAGTTCATCAATGTAATTTAGGCATGTATTCCAAATATAGTCATACATGCTTATGGAAAAGAACTTGCATGAAATCTTTTGTCCTACCCTCCCGTGGCAGCGGGGTCCTATTGGAAACTAAGGGATATTAAGGCCTCCTTTTAATAGAGTACCGGACCAAAGCATTGACACTTGGTGAATACATGAACTCCTCAAACTATAGTCATCACCGGTAATTGTCCCGATTATTGTCACTCCGGGGTTAACAGATCATAACACATAGTAGGTGACTATTGACTTGCAAAATAGGATCAAGAACTCACATATATTCATGAAAACATAATATGTTCAGATCTGAAATCATGGCACTCAGGCCCTAGTGACAAGCATTAAGCATAGCAAAGTCATAGCATCATCAATGTCAGAACATAATGGATACTAGGGATCAAACCCTAACAAAACTAACTCAATTACATGATAAATCGCATCCAACCCATCACCGTCCAGCAAGCCTACGATGGAATTACTCACGCACGGCGGTGAGCATCATGAAATTGGTGATGGAGGAAGGTTGATGATGACGACGGCGATGGATTCCCCTCTCAGGAGCCCCGAACGGACTCCAGATCTGCCCTCCCGGGAGAGATTAGGGCTTGGCGGCGGCTCCGTATCATAAAACGCGATGAATCCTTCTCCCTGATTTATTTCTCCCCGAACGTGAATATATAGAGTTGGAGTTGAGGTCGGCGGAGCATCAGAGGGCCCATGAGACAGGGGGGCGCCCCCCAGGGGGGTGGGCGCCCCCACCCTCGTGGACAGGGTGTGGCCCCCCTAACGTTGATTCTTTCGCCAGTATTTTTTATACATTCCAAAAATATTCTCCGTGAAGTTTCAGGTCATTCCGAGAACTTTTATTTCTGCACAAAAATAACACCATGGCAATTCTGCTAAAAACAGCGTCAGTCCGGGTTAGTTCCATTCAAATCATGCAAGTTAGAGTCCAAAACAAGGTCAAAATTGTTTGGAAAAGTAGATATGATGGAGACATATCATGTGCTATCAAACTTCATAACGTAACTGGGTGACTATAAAGTTTTTTTTTGACAGAAAGACTGTAAGGGAACCCCCTACAGTATAGTTGGTGCAACAACCCCAAATTGCAAGTACCATGCCTTGAACCTGGGTGGGTGGGAAGGCATCAGCCCCTTCCAACCACTAGGCTATGCCTTAGTCTGCTGGGTGACTATAAAGTTGCTCTATAGGTGTCTCCGATGGTGTTTCTTGAGTTGGCATAGATCGAGATTAGGATTTGTCACTCCGTGTATCGAAGAGGTATCTCTGGGCCCTCTCGGTAATGCACATCTCTATAAGCCTTGCAAGCAATGTTACTAATGAGTTAGTTACGGGATGATGCACTACAGAATGAGTAAATAGACTTGCCGGTAACGAGATTGAACTAGGTATCGAGATACCGATGATCGAATCTCGGGCAAGTAACATACCGATGACAATGGGAACAACATATGTTGTTATGCGGTTTGACCGATAAAGATCTTCATAGAATATGTAGGAACCAATATGAGCATCCAGGTTCCTCTATTGGTTATTGACTAGAGATGAGTCTCGGTTATGTCTACATAGTTCTCGAACCCGTAGGGTCCGCACGCTTAACGTTCAGTGATGATCGGTATTATGAGTTTATGTGTTTTGATGTACCAAAGGTAGTTCGGAGTCCCGGATGTGATCACGGACATGACGAGGAGTCTCGAAATGGTCAAGACATAAAGATTGATATATTGGAAGGTTATATTCGGACACCGGAAGGGTTCCAAAGTGTATCGGGTATTTTTCGGAGTACCGGGAGGTTACCAGAACTCCCCGGGGAGTCTATGGGCCTTATTGGTCCCTAGTGGAGAAAGAGGGCAGCAAGCAAGGTGTGGGGCGCCCCCTAGGCCCAAACCGAATTGGTTTAGGGTTTGGGGGATCGCCCCCCTCTTTCCTTCTCCCCTCCTCCTCTTTCCTCCTTCTCCTAGTAGGAATAGGAAGGGGGGGGGCAATCCTACTTGGAGTAGGATTGGCCCCCTTGGTGCGCACCTCCTCCTAGGCCGGCCTCTTCCTCCCTCCCTCCTTTATATACGTGGGGAGGGGGAACCCCATAGACACACAAGTTGACATTGTTTAGCCGTGTGCGGTTTCCCCCTCCACCATAATCCACGTCAGTCATATCGTTGCAGTGCTTAGGTGAAGCCCTGTTCCGGTAGCTTCATCATCATCGTCATCATGCCGTTGTGCTGACGAAACTCTCCCTCAACACTCAGCTAGATCTAGAGTTCGTGGGACGTCACCAAGCTGAACGTGTGCAGATCTCGGAGGTGTCGTACCTTCGGTGCTAGGACCGCTCAGATCGTGAAGACGTTCGACTACATCAACCGCGTTGTCATAACGCTTTCGCTTACGGTCTACGAGGGTACGTGGACAACACTCTTCCCCTCTCGTTGCTATGCATCACCATGATAGATCTTGCGTGTGCGTAGAAATTTTTTGAAATTACTGCGTTCTCGATCAGTGGTATCAGAGCCAGGTCCATGAGTAGATGTTATATGCACGAGTAGAACACAAAGGAGTTGTGGGCGTGGGTATATACATATTGCTTGCCATCACTAGTTGATTCCTTATTCAGCGGTATTGTTGGATGAAGCGGCTCAGACCGACATTACGCGTATGCTTACGCGAGACTGGTTCTACCGACGTGCTTCGCACAAAGGTGGCTAGTGGGTGTCAGTTTCTCCAACTTTAGTTGAATCGGATTCAATGAACATGGTTCTTTCTGAAGATCAAAAAGCAATCACTATACCGCGTTGTGGTTTTTGATGCGTAGGTAAGAACGGTTCTTGCTCAGCTCGTAGCAGCCACGTAAAACTTGCAACAACAAAGTAGAGGACGTCTAACTTGTTTTTGCAGGGCATGTTGTGATGTGATATGGTCAAGACATGATGCTAAATTTTATTGTATGAGATGATCATGTTTTGTAACAGAGTTATCGACAACTGGCAGGAGCCATATGGTTGTCGCTTTATTGTATGAAATGCAATCGCCATGTAATTGCTTTACTTTATCACTAAGCAGTAGCGATAGTCATAGAAGCAACAGTTGGCGAGATGACAATGATGCTTCGATGGAGATCAAGGTGTCAAGCCGGTGACGATGGTGATCATGATGGTGCTTTGGAGATGGAGATCAAAGGCACAAGATGATGATGGCCATATCATATCACTTATATTGATTGCATGTGATGTTTATATTTTATGCATCTTATTTTGCTTAGATCGACCGTAGCATTATAAGATGATCTCTCACTAAATTTCAAGGTACAAGTGTTCTCCCTGAGTATGCACCATTGCTATAGTTCGTCGTGCCGAGACACCACGTGATGATCGGGTGTGACAAGCTCTACGTTCACATACAACGGGTGCAAGCCAATTTTGCACATGCGGAATACTCAGGTTAAACTTGACGATCCTAGCATATGCAGATATGGCCTCAGAACACTAAGACCGAAAGGTTGAGCGTGAATCATATAGTAGATATGATTAACATAGTGATGTTCACCATTGAAAACTACTCCATCTCACGTGATGATCGGACATGGTTTTAGTTGATATGGATCACGTAATCATTCAGATGATTAGAGGGATGTCTATCTGAGTGGGAGTTCTTAAGTAATTTGATTAATTGAACTTTAATTATCATGAACTTAGTACCTAATAGTATTTAGCATGTCTATGTTGTTGTATATAGATGGCCCGTGCTGTTGTTCCGCTGAATTTTAATGCGTTCCTAGAGAAAGCTAAGTTGAAAGATGATGGTAGCAACTACACGGACTTGGTCCGTAACTTGAGGATTATCCTCATTGTTGGAGAGAAGAATTACGTCCTGGAAGCACCGCTAGGTGACAAACCCGCTGCAGGAGCAATGCCAGATGTTGTGAACACCTGGCAGAGCAAAGCTGATGACTACTCGATAGTTCAGTGTGCCATGCTTTACGACTTAGAACCGGGACTTCAACGACATTTTGAATGTCATGGAGAATATGAGATGTTCCAGGAGTTTAAGTTAATATTTCAATCAAATGCCCGGATTGAGAGATATGAAATCTCCAATAAGTTCTACAGCTGCAAAATGGAGGAGAATAGTTCTGTCGGTGAACATATACTCAGAATGTCTGGGTACCACAACCACTTGACTCAGCTGGGAGTTAATCTTCCAGAGGATAGTGTCATTGACAGAGTTCTTCAATCACTGCCACCAAGCTACAAGAGCTTCGTGATGAACTATAATATGCAAGGGATGGATAAGACGATTCCCGAGCTCTTCGCAATGCTAAAGGCTGCGGAGGTAGAAATCAAGAAAGAGCATCAAGTGTTGATGGTGAACAAGACCACCAGTTTCAAGAAAAAGGGTAAAGGGAAGAAGGGGTACTTCAAGAAGAACAGCAAGCAAGTTGCTGCTCAAGTGAAGAAGCCCAAGTATGGACCTAAGCCTGAGACTGAGTGCTTCTGCTGCAAAGGGACTGGTCACTGGAAGCGGAACTGCCCCAAGTATTTGGTGGAGAAGAAGGTTGGAAAAGTGAAAGGTATATTTGATATACATGTTATTGATGTGTACCTTACTAATGCTCATAGGAGCGCCTGGGTATTTGATACTGGCTCAGTTGCTAACATTTGCAACTCGAAACAGGGGCTATGGATTAAGCGAAGATTGGTTAAGGACGAGGTGATGATGCGGGTGGGAAATGGTTCCAAAGTCGATGTGATCGCTGTCGGCACACTACCTCTACATCTACCTTCGGGATTAGTATTAGACCTAAATAATTGTTATTTGGTGCCAATGTTGAGCATGAACATTATATCTGGATCTTGTTTGATGCGAGACAGGTATTCATTTAAATGAGAGAATAATGGTTGTTCTATTTATATGAATAATATCTTTTATGGTTATGCACCCTTGATGAGTGGTCTGTTTTTACTAAATCTTGATAGTAGTGATACACATATTCATAGTATTGAAGCCAAAAGATATAATTTTAATAATGATAGTGCAACTTATTTGTGGCACTGCCGTTTAGGTCATATTGGTGTAAAACGCATGAAGAAACTCCATGCCGATGGGCTTTTGGAATCACTTGATTGTGAATCACTTGATGCTTGCGAACCATGCCTCATGGGCAAGATGACTAAGACTCCATTCTCCGGAACAAAGGAGCAAGCAACAGACTTGTTGGAAATAATACATACTGTTGTATGCGGTCCAATAAGTGTTGATGCTTGCGGCGGGTATCGTTATTTTCTTACCTTCACATATGATTTGAGCAGATATGGGTATATCTACTTAATGAAACATAAGTCTGAAACATTTGAAAAGTTCAAAGAATTTCAGAGTGAAGTGGAAAATCATCGTAACAAGAAAATTAAGTTTCTATGGTCTGATCATGGAGGCGAATATTTGAGTTATGAGTTTGGTTTTCATTTGAAACAATGAAGAATAGTTTCGCAACTCATGCCACCTGGAACACCACAGCGTAATGGTGTGTCCAAACATCATAACCGCACTTTATTAGATATGGTGCAATCTATGATGTCTCTCACTGATTTACCACTATCGTTTTGGGGTTATGCTTTAGAGACTGCTGCATTCATGTTAAATAGGGCACCATCAAAATCCGTTGAGACGACACCTTATGAACTGTGGTTTGGCAAGAAACCCAAGTTGTCGTTTCTTAAAGTTTGGTGTTGCGATGCCTATGTGAAAAAGCTTCAACCTGATAAGCTCGAACCCAAATCGGAGAAATGTGTCTTCATAGGATACCCAAAGGAAACTGTTGGGTACAACTTCTATCACAGATCCGAAGGCAAGATATTTGTTGCTAAGAATGGATCCTTTCTAGAGAAGGAGTTTCTCTCCAAAGAAGTGAGTGGGAGGAAAGTAGAACTTGATGAGGTAATTATACCTGCTCCCTTATTGGAAAGTAGTTCATCACTGAAATCAGTTCCAGTGATTCCTACACCAGTAAGTGAGGAAGCTAATGATGATGATCATGAAACTTCTGATCAAGTTACTACCGAACCTCGTAGGTCAACTAGAGTAAGATCCGCACCAGAGTGGTACGGTAATCCTATTCTGGAGGTCATGTTACTTGACCATGACGAACCTACGAACTATGAGGAAGCGATGATGAGCCTAGATTCCGCAAAATGTCTTGAGGCCATGAAATCTGAGATGGGATCCATGTATGAGAACAAAATGTGGACTTTGGTTGACTTGCCCGATGATCGGCATGCCATAGAGAATAAATGGATATTCAATAAGAAGACTGACGATGAAGGTAATGTTACTGTCTACAAAGCTCGACTTGTTGCAAAAGGTTTTCGACAAGTTCAAGGAGTTGACTACGATGAGACCTTCTCACCCGTAGCGATGCTTAAGTCCGTCCGAATCATGTTAGCAATTGGCGCATTTTATGATTATGAAATTTGGCAAATGGATGTCAAAACTGCATTCCTTAATGGATATCTTAAAGAAGAGTTGTATATGATGCAACCAGAAGGTTTTGTCGATCCAAAAGGTGCTACCAAAGTGTGCAAGCTCCAGCGATCCATTTATGGACTGGTGCAAGCCTCTTGGAGTTGGAATATACGGTTTGATAGTGTGATCATAGCATATGGTTTTATACAGACTTTTGGAGAAGCATGTATTTACAAGAAAGTGAGTGGGAGCTCTGTAGCATTTCTGATATTATATGTAGACGACATATTGTTGATCGGAAATGATACTGAATTTTTGAATAGCATAAAAGGATACTTGAATAAGAATTTTTCAATGAAAGACCTCGGTGAAGCTTCTTATATATTGTGCATCAAGATCTATAGAGATAGATCAAGACGCTTAATTGGACTTTCACAAAGCACATACCTTGATAAAGTTTTGAAGAAGTTCAAAATGGATCAAGCAAAGAAAGGGTTCTTGCCTGTGTTACAAGGTGTGAAGTAGAGTCAGACTCAATGCCCGACCACTGTAGAAGATAGAGAGAAAATGAAAGGTGTTCCCTATGCTTCAGCCATAGGCTCTATCATGTATGCAGTGTTGTGTACCAAACCTGATGTGTGCCTTGCCATTAGTTTAGCAGGGAGGTACCAAAGTAATCTAGGAGTGGATCACTGGGCAGCGGTCAAGAACATCCTGAAATACTTGAAAAGGACTAAGGATATGTTTCTCGTTTATGGAGGAGACAAAGAGCTCGTCGTAAATGGTTACGTCGATGCAAGCTTTGACACTAATCCGGATGACTCTAAGTCACAAACCGGATACATATTTTTATTAAATGGTGGAGCTGTTAGTTGGTGCGGTTCCAAGCAGAGCGTCATGGTGGGATCTACATGTGAAGCGGAATACATAGCTGCTCCGGAAGTAGCAAATGAAGGAGTCTGGATGAAGGAGTTCATATCTGATCTAGGTGTCATACCTAGTGCATCGGGTCCAATGAAAATCTTTTGTGACAATACTGGTGCAATTGCCTTGGCAAAGGAATCCAGATTTCACAAGAGAACCAAGCACATCATGAGACGCTTCAATTCCATCCACGATCAAGTCAAGGAGGGAGACATAGCAATTTGCAAGATACATACGGATCTGAATATTGCAGATCCGTTGACCAAGCCTCTCTCACGAGCAAAACCTGATCAGCACCAAGACTCAATGGGTGTTAGAATCATCACGATGTAATCTAGATTATTGACTCTAGTGCAAGTGGGAGACTGAAGGAAATATGCCCTAGAGGCAATAATAAAGTTGTTATTTATATTTCCTTATATCATGATAAATGTTTATTATTCATGCTAGAATTGTACTAATCGGAAACTTAGTACATGTGTGAATACATAGACAAACAGAGTATCACTAGTATGCCTCTACTTGACTAGCTCGTTGATCAAATATGCTTATGTTTCCTAACCATGGACAAAGAGTTGTCATTTGATAAACGGGATTACATCATTAGAGAATGATGTGATTGACTTGACCCTTCCATTAGCTTAGCACGATGATCATTTAGTTTACTGCTATTGCTTTCTCCATAACTTATACATGTTCCTATGACTATGAGATTATGCAACTCCCGAATACCGGAGGAACACTTAGTGTGCTATCAAACGTCACAACGTAACTGGGTGACTATAAAGATGCTTTACAGGGGTGTTTGTTGAGTTGGCATATATCGAGAATAGGATTTGTCACTCCGTGTATCAGAGAGGTATCTCTGGGCCCTCTCGGTAATGCACATAACCATAAGCCCTGCGAGCAATGTGACTAATGAGTTAGTTATGGGATAATGCATTACGTAACGAGTAAATAGACTTTCTGTTGGGGATCGTAGCAGAAATTCAAAATTTTCCTACGTGTCACCAAGATCAATCTATGGAGAGACTAGCAACGAGAGAGAGGAGTGCATCTTCATACCCTTGAAGATCACAATGCGGAAGCGTTACAAGAACGCGGTTGGTGGAGTCGTACACGCAGCGATTCAGATCGCGGTCGATTCCGATCTAAGCGCCGAACAACGGCGCCTCCGCGTTCAACACACGTACAGCCCGGTGACATCTCCCACGCCTTGATCCAGCAAGGAGAGAGGGAGAGGTTGGGGAAGACTCCGTCCAGCAGCAGCACAACGGCATGGTGATGGTGGAGGAGCGCGGTATTCCAGCAGGGCTTCGCCAAGCACTACGAGAGACGAGGAGGGAGAGGGGTAGGGATGCACCAAGAGAGAGATCAAATCACATATGTTGGGCAGCCCCATACCTCAAGTATATATAGGGGAGGGGAGGGGAGGGGCTGCGCCCACTCTAGGGTTCCCTCCCCAAAGGGGGGCGGCAGCCCTAGATCCCATCTAGGGTGGCTGCTAGAGGGAAGAGGGAGAGAGGGGGGCGCCCTAGGGTGGGCCTTAAGGCCCATCTGGACCTAGGATTTGCCCCTCCCACTCTCCCTGTGCCTTGGGCCTTGATGGGGGCACACCAGCCTACCTGGGACTGGTCCCCTCCCACACTTGGCCCACGCAGCCTTCTGGGGCTGGTGGCCCCATCTGGTGGACCACCGGGACCCTCCCGGTGGTCCCGGTACGTTACCGATAGCACCCGAAACTTTTCCGGTGACCAAAACGGGACTTCCCATATATAAATCTTTACCTCTGGACCATTCCGGAACTCCTCGTGATGTACGGGATCTCATCCGGGACTCCGAACAACATTCGTTAACCACATACATACTTTCCCTATAACCCTAGCGTCATCGAACCTTAAGTGTGTCGACCCTACGGGTTCGGGAACCATGTAGACATGACCGAGACAACTCTCCGGCCAATAACTAATAGCAGGATCTGGATACCCATGTTGGCTCCCACATGTTCCACGATGATCTCATCGGATGAACCACGATGTCAAGTATTCAATCAATCCCGTATACAATTCCCTTTGTCTATCGGTACGATACTTGCCCGAGATTCGATCGTCGGTATCCCGATACCTCGTTCAATCTCGTTACCGTCAAGTCTCTTTACTCGTTCCGTAACACATCATCCCGTGATCAACTCCTTGGTCACATTGTGCACATTATGATGATGTCCTACCGAGTGGGCCCAGAGACACCTCTCCGTTACACGGAGTGACAAATCCCAGTCTCGACTCATGCCAACCCAACAGACACTTTCAGAGATACTCGCAGTGCACCTTTATAGCCACCCAGTTACGTTGTGACGTTTGGTGCACCCAAAGCATTCCTATGGTATCCGGGAGTTGCACAATCTCATGGTCTAAGGAAATGATACTTGACATTAGAAAAGCTTTAGCATACAAACTAGACGATCTTGTGCTAGGCTTAGGATTGGGTCTTGTCCATCACATCATTCTCCTAATGATGTGATCCCGTCATCAACGACATCCAATGTCCATGGTCAGGAAACCATAACCATCTATTGATCAACGAGCTAGTCAACTAGAGGCTTACTAGGGACATGGTGTTGTCTATGTATCCACACATGTATCTGAGTTTCCTATCAATACAATTCTAGCATGGATAATAAACGATTATCATGAACAAGGAAATATAATAATAACTAATTTATTATTGCCTCTAGGGCATATTTCCAACAGTCTCCCACTTGCACCAGAGTCAATAATCTAGTTCACATCACTATGTGATTGTAGAGAATCCAACACCCATGGGGTGTGTTCATATCTTGCTTGTGAGAGAGGTTTATCAGTCAATGGGTCTGAACCTTTCAGATCCATGTGTGATTTACAAATCTCTATGTCATCTTGTATATGCAGCTACCACGTCTACTTGGGGCTATTCCAAATAACTGCTCTACTATACGAATCCGATTTACTCCTCAGAGTCATCCGGATTAGTGTCAAAGTTTGCATCGACGTAACCCTTTACGACGAACTCTTTTACCACCTCCATAATCGAGAAAATTCCTTAGTCCACTAGTTACTAAGGATAACCTTGACCGTTGTCCTATGATCCATTCCTAGATCACACTTGTACCCCTTGATTGACTCATGGCTTGGCACACTTCAGGTGCGGTACACAACATAGCATACTTTAGAGCCTACATCTAAAGCATAGGGGACGACCTTCGTCCTTTCTCTCTATTCTGCCGTGGTCAGGTCTTGAGTTTTACTCAATACTCATACCTTATAACACAGCCAAGAACTCCTTCTTTGCCGATCTATTTTTGAACTCCTTCAAAATTTTGTCATGGCATGTGTTCGTTTGAAAGTACTATTAAGCGATTTTGATCTATCCTTGTAGATCTTGATGCTCAATGTTCAAGTAGCTTAATCCAGGTTTTCTATTAAAAAACAGTTTTCAAAATAACCCTGTATGCTTTCCAGAAATTCTACATCATTTCTAATCAACAATATGTTAACAACATATACTCATCAAAAATTCTATAGTGCTCCCACTCACTTCTTTGGAAATACAAGTTTCTCATAAACTTTGTATAAACCCAAAATATTTAATCATCTCATCAAAGCGTACATTACAATTCCGAGATGCTTACTCCAGTCCTTAGAAGGATTGCTGGAGCTTTGCATACTTGTTAGCATCTTTAAGGATTGACAAAACCTTCTGGTTGTATCACATACAACCTTTCCTCAAGAAAAAACGTCAAGGAAACAGTGTTTTGACATCCTATCTGCAAGATTTCATAAATAATGCAGTAACTGCTAACATAATTCCAACAGACTCTTAGCATCGCTACGAGTGAGAAAGTCTCATCGTAGTCAACTCCTTGAACTTGTCGGGAAACATCTTAACGACAAGTCGAGCTTTCTTAATGGTGACATTTATCATCATTGTCTGTCTTCCTTTTAAAATCCATCTGCACCCAAAAGCCTTACGACCATCAAGTAGTTCTTTTCAAAGTCTATAGTTTGTTTCATACATGGATCCTCTCTTGGATTTTATGGCCTCGAGCCATTCGTCGGAATCCGGGCCCACCATCGCTTCTTCATAGCTCGTAGGTTCATTGTTGTCTAGCAACATGACTTCCAAGACATGATTATGTACCACTCTGATGTAGTACACATCCTTGTCGACCTATGAGGTTTGGTAGCGACTTGATCCGAAGTTTCATGATCACTATCATAAGCTTCCACTTCAATTGGTGTAGGTGCCACAGGAACAACTTTCTGTGCCCTGCTACACACTAGTTGAAGTGACGGTTCAATAACCTCATCAAGTCTCCACCATCCTCCCACTCAATTCTTTCGAGAGAAACTTTTCCTCGAGAAAGGACCCATTTCTAGAAACAATCAATTTTTCTTCCGGATCTGAAATAGGAGGTATACCCAACTATTTTGGGTATTCTATGAAGATGTATTCATCCGCTTTGGATTCGAGCTTATCAGCCCGAAACCTTTTCACATAAGCATCGCAGCCCCAAACTTTTAAGAAACGACAGCTCAGGTTTCTCTAAACCATAGTTCATACGGTGTCGTCTCAATGGAATTGTGTGGTGCCCTATTTAAAGTGAATGCGGTTGTCTCTAATGCCTAACCCATAAACGGTAGTGGTAATTCGATAAGAGACATCATGGTATGCTCCATATCCAATAGGGTGCAGTTATGATGTTCGGACACACCATCACACTATGGTGTTCCAGGCGGTATTAGTTGTGAAACAATTTCCACAATGTCTTAATTGTGTGCCAAACTCGTAACTCGGATATTCATCTCTTTGATCATATCATAGACATTTTATCCTTCAACTTCACTTTGAAATTACTTAAACCTTTCAATAATTCAGACTTGTGTTTCATCAAGTAAATATACTCAGCATCTACTCAAATCATCTGTGAAGTAAGAACATAACGATATCCACTGCGTGCTTCAGCACTCATTGGACTGCACACATCAAAATTTATTACTTCCAACAAGTTGCTTTCTTGTTCCATCTCACTGAGAACGAGGCCTTTCAGTCATCTTGCCCATGTGGTATGATTTGCATGTCTCAAGTGATTCAAAATCAAGTGAGTCCAAACGATCCATTTGTAAGGAGTTTCTTCATGCATATATACCAATGGACATGGTTCGCATGTATCAATCTTTTCAAAAACGAGTGAGTTTAAAGATCCATCAACATGGAGCTTCTTCATGCGTTTTATACCAACATGACTCAAATGGCAGTGCCACAAGTATGTGGTACTATCATTACTATCTTATATCTTTTGGCATGAACATGTGTATCACTATGATCGAGATTCAATAAACCATTCATTTTAGGTGCAAGACCATTGACGGTATTATTCAAATAAACAGAGTAACCATTATTCTCCTTAAATGAATAACCGTATTGCGATAAACATAATCCAATCATGTCTATGCTAAACGCAAACACCAAATAACAATTATTTAGGTTTAACACCAATCTCGATGGTAGAGGGAGCATGCGATGCTTGATCACATCAACCTTGGATACACTTCCAACACATATCGTCATCTCACCTTCAGCTAGTCTCCGTTTATTCCGTAGCCTTTTTATTTCGAGTTACTAACACTTAGCAACTGAACCAGTATTTTTAATACCCTGGTGCTACTAGAAGTACGAGTAAAGTACACATTATAATGTATATCCAATATACTTCTGTCGACCTTGCCAGCCTTCTCATCTACCGAGTATCTAGGGTAGTTCTAATACAGTGACCGTTCCCCTTATTTCAGAAGCACCTAGTCTCGGGTTTGGGTTCAACCTTGGGTTTCTTCACTAGAGCAGCAACTGATTTGCCGTTTCATGAAGTATCCCTTTCTTGCCCTTGCCCTTCTTGAAACTAGTGGTTTTACTAACCATCAACAATTGATGCTCCTATTTGATTTCTACTTTCTCGGTGTCGCGAATAGCTCAAGGATCATCATATCTATCCCTGATATGTTATAGTTCATCACGAAGCTCTAATAGTTTGGTGGTAGTGACTATGGAGAACCATCACTATCTCATCTGGAAGATTAACTCCCACTCGATTCAAGCGATTGTAGTACTCAGACAATCTGAGCACATGCTCAACGATTGAGCTTTTCTCCCTTAGTTTGCAGGCTTAAGAAACTTGTTAGAGGTCTCATACCTCTTGACATGGGCACTAGTCTGAAATCCCAATTTCAATCGTTGGAACATCTCATATGTTCTGCGACGTTTCAAAAATGTCTTTGGTGCCACAATTCTAAACCGTTAGCATTACGCACTGAACTATCACGTAGTCATCAAAACGTGTATGTCAGATGTTTCCCAACATCTACAGACGACGCTCGAGGTTCAGCACACCGAGCGGTGCATTAAGGACATAAGCCTTCTGCGCAGCAATGAGGATAATCCTTAGTTGACGGACCCAGTCCGCATAATTTCTACTATCAACTTTCAACTAAATTTTCTCTAGGAACATATCTTAAACAGTAGAACTAAAGTGTAAGCTACGACATAATTTGCAAAGACCTTTTGACTATGTTCATGATAATTAAGTTCATCTAATTATCTAATGAACTCTCACTTAGATAGACATCCCTCTAGTCATCTAAGTGATACATGATCCGAGTCAACTAGGCCGTGTCCGATCATCACGTGAGACGGACTAGTCATCATCGGTGAACATCTTCATGTTGATCGTATCTACTATACGACTCATGTTCGGCCTTTCGGTCTCTTGTGTTCCGAGGCCATATCTGTACATGCTAGGCTCGTCAAGTCAACCTAAGTGTTTCGCATGTGTAAATCTGGCTTACACCCGTTGTATGCGAACGTTAGAATCTATCACACCCGATCATCACGTGGTGCTTCGAAACAACGAACCTTCGCAACGGTGCACAGTTAGGGGGGACACTTTCTTGAAATTTTAGCGAGGGATCATCTTATTTATGCTACCATCGTTCTAAGCAAATAAGATGTAAACATGACAAACATCACATGAAAATCATAAAGTAACATGATATGGCCAATATCATCTTGCGCCTTTTGATCTCCATCTTCGAGGCGCGGCATGAACACCATCGTCACCGGCATGACACAATGATCTCCATCATCGTGTCTTCATGAAGTTGCCTCGCCAACTATTACTTCTACTACTATGGCTAACGGTTATTAATAAAGTAAAGTAATTACATGGCGTTTTCATTGACACGCGGGTCATAAATAAATTAAGACAACTACTATGGCTCCTGCCGGTTGTCATACTCATCGACATGCAAGTCGTGATTCCTATTACAAGAACATGATCAATCTCATACATCACATATATCATTCATCCCATCCTTTTGGCCATATCACATCACATAGCATACCCTGCAAAAACAAGTTAGACGTCCTCTAATTGTTGTTGCATGTTTTACGTGGCTGCTATGGGTTTCTAGCAAGAACGTTTCTTACCTACGCAAAACCACAACAGTGATATGATAATTTCTATTTACCCTTCATAAGGACCCTTTTCATCGAATCCGATCCGACTAACGTGGGAGAGACAGAAACCCACTAGCCACCTTATGCATCAAGTACATGTCAGTCGGTGGAACCTGTCTCACGTAAGTGTACGTGTAAGGTCGGTCCAGGCCGCTTCATCCCACAATGCCACCGAATCAAGATAAGACTAGTAACGGCAAGCAAATTGAACAAATCATCACCCACAACTACTTTATGTTCTACTCGTGCATAGAATCTACGCATAGACTAGCTCATGATGCCACTGTTGGGGAACGTAGCAATAATTCAAAATTTTCCTACGTGTCACCAAGATTAATCTAGGAGATGCTAGCAACGAGAGAGAGGGAGTGCATCTTCATACCCTTGAAGATCGCTAAGCGGAAGCGTTACAAGAACGTGGTTGATGGAGTCGTACTCGCGGCGATTCAAATCGCGGAAGATCCGATCTAGCGCCGAACGGACGGCGCCTCCGCGTTCAACACACGTACAGCCCGGGGACGTCTCCTCCTTCTTGATCCAGCAAGGGGAGAGGAGAAGTTGAGGGAGAACTCCGGCAGCACGACGGCGTGGTGGTGGAGCTCGTGGTATTCCTGCAGGGCTTCGCCAAGCTCTACGGAGGAGAAGGAAGAGTTGGAGGAGGGAGGGGCTGCGCCAGGGAAGGGGTGCGGCTGCCCTCTCTCTCCATCACTATATATAGGGGGAAGGGGGGTGGAGGAGGCACCCTAGGGTTCCCTAGGGGAGGGCCGGCGGCCATAGGGGAAACCCTAGATGGGTTTGGGCGCCCCCACCCCTAGGAAACTTGCCCCCCAAGCCGGGAGGGGTGGCTGCCCTAGGGGAGGCGCCCCCACCTCTCCAAGTTACGTGAGATGGGGTGGGAGGGGCGCTCAGCCCCTTAGTGGGCTGATGTGCCCCCTCCCCTTGGCCCATACGGCCCCCCAGCGCTTGTCGGGGCCTCCGAAACCACTTTCGGACACGCTGGTCGTCACCTGGTACCCCCGGAACAATTCCGGACTCCAATACCCTTCGTCCAATATATCGATCTTCACCTCCGGACCATTCCGGAACTCCTTGTCACATCCGGGATCTCATCCGGGACTCTGAACAACCTTCGGTAAGCACGTACTATTTCCCATAACAACTCTAGTGTCACCGAACCTTAAGTGTGTAGACCCTACGGGTTCGGGAACCATGCAGACATGACCGAGACATCTCTCCGGCCAATAACCAATAGCGGGATCTGGATACCCATATTGGCTCCCACATGTTCCACGACGATCTCATCGGATGAACCACGATGTCGGGGATTCAATCAACCCCGTATACAATTCCCTTTGTCTATCGGTATGTTACTTGCCCGAGATTCGATCGTCGGTATCCCCATACCTCGTTCAATCTCATTACCGGCAAGTCTCTTTACTTGTTCCGTAACGCATGATCCCGTGGCTAACTCATTAGTCACATTGAGCTCATTATGATGATTCATTACCAAGTGGGCCCAGAGATACCTCTCCATCACACAGAGTGACAAATCCCAGTCTCGATACGTGCCAACTCAACAGACACTTTCGGAGATACTTGTAGTGTGCCTTTATAGCCACCCAGTTACGTTGTGACATTTGGCACACCCAAAGCATTCCTACGGTATCCGGGAGTTGCACAATCTCATGGTCTAAGGAAATGATACTTGACATTAGAAAAGCTTTAGCAGACGAACTATACGATCTTGTGCTATGCTTAGGATTGGGTCTTGTCCATCACATCATTCTCCTAATGATGTGATCCCGTTATCAACGACATCCAATGTCCATGGTCAGAAAACCATAACCATCTATTGATCAACGAGCTAGTCAACTAGAGGCTTACTAGGGACATGTTGTGGTCTATGTATTCACACATGTATTACGGTTTCCAGTTAATACAATTATAGCATGAACAATAGACAATTATCATGAACAAGGAAATACAATAATAACCATTTTATTATTGCCTCTAGGGCATATTTCCAACATAAGTATGGAGTGTCGGACCCATGAGGAGCTAAAGGTAAGATCAATATTCTCTCAAGCCCTATCTGCCATTGATATGACTCTACGTACACTGAACATTTGCTTCCAACTAGAAATAAGAAATAAAACTACGTTGTGGGTATGAAGAGGATAACTTTACATGATATCGGTGTAACACCCCAGATGTATCATTTCCCAATATTGGCAATATATCCAACTTTCAACCTGATCAGTTCCATTTTAGGGCTCTTTCATTTTGGGTCATTTTGTTGTTTTTTTCTAGCATTATTGTTGGTTGCCATGTCATCATCATATATTGCACATTCATCTCTTTGCATTGACATGCTTACCTTGTCATAGTGTTGCATTGTGCTTCTTGTCATGTTGCATTTCATCGTAATCATCATGTGTATTGTCATATTCATGCATGTTGTTTTGTTGCATGCTGCATGTATGGTTCTTGCACCATCACTCCTCCTTCCTTCCCTTTCTTCCATTTTTGCAAGTGCCACTTTGCCCTCCACCATAAATTTTCAACTTTGCCTCAATATTATGTCACCATGTCCTAAACCTCTTTGCCAAGTTTCATCCCTTTTGGACTTGAGTTGGTTAGGTTCAAAAATACCTCAAGTTTGAATATAATTCAAACCTGTTTTATTTTTCTACCTAAAAAAATGCCCAACTCAATTTATTCAGATAGTACACATTTTCAGGATCATGAGAATATTTTTATATTTCTCTAGCTCCTCTCTTTTTCTCCTGCTCTTTTCCTTTTGTTTTTCTGTCTGAAGAAATGGAAAAGGAAAAGAGAGCAGCAACAGCTAGCCCAGCAACACCACAACCACCTGGTCCTCCCAGCAGCAGCCCACTAGGTGCAGTCCTCCTGGCCTTCCAACCTCCCGCAGCCCACCTGACCGCAAGCCACAGGGTCGTACGCTACCTCTGTATGGCACACATCCAGGGGCGCCACATCGTCCGCCTCTATGATTTGACGGCCGGAGTTCCTCCCTACGCCCTATAAAACCTGCCTCTCGAACCCTAGGATCCTCCTCCTTCCATTTTCCCCTCCCCCTCCACTTTCCGCCGCCAGGACACCACGGCCTTCTCCGCCTCCATGACCGAGAGGAGCTCGGGTACCTCTCCGGCATGAGGAGCGGCGTCGCCGCATACGCCTACGTCCGCGAGGAGCACCGCATCCATCTCTGCCAACCGAAACTGCAACACAAGGCTAAGGCCTCTCCTTCCACGACGTCCTCTTTGTCGACTTCTTGCTTGGGTCTCTCCACCACTGGCAGCCAGCGCTTCTCGTCGCCATTCCCGTCGCTTCCCCGACCACACCACCGACGCCTACAGACCCACGGTGACGATTCGCGCCTCCTCACTCTCTTGTACCGAGGCATTTCATCGTAGTAGTCTCCGATCCGAGAAGCTCCGTGTTCATTCGCCATGAACATCCATGGAAGCAAGCTCAAGCTTCTGCCTTGGGTCCCTATGCAGCCTCTTGTGCTCATGCAGGGCACACACGCCACGCCCGCACGCAACCCCGCATGCCCTCTTCTCTCCCCAGGGCCTGGCTAGCACCGGCCAGCGGAGTTGCTTATCGATCCATGTACGCCATAGCCCTCTGTAGTCGCCACCTCGCTTGGGTTCGCCACCGACAGCTTCCTCTGTAGGTTGGTCGAGTTCATGGTAGATCCAGGTCGAGGTTTCCTTATCTATTCAGAGAGGGTCGAACTCTTATCTTTGCACAAACACACCACCAGCCGAGATGGTCAATGCCCGTGCTCAGCAACCAGGGCGTACTGGGTTTGAATCACAGTCGCGCGCCTTTTGTTTTCCCTTTATTTTGCTCTTCTTTCGTGGTGCTGACAGGTAGGCCCCACTGGCCATACACTCACACTCCCAGGACCCACCAGCCATACTCTCAAGCCCCCCTATTTCCTTTTCTTTTATTTAATTCCGGCGAATATTCCAAATCACGCAAAGGAATCTTTCCATTTCGGTTAAGCCCATTTCTAGACATTTCCTATTAGGTAAACATGCCATTTCTGTCATATTCCATTTAGGGCAGTTTTTAACTTATTGCACTTGTGATGATTTTGCCATCATAATCTGTTTTTGCCATGCTCTATTTTCTGCTAAGTCTGAAACTGTTAATAAAACTTGCTATGTTTACATGGGTGCCATCATATCTTTTGTCAATTTTTGGCTCATGATCAGTAAGAGACTTTTGATCTATGCATTTAGTAGATTCATGCCATGCCTTGTATTGCTATGATATGTTCCTGTAGCATGTTGTTGGCTTGCTCTAAACATGGCTTCCCGATGTTGTTTTTGACATGTTAGTATTTTCACAAAGTCCTTGAAACTGATATCTTTTGCACTTTTGCCTTGCTTGTTTGAACCTACATGTTAGTGTGTTTTAGCCATTGCTCAGTGTTCATGTTTTGTCAAGCATCTCTTGTACATCACTGCCTTATGCTGTGTTGTAGCATCGTGCTGTTAATTACAGTTTTGCACCATCCTTGTTTTGCTTGCCATTTGCAAACCGTGCCTCCGTTCTGGTGATCTTTATATCGATTTCAACCGAAATCAACTCATATTTCCAGCGGCACACTTGGTTTGCCAAGTTGATGCCTTGTTCATTATTTCCCTTCCGGAGCACGCATATTCATTGCATATCATGTCTCGCATATCATGCCATGTTTTGCATCATGTTGCTTGTGCATTGCACCGTGATTGATTGTTGGTCCTTTGCTTGTGTTCTTGCCTTGGGTAGACCCGGGAGATGAGTACATGACCGAGGAACCTGTTGAGTACGCTAATGTGGAACAAGCTTTTGACAACTCTGAGAACTTTGCAGGTAAGATGACCATACCCTCGAAATCACTTCTATCTCTGCTTGCTAGTTGTTTGCTCTATTGCTATGTCGTTCTACCTACCACTTGCTATATCATGCCTCCCATATTGCCATGTCAAGCCTCTAACCCACCTTTCCTAGCAAACCGTTTACTTTAATGCTTTGCTCAGCCCCTCTTATAGCGTTGTTAGTTGCAGGTGAAGATGAAGTTTGTTCCTTGTTGGAACATGAATATTGTTGGGATATCATTATTATCTATTATTTACATTAATGCATCTATATACTTGGTAAAGGGTGGAAGGCTCGGCCTTACGCCTGGTGTTTTGTTCCACTCTTGCCGCCCTAGTTTCCGTCATACCGGTGTTATGTTCCCTGATTTTGTGTTCCTTACACGGTTGGGTGTTATGGGAACCCCTTGAAAGTTCGCTTTGATTAAACTCATCCAGCAAGGCCCAACCTTGGTTTTACCATTTTCCACCTAAGACTTTTCCCTTGGGTTCCATAGACTCAAGGGTCATCTTTATTTCAAACCCCCGGGCCAGTGCTCCTCTGAGTGTTGGTCCAAAACAGAGCCACTTGTAGCGCCACCTCGGGGAAACTTGAGGGTTGGTTTTAGTTGTACATAGTGTTCATACGGTGTGCCCAGAGAACGATATATGTGCAGCTCCTATCGGGATTTGTCGGCACATCCGGGCGGCTTTGCTGGTCTTGTTTTACCATTGTTGAAATGTCTTGTAACCGGGATTTTGAGACTGATCGGGTCTTCCCGGGAGAAGGAATATCCTTTGTTGACCGTGAGAGCTTGTGATGGGCTAAGTTGGGACACCTCTACAGGGTTTTGAACTTTCGAAAGCCGTGCCCGCGGTTATGGGAAAATGGGAATTTGTTAATATTCGGTTGTACAGAACTTGACACTTAACTTATTTAAAATGAATCAACCGCATGTGTAGCCGTGATGGTCTCTTTTCGGTGGAGTCCAGGAAGAGAACACGGTCTTGTGTTATGCTTGAACGTAAGTAGTTTCAGGATCACTTCTTGATCACTTATAGCTTCTTGACCGTGTGTTGCTTCTCTTCTCACTCTATTTTGCGTAAGTTAGCCACCATATATGCTTAGAGCTTTGCTGCAGCTCCACCTCACTACCCTGTCCTACCCTTAAGCTTAAATAGTCTTGATCTCGCGAGTGTGAGATTGCCGAGTCCTCGTGACTCACAGATACTTCCAAACAGATGCAGGTGCCGATGATGACAGGGCAGGGGATGCTACCGAACTCAAGTGGGAGTTCGACGAGGATTCAGGCCGTTACTATGTTTCCTTTCCTGGTGATCAATAATGGAGCCCACTTGGGACGATCGGGGATCTCACATTTGGGGTTGTCTTTCTTTATTTTGGTTCCGTAGTAGGACCTTTGATTGTACCTTGGATGTTGTATGGATTATTTATGTATTGTGTGAAGTGGCGAGTGTAAGCCGACTCTTTATCCCTTTCTTATTCAGTACATGGGATGTGTAAAGATTACCCCTCTTGCGACAGACCTACCATGCGGCTATGCCTCTAAGTCGTGCCCCGACACGTGGGAGATATAGCCGCATTGTGGGTTCTCTCGCATGATGAACTTCATCTTTAACCCTTACACAAATGATTTCATCCTGGTGTATCTCGATGATATTTTGGTCTTTTCCGAGAATAAGGAGGATCATGCCAAGCATTTGAGATTGGTACTCAACAAACTCAGAGAGCATCAATTCTATGCGAAGTTTTCCAAGTGTGAGTTCTGGCTTGATGAGGTTCTCTACCTTCATCATATCATCTCCGCCAAGGGCATCGCTGTTAATCCTGAGAAGGTGTCTGCAATTGTGAATTGGGAACCTCCTCAGAATGTCAAGCAGCTCCGCAGTTTTCTTGGGCTTGCAAGCTATTGTCGAAGATTCGTTGAGAACTTCTCTAAGATTGCAAAGCCTCTTTCCAACCTCCTCCAGAAGAATGCCAAGTATGTCTGGACGTCTGAATGTGACGTTGCTTTCAACACCCTCAAAGAGAAGCTGGTCACAGCTCCTGTCTTGACACCTTCTGATGAATCCAAGCAATTTGAAGTTTTCTGTGATGCCTCCTCACAAGGTCTCGATGCTGTGTTAGTGCAAGAGAAGAAAGTTGTGGCCTATACCTATCGCCAGTTGAAGCCCAATGAAAGGAACTACCCCACTCATGACCTTGAGTTGGCGGCAGTTGTCCATGCATTATTAATGTGGAGACATCTCTTGTTGGGAAGGAAAGTGGACGTCTTCATAGATCATAAGAGCCTCAAGTACATCTTCACTCAACCCAACCTCAACCTCAGGCAGACTCGATGGGTCGAAATGATTCAAGAATACAATTTGAGTATTGAATACACTCCAGACAATGCCAATGTCATTGCAGATGCTTTGAGCAGGAAGGCTTACTGCAACAGCTTAATTCTCAAGCCTTTCCAACCGGACCTTTGTGAAGCTTTCCGCAAACTGAATCTCCAAGTTGTTCCTCAAGGCTTTCTTGCCAACCTCCAAGTCTCTCCTACTTTGGAAGATCAAATTCGTGAGGCACAACTCCTGGATTCCATAGTGAAGAAGGTGAAAAATGGGATTGCCAAGAGCCAACCCAAATACAAGTGCTATCGCATTGATGACGAAGACACTCTATTCTTCGAGGATCGGATTGTGGTTCCTAAAGGTGATCTAAGGAAAGTCATTATGAACAAGGTGCACAATTCCCTTCTATCCATTCATCCTGGAAGTACAAAGATGTACAATGACCTCAAGCAGTCGTATTGGTGGACTCGAATGAAGCGAGAAATTGCTCAGTTCGTGAATGAATGTGATGTCTGCAGAAGAGTGAAAGCAAAACACCAACGACTAGCTGGTCTCCTGGTGCTACTGACACTTAGCAACCGAACCAGTATTTATTACCCTGGTGCTACTAGGAGTACTAGTAAAGTACACAATAATATAATGTATATTTAAAATACTTCTGTCGACCTTGCCAGCCTTCTCATCTACCAAGTATCTAGGGTAGTTCTGCTTCAGTGACCGTTCCCCTCATTATAGAAGCACTTAGTCTCGGGTTTGGTTCAACCTTGGGTTTCTTCACTAGAGCAGCAACTGATTTGCCGTCTCATGAAGTATCCCTTCTTTCCCTTGCCCTTTTGAAACTAGTGGTTTTACTAACCATCAACAATTGATGCTCCTACTTGATTTCTACTTTCACGGTGTCAAACATCGCGAGTTGTTCAAGGATCATCATGTCTATCCCTGATATGTTATAGTTCATCACGAAGCTCCAATAGCTTGGTGGCAGTGACTATGGAGAATCATCACTATCTCATCTGGAAGATTAACTCCCACTTGATTCAAGCGATTGCAGTACTCAGACAATCTGAGCACATGCTCAACGATTGAGTTTTTCTCCCTTAGTTTGCAGGCTTAAGAAACTTGTCAGAGGTCTCAAACTTCTTGACGTGGGCACTAGTCTGAAATTCCAATATCAGTCTTTGGAACATCTCATATGTTCTGCGACGTTTCAAAAACCGTCTTTGGTGCCACAATTCTAAATCGTTAGCATTACGCACTGAACTATCACGTAGTCATCAAAACGTGTATGTCAGATGTTTCCCAACATCTACAGACGATGCTCGAGGATTAGCACACTGAGCGGTGCATTAAGGACATAATCCTTCTGTGCAGCAATGAGGACAATCCTCAGTTTACGGACCTAGTCCGCATAGTTGCTACTGTCAACTCTCAATTAAATTTTCTCTAGGAACATATCTAAAACAGTAGAACTATAGCGCAAGCTACGACATAATTTGCAAAGACCTTTTGACTATGTTCATGATAATTAAGTTCATCTAATCAAATTATTTAATGAACTCCCAATTAGATAGACATCCCTCTAGTCATCTAAGTGATACATGATCCGAGTCAACTAGGCCGTGTCCGATCGTCACGTGAGACAGACTAGTCATCATTGGTGAACATCTTCATGTTGATCGTATATTCTATACGACTCATGTTTGACCTTTCGGTCTTCCGTGTTCCGAGGCCATGTCTGTACATGCTAGGCTCGTCAAGTCAACCTAAGTCTATTGCGTGTGTAAATCTGGCTTACACCCGTTGTATGCGAATGTTAGAACCTATCACACCCGATCATCACGTGGTGCTTCAGAACAACGGACCTTAGCAACGGTGCACAGTTAGGGGGAACACTTTCTTGAAATTATGGCGAGGGATCATCTTATTTATGCTACCATCGTTCTAAGCAAATAAGATGTAAAACATGATAAACATCACATGCAATCAAATAGTGACATGATATGGCCAATATCATTTTGCTCCTTTTGATCTCCATCTTCGGGGCACCATGATCATCATTGTCACCGGCATGACACCACGACCTCCATCATCATGATCTCCATCATCGTGTCTTCATGAAGTTGTCTCGCCAACTATTACTTCTACTACTATGGCTAACGGTTAGCAATTAATTAAAGTAATTACATGACGTTTATGTTGACACGCAGGTCATAAATAAATTAAGACAACTCCTATGGCTCCTGCCGGTTGTCATACTCATCGACATGCAAGTCATGATTCCTATTACAAGAACATGATCAATTTCATACATCACATATATCATTCATCACATCCTTTTGGCCATATCACGTCACACGGCATATGCTGCAAAAACAAGTTAGACATCCTCTAATTGTTGTTGCAAGTTTTTACGTGGCTGCTATAGGTTTCTAGCAAGAACGTTTCTTACCTACGCCAAAACCACAACGTGATATGCCAATTTCTATTTACCCTTCATAAGGACCCTTTTCATCGAATCCGATCCGACTAAAGTGGGAGAGACAGACACCCGCTAGCCACCTTATGCAACTAGTGCATGTCAGTCGGTAGAACCAGTCTCACGTAAGCATACGTGTAAGGTCGGTCCGGGCCGCTTCATCCCATGATGCTGCCGAATCAAGATAAGACTAGTAACGGCAAGTAAATTGACAAAATCGACGCCCACAACAACTTGTGTTCTACTCATGCATAGAAACTACGCATAGACCTAGCTCATGATGCCACTGTTGGGGATCGTAGCAGAAATTCAAAATTTTCCTACGTGTCACCAAGATCAATCTATGGAGAGACTAGCAACGAGAGAGAGGAGTGCATCTTCATACCTTTGAAGATCGCAATGCAGAAGCATTACAAGAACGCGGTTGGTGGAGTCGTACACGCAACGATTCAGATCGCGGTCGATTCCGATCTAAGCGCCGAACAACAGCGCCTCCGCGTTCAACACACATACAGCCCGGTGACGTCTCCCACGCCTTGATCCAGCAAGGAGAGAGGGAGAGGTTGGGGAAGACTCCGTCCAGTAGCAGCACTATGGCATGGTGATGGTGGAGGAGCGCGATATTCCAGCAGGGCTTCGCCAAGCACTACGAGAGACGAGGAGGGAGAGGGGTAGGGCTGCACCAAGAGAGAAATCAAATCACATATGTTGGGCAGCCCCATACCTCAAGTATATATAGGGGAGGGGAGGGGCTGCGCCCCCTCTAGGGTTCCCTCCCCAAAGGGGGGCGGCAGCCCTAGATCCCATCTAGGGTGGCGGCTAGAGGGGAGAGGGAGAGAGGGGGCGCCCTAGGGTGGGCCTTAAGGCCCATCTGGACCTAGGGTTTGCCCCCTCCCACTCTCCCTGCGCCTTGGGCCTTGGTGTGTGTGGGGGGGGAGCACGAGCCTACCTGGGACTGGTCCCCTCCCACACTTGGCCCATGCAGCCTTTTGGGGCTGGTGGCCCCACCTGGTGGACCCCCGGGACCCTCCCGGTGGTCCCGGTACGTTACCGATAGCACCCAAAACTTTTCCGGTGACCAAAAGGGACTTCCCATATATAAATCTTTACCTCCAGACCATTCCGGAACTCCTCGTGATGTCCGGGATCTCATCCGGGACTCCGAACAACATTCGGTAACCACGTACATACTTTCCCTATAACCCTAGCGTCATCAAACCTGAAGTGTGTAGACCCTACGGGTTCGGGAACCATGTAGACATGACCGAGACAACTCTCCGGCCAATAACCAACAGCGGGATCTGAATACCCATGTTGTCTCCCACATGTTCCACGATGATCTCATTGGATGAACCATGATGTCAAGGATTCAATCAATCTCGTATACAATTCCCTTTGTCTATCGGTACGATACTTGCCCGAGATTCGATCGTCGGTATCCCGATACCTTGTTCAATCTCGTTACCGGCAAGTCTCTTTACTCGTTTCGTAACACATCATCCCGTGATCAACTCCTTGGTCACATTGTGCACATTATGATGATGTCCTACCGAGTGGGCCCAGAGAGACCTCTCCGTTACACGGAGTGACAAATCCCAGTCTCGATTCGTGCCAACCCAACAGACACTTTCCGAGATACCCGCAGTGCACCTTTATAGCCACCCAGTTACATTGTGACGTTTGGCGCACCCAAAGCATTCCTACGGTATCCGGGAGTTGCACAATCTCATGGTCTAAGGAAATGATACTTGACATTAGAAAAGCTTTAGCATACGAACTACATGATCTTGTGCTAGGCTTAGGATTGGGTCTTTTCCATCACATCATTCTCCTAATGATGTGATCCCGTCATCAATGACATCCAATGTCCATGGTCAGGAAACCGTAACCATCTATTGATCATCGAGCTAGTCAACTAGAGGCTTACTAGGGACATGGTGTTGTCTATGTATCCACACATGTATCTGAGTTTCCTATCAATACAATTCTAGCATGGATAATAAACGATTATCATGAACAAGGAAATATAATAATAACTAATTTATTATTGCCTCTAGGGCATATTTCCAACACTTTCCGGCAACGAGATTGAACTAGGTATTGAGATACCGACGATCGAATCTCGTTCTAGTAACATACCGATGACAAAGGGAACAACGTATGTTGTTATGTGGTTTGACCGATAAAGATCTTCATACAATATGTAGGAACCAATATGAGCATCCAGGTTCCGCTATTGGTTATTGACTGGAGATGAGTCTCAGTCATGTCTACATAGTTCTCGCGCCGTTTCGGGGAGTGAAGCGCCTTTGGTAGGTGGAATTTGGTAAGGAAAAATTTATATAGTGTGCTGAAATTTACTGTCACTTGTTACTATGGAACATAATCCTTTGAGGGGCTTGTTCGGGATATCTTCACCCCGACCAGTAGAGCAAAGAGTTGCTCCTCAACCTACTGATCCTACTGAAAATGTTTACTTTGAAATTCCTTCGGGTAGGATAGAGAAACTGCTATCTAATCCTTTTACAGGAGACGGAACATTACATCCTGATTTGCACTTAATCTATGTGGATGAAGTTTGTGGGTTATTTAAGCTTGCAAGTATGCCCGAGGATGTTATCAAGAAGAAGGTCTTCCATTTATATTTGAAGGGAGAGGCATTGACATGGTTTAGGCTATGTGATGATATTGGATCATGGAACTACCAATGATTGAAATTGGAATTTCATCAGAAGTTTTATCCTATGCATATGGTTCATCGTGATATAATTATCTATATAATTTTTGGCCTCGCGAAGGAGAAAGCATCGCTCAAGCTTGGGGGAGGCTTAAGTCAATTTTATATTCATGCCCCAATCATGAGCTCTCAATAGAAATGATTATGCAAAAATTTTATGCTCGGCTTTCTCTCAGTAATCGCTCCATGCTCGATACTTCTTGTACTGGTTCTTTTATGATGAAGACTATTGAATTCAAATGGGATTTATTGGAAAGAATTAAATGCAACTCTGAAGATTGGGATCTCGACGAAGGTAAGGAGTCAGGTATAACACCTAAGTTTGATTGTGTTAAATCTTTTATGGATACTGATGCTTTATGTGAATTTAGCACTAAATATGGACTTGACTCTGAGATAGTAGTTTCTTTCTATGAATCCTTTGCTACTCATGTTGATCTCCCTAAGGAGAAGTGGTTTAAATATAATCCTCCCATTGAATTAAAAGTAGTTGCACATATTAAAGTTGAAGAAAAGACTATCACTTATAATGATCCTGTTGTTCCCACTGCTTATATTAAGAAACCAGCTTTCCCTGTTAGAATAAAGGATCATGCTAAAGCTTCAACTATGGTTTGTAAGAGTAAAACTAGAACACCTACACCCTCTGAGAAAATTAAAGTTGAACCTAGTATTGCTATGGTTAAAGATCTCTTGGTCGATAATATTGATGGGCATGTTATTTACTTCTGTGATGAAGCTGCTAGAATTGCTAGACCTGATACTAAAAATAAGCATAGACCTGTTGCAGGCATGCATGTTATTTCTGTTAAGATAGGAGATCATTGTTATCATGGCTTATGCGATATGGGTGCTAGTGCAAGTGCAATACCTCATTCCTTATGTAAAGAAATTATGCATGATATTGCACCTGCTGAGATAGAGGAAATTGATGTTACAATTAAGCTTGCCAATAGAGATACTATTTCACCAGGTGGGATTGTTAGAGATGTTGAAGTCTTGTGTGGGAAAGTTAAATATCCTGCTAATTTTCTTGTTCTTGGTTCCCCATAAGATAACTTTTGTCCCATTATATTTGGTAGACCCTTCTTGAATAATGTTAATGCTAAGATAGACTGCAATAAGGATATTGTTTCTATTGGTTTAGGGGATATGTCTCATGAATTTAATTTTGCTAAATTTCATAGACAACCCCATGATAAAGAAATGCCTAGTAAAGATGAAATTATTGGTCTTGCTTCTATTGCCGTGCCTCCTAGTGATCCTTTAGAACAATATTTGCTAGACCATGAAAATGATATGTTTATGAATGAAAGAAGGGAAATAGATGAAGTATTCTTTAAACATGGACCTATTTTGAAACACAAATTGCCTGTTGAAATCCTAGGGGATCCTCCTCCACCTAAGGGTGATCCCGTTTTTAGCTTAAACCTTTACCTGATACTCTTAAATATGCTTATCTTGATGAGAAAGAGATATATCCTGTTATTATTAGTGCTAACCTTTCAAAGCATGAAGAAAAGAAATTATTGAAAACTTTGAAGAAGCATCATGCTACTATTGGATATACTCTTGATGATATTAAGGGCATTAGTCCCACTCTCTGCCAGCACAAAATAAAATTGGAGAAAGACACGAAACCGGTTGTTGATCACCAAGGACGGTTAAATCCTAAGATGAAAGAAGTGGTAAGAAAAGAAATAATAAAGCATCTGGAGGCAGGTATAATTTATCCCGTTGCTGATAGTCAATGGGTAAGCCCTGTCCATTGTGTCCCTAAGAAGGGAGGTATTACTGTTGTTCCTAATGATAAAGACGAATTGATCCCACAAAGAATTGTTACAGGTTATAGAATGGTAATTTATTTCCGCAAATTAAATAAAGCTACTAAAAAGGATCATTACCCTTTACCTTTTATTGATCAATTTCTAGAAAGATTATCCAAACATACACATTTTTGCTTTCTAGATGGTTATTCTGGTTTCTCTCAAATACCTGTGTCAAAAGAGGATCAAGAAAAGACAACTTTTACCTGCCCTTTCGGTACCTTTGCTTATAGATGTATGCCTTTTGGTTTATGCGATGCACCTGCTACCTTTCAAAGATGTATGGATGCTATATTCTATGATTTTTGTGAAAAAATTGTTGAGGTTTTCATGGATGATTTCTCCGTTTACGAAACTTCTTTTGATGATTGCTTAAGCAACCTTGATCGAGTTTTGTAGAGATGTGAAGAAACTAATCTTGTCTTGAATTGGGAGAAGTGCCACTTTATGGTTAATGAAGGTATTGTCTTAGGGCATAAAATTTCTGAAAGAGGTATCGAAGTTGATAAAGATAAAGTTGATGCTATTGAAAAGATGTCGTGTCCTAAGGACATTAAAGGTATAAGAAGTTTCCTTGGTCACGCCAGTTTTTATAGGAGGTTCATTAAGGACTTCTCTAAAATTTCTCGGCCTCTGACTAATCTCTTACAAAAAGATGTTCCTTTTGTCTTTGATGATGATTGTGTAGAAGCATTTGAAATACTTAAGAAAGCTTTGATTTCTGCACCTATTGTTCAGCCTCCTAATTGGAATTTACCATTTGAAATTATGTGTGATGCTAGTGATTATGCTGTAGGGGCTCTTTTAGGACAAAGAGTTGATAAGAAATTAAATGTTATTCAATATGATAGTAAAACTCTAGACAGTGCTCAAAGAATTATGCTACTACTGAAAAAGAATTTTTAGCAGTTGTGTTTGCTTGTGATAAGTTTAGACCTTATATTGTTGATTCTAAAGTAATTGTTCACACTGATCATGCTGCTATTAAATATCTTATGGAAAAGAAAGATGCTAAACCTAGACTTATTAGATGGGTTCTCTTACTACAAGAATTTGATTTGCATATTATTGATAGAAAGGGAGCTGAGCACCCCGTTGCAGATAACTTGTCTGGGTTAGAGAATGTTCTTGATGACCCACTACCTACTGATGATAGCTCTCCTGATGAACAATTAGCTGTAGTAAATGCTTCTTGTACTGCTCCATGGTATGCTGATTATGCTAATTATATTGTTGCTAATTTTATACCACCTAGTTTCACATACCAGCAAAAGAAAAAGTTCTTCTATGATTTAAGACATTACTTTTGGGATGACCCACACCTTTATAAAGGAGTATATGGTGTTATTAGACGTTGTGTACCTGAACATGAACAGGAATAGATCCTACGCAAGTGTCAGTCCGAGGCTTATGGAGGACACCACGCTGGAGAGAGAACTGCACATAAGGTATCGCAATCCGGTTTTTATTGGCCTACTCTCTTCAAGGATGCCCGTAAGCTTGTCTTGTCTTGTGATGAATGTCAAAGGATTGGTAATATTAGCAGACGTCAAGAAATTCCTATGAATTATTCACTTGCTATTGAACCATTTGATGTCTGGGGCTTTGATTATATGGGATCGTTTCCTTCCTCTAATGGGTATACACATATTTTAGTTGCTGCTGATTATGTTACTAAGTGGGCAGAAGCTATTCCAACTAGTGTTGATCATAACACCTATATTAAGATGCTTAAAGAAGTTATTTTTCCGAGGTTTGGGGTCCCTAGATACTTAATGACTGATGGTGGTTCACATTTTATTCATGGTTCCTTTCGTAAAATGCTTGCTAAGTATGATGTTAACCATATAATTGCATCTCCTTATCACCCACAGTCTAGTGGTCAAGTAGAACTGAGCAATATAGAGCTTAAATTCATTTTGCAAAATACTATTAATAGATCTAGGAAAATTTGGTCTAAGAAACTTGATGATGCATTATGGGCCTATAGAACTGTATACAAAAATGCTATGGGTATGTCTCCGTATAAAATGGTTTATGGTAAAGCTTGTCACTTACCTCTCGAACTTGAACATAAGGCATATTGGGTCATTAAAGAGCTCAATTATGATTTCAAACTTGCTGGTGAGAAGAGGTTATTTGACATAAGCTCACTTGATGAATGGAGAACCCAGGCCTACGAGAATACCAAACTGTTTAAACAAAAAGTTAAAAGATGGCATGACAAAAGGATACAAAAACGCGAGTTTAATGTAGGTGATTATGTATTGTTATAAAACTCTCGTTTAAGATTTTTTGCAGGCGAACTCCTCTCAAAATGGGAAGGTCCTTACGTTATCGAGGAGGTCTATCGTTCCGGTGCCATAAAAATCAACAACTTCGAAGACACAAATCCGAGGGTGGTGAATGGTCAAACAATCAAACATTATATCTCAGGTAATCCTATAAATGTTGAAACTAATGTTATTGAAACCGTAACCCTGGAGGAATACATAAGGGACACTTTCCAGGATGTTTCATACTTTGAAAAGGAATAGGTACGTGGTACGGTAAGTAAGCCGACTCCAAAACAGTTCTAATGGCAATTTTTCTCCGTTTTGGAATATTTAAGAAAATAGAAAAATAAGAAGTAGTCCGGAAAGGACACGAGGCTTCCACGAGGGTGGAGGGCGCGCCCCCTGCCTCGTGGCACCTCGTGTGCTCTCCAGACTTCATTTTCTTGCACAATACTTCTTTCGACCGGCAAAAATTCATTATATAATCCCCCGGAGGTTTTGACTACCGTATCACACAATTATCCTTTGTCTTTGTTTCGAGCTGTTTCTGCTGCAGATTAGAGCAATATGTCATCCCATGATTCGGAGGGAGAAAGCTATGTGGCTAATTACCTTGCAGATCATAAAGTCTATGGGGTCATGGAGCATTGTGGTTGGACCATGGAGGAAGAAGAAGACTATGAACCTAGGGGAAAGGAGGAGACGAGCTCAGATGAAGATGAAGTCCCATTACCTCAACCTGGGGACATGCATGTGGAGTTCAAAAATTCAAGCCTCCCCAATAGAGCAAAGAAACCTAAGATCGAGTTTATCCCTTTTTGTCTCTTGCAGGAGAACAAACAAGAACTATGCAAAAAGGTATTAAGCCTTGAGCGGGAGATCGAGGACCTAAGGGAGCAAAATTCTATCCTCAAGCGCAAATTAAGGAAGAAGCACACGCCATCAACAACTCCATCATCACCACCCCCGAAGAAAGAGACATAAGCACACGGGTATGGGCACTCTCCTTGGCAACTGCCAAGCTTGGGGGACTGCCCCGGTATCGTATCACCATCACTTTTATCTTTACTGTTTTTCTTAGTTCGATCCTTTTGGTTATATCTTGATCTAGTAGAATAAAGTTTTAGTATGATCTAGTTTTGAGTTTTGCTTTATGATCCTTCTATGTAATCGAGTCGTGAGCTATATATAATAAAGATTAGTGTTGAGTCAAGGGCTTGATTACCTTACTATGATCTTGAGGGAATAAAATAAAAGAAAAAGAATAAAAAGAAATAAAGGGATCATATGGATCTTATGGAGAGTAATGACTTCACATATAAAGAGTATGATGAATAAAAATTGTTGAGAGTTGACAAGCATAGTTTTGTTCATCGTTGCATTAATAGGAAGTAATAAAGAAAGAGAGGTTTTCACATATAAATACACTATCTTGGAAATATTTTATGATTGTGAGCACTCATTAAAATATGACATGCTAAAGAGTTGATGTTGGACAAGGAAGACAACGTAATGGGTTATTTTTTCTTACATCTGAGATAAATTATATTGTCATGGATCATCCAACATGTTGAGCTTGCCTTTCACTCTCATGCTAGCCAATTTCTTTGCACCAAGTAGAGATACTACTTGTGCTTCCAAATATCCTTAAACCCAGTTTGGCCATGAGAGTCCACCATATCTACCTGTGGATTGAGTACGATCCTTCAAGTAAGTTGTCATTGTTGCAAGCAATGAAAATTGCTCTCTAAATATGTATGATTTATTAGTGTGGAGAAAATAAGCTTTATACGATCTTGTGATGTGGAAGAAATAAAAGCGACGGGCTGCATAATAAAGGTCCATATCACAAGTGGCAATATAAAGTGACGTTCTTTTGCATTAAGATTTTGTGCATCCAACAATAAAAGCACATGACAACCTCTGCTTCCCTCTGCGAAGGGCCTATCTTTTATTCTTGTCTTATACTTCATGCAAAGAGTCGCGGTGATCCTCGCCTTTCCTTTTTACATTTTATCCTTTGGCAAGCACAATGTGTTGGAAAGATCCAGATATATATAGCTAATTGGATGTGAGTTTTCATGAACTATTATTGTTGACATTACCCTTGAGGTAAAAGGTTGGGAGGCAAAACTATAAGCCCCTATCTTTCTCTGTGTCCGACTAAAACTTCATAACCATAAATATCGCGTGAGTGTTAGAAATTGTGAAAGACTAAAAGATGGTTGAGTATGTGGACTTGCTGGAAAGCTCTTATTGACTCTTTCCTATGTTATGATAAATTGCAATTGCCTCAGTGACTGAGATTATAGTTTGTTAGTTTTCAATGAAGTTTATGATTCATACTTGAAATTGTGATTGAATTGTTACTTTAGCGTAAGAGATCATATGACAATATATATATATATGTTGCTGTTATAAGAATGATCATGATGCCCTCATGTCCGTATTTTATTTTATCGACACCTCTATCTCTAAACATGTGGACATATTTTTCGATTCCGGCTTTCACTTGAGGACAAGCGAGGTCTAAGCTTGGGGGAGTTGATATGTCCATTTTGCATCATGCTTTCATATCAATATTTATTGCATTATGGGCTGTTATTACACATTATATCACAATACTTATGCCTATTCTCTCTCATTTTACAAAGTTTACATGAAGAGGGGGAATGCCAGCAGCTGGAATTCTGGGCTGGAAAAGGAGCAAATATTATAGACCTATTCTGCACAACTCCAAAAGTCTTGAAACTTCACGGGAGCACATTTTAGAATATATAAAAAATATTGGGCGAAAGAAGTACCATAGGGGGGCCACACACCGTCCACAAGGGTGGGGGGCGCGCCCTACCCCCCTAGGCGCGCCCCCTGCCTCGTGGGCCCCCTGGTGGCCCTCTGATGCCCATCTTTGGCTATATGGATTCTTTCATCGAGGAAAACATCATAAGCAAGCTCACGGGACGAAACTCCGCCGCCACGAGGCGGAACCAATCTAGGGCTCCTGCGGAGCTGTTCTGCCGGGAAACTTCCGTCCGGGAGGGGGAAATCATCACCATCGTCATCACCAACGATCCTCTCATCAGGAGGGGGTCAATCTCCATCAACATCTTCACCAGCACCATCTCATCTCAAACCCTAGTTCATCTCTTTTATCCAATCTTTGTATCAAAACCTCAGATTAGTACATGTGGGTTGCTAGTAGTGTTGATTACTCCTTGTAGTTGATGCTAGTTGGTTTACTTGGTGGAAGGTCATATGTTCAGATCCATTATGCATATTAATACCCCTCTGATTATGAACATGAATATTCTTTGTGAGTAGTTACGTTTGTTCCTGAGGACATGGGAGAAGTCTTGCTATAAGTAGTCATGTGAATTTGGTATTCATTCGATATTTTGATGAGATGTATGTTGTCATCCCTCTAGTGGTGTCATGTGAACGTTGACTACATGACACTTCACCATTTTTTGGGCCTAGGGGGAGGCATTGGGAAGTAATAAAGTAGATGATGGGTTGCTAGAGTGACAGAAACTTAAACCCTAGTTTATGTGTTGCTTCATTAGGGGCTGGTTTGGATCCATCTGTTTCATGCTATGGTTAGGTTTACCTTAATACTTCTGTTGTAGTTGCGGATGCTTGCAATAGGGGTTAATCATAAGTGGGATTCTTGTCCAAGTAAGGGCAGTACCCAAGCACCGGTCCACCCACGTATCAAATTATCAAAGTACCGAACGCAAATCATATGAGCGTGATGAAAACTAGCTTGACGATAATTCCCATGTGTCCTCGGGAGCTCTTTCCATTATATAAGAGTTTGTCCAGGCTTGTCCTTTGCTACAAAAAGGATTGGGCCATCTTTCTGCACCTTATTTACTTTTATTACTTGTTACCCGTTACAAATTACCTTATCACAAAACTATCTGTTACCGATAATTTCAGTGCTTGCAGAGAATACCTTGCTGAAAACCGCTTATCATTTCCTTCTGCTTCTTGTTGGGTTCGACACTCTTACTTATCAAAAAGGCTACGATAGATCCCCTACACTTGTGGGTCATTAATCGTCAAGTTGGTGTCTGGGCCACCTGCGAGGATCGGGCATCAGCAAGCAGGGTGTCTTGAAAAGAGTCGGTCGGTTGCAAATGAGTAGACGGTACAAAGACACCGAGCATGCGGCCAGATGGACGGTGCTGAGGAGGTCCATACGATTACAGATCTGCTCCAAGAGAACATCGAGGAGGGAATTCCAGTCGCGGCTCTGCATGTCAGTCAGTTCTGCCATGGGGTTTTTTAGGGCGCTGAGTGACTGGGGTTTTCGGTGCCTGCGAGCCAACGGGGAAGTGGATTTGGGTAGGCGGGCGAGCGAAGAAGATGGCGTGTGTGGCCGAGCAGTGAGTGGAGGGATATGGTACGCGCGAGCTACCAAGGAAGATGGCACGGGCGGGCGACCAGTGAGCGGGGGGAAATGGTGTGCGGCCGACGATGGGGAAGAGAGGAGGACGAAGAAGAGAGGAGGAAGAAGAGTGAAAGACGGGGAAGAAAGTGCATTAAATATCAATTCTACTAGTACAACTACCAGGATATACCGTCCTTCGGAGTGTAAATAGTTACGCCGAGGACATGTGGGTCTACCTCAAGAGGGCCCATATGTCAATTAATGGAGGAGAGAGGTGCATAGTCATATTTGTGGAAGCGTGCTCCACTGGTAAATATGATGGCAATATTGGGTAATGCTGATTTAGTAACACCAACACGTTGGTTCAGCTTATTAATTAAGTGTCCCATTCTGCAGCATGTATTGTCACTTCACTGTGAAGACTAGTTGAATAGTTCTCTCTGACCGAGATGGGGAATAATGGATCGCGAAGACTTCCTATCTACAGCATCCCTATGCCTGTACGCTCATGCCCCTACCAATGCTCCGCCTTGTACAGGTGCTAAGGCTGCCATTTAGGCAAAAAGTCTGACGTGGCAAGGTAATTAAGAGGAGAGAGATAAGTGTGGTGACCCCAGTACTAAGCGGAAGAACCTAGACAAAAGACTTAAATGGAAGAATCCCACCAATGCATGAAGAACTTTAGTTACAAAATCATTAAATAAAGGATGCTTAGCACCAACAAGTTAAGCACCTATGCATTGGGAGCTTTAGTTGCTAAAGTTTTTAATGTGCTTAGCACCCCATGTAAGCACCGATGCATTGGAAGTAGCCTCATCCTGTCCAACAAGATGAAACATTGGCCAAGGCACCCGACACCAATAATGTAGGAGTACTAGTACTACCTGCTTTCCGGTTTATAGTGCTCAATTCAAAAATCTCATCAACCAAGGTAGATGATGAGTGGTGGAATAATTTTTGTAGTTTGCAAAAACACTCAATTAATGCACTCGTTTTCCTCAAAAAATTATGTTTACCAATGCATTAATTTTGTGTCAAACTTTGATCATCTACTCCCTCTATCCAGGTGAATAAGTCATCTTTGGTTGTGCACCGTGACCAAGGAGGGAAAAACAAGAGAACTTAATGTTTATTTGCTACTCCCTCCATTCCTAAATATTGCCGTTTTAGACATTCAAATGGAACACAACATACAGATGTATGTAGACATATTTTAGAGTGTAGATTCACTCATTTTGCTCCGTACGTAGTCACTTGTTGAAATCTCTAGAAAGACAAATACTCTGTATTCGGGAACAGAGGGAGGCTTTTACTCCGTATTTGGGAACAGAGGGAGTATCAACATATGGAGGGAACAAAGGAAGCTTGAAATATGAACATGTCAATTGGAGGGAGTAAAAGCCTCATGCATGCATGCACGCAACATGCAACACTCACACATACACATGGACGCATGCAACACTCACGCACCCATGCGGCACACAACACATGACGCAACACACACGCTCACGCTCAAGTGATCAACCTACTCCCTACGTCCGTGAAAGACTGTACATTTAGAGATTTACACATTGACCAGGGCATAATTAATGCCCAAAAGTAGCAGACTTATGTGTGCATGCAACCATTGAGAGAAGAAGATTAAATGAAGGTTGTTGCATGCTGTAATTAAGGATAGACATGTAGCCTATAGCTAGAGAACAAGTTGGTGCATTAGTCAATCAATATCGAATTTAGATTAAAGGCTAAATGCATTGGAAGTGTAGATGTACACTCTTTGTTTTTTAGCCAATGTACACTCTTTGTTGGAAGACCGAGGGAGTACACATGCGTGCAGTCACATACACAGCCAGGGTGGTTCACGCGCAAGGGTTGGACTCCTGTCACGCCTGCGTAAAGTTTTGTTTGACTGATTTCTTTGCTCTGCCAACTGACAGGTGGGACCCAGAAACCAGGTGACAATTTAACCAGTCAACAAAGTGCCATGTCGACTATGTGGCCGGTCAGTAGGGTGCAATACGGTGCTCTACGATGATCTAATGATCGTATAATCACCGTAAAACTATATATAGTGAACGTAAAGAGCGTATTGTTACATACGTTGACCGCCAGTGTATTTTTCTCGTTTCAAATTAAGTCATATTAACCGGAAAGGACTAGTACTAATACTGCTTTGATGTGTCCTGTCAACTCGCCGAATGAGGAGAAGCTTGCTTACTACGCCTCTCCCTCGCCCATGCGCGCGGTGGCTCGTAGGATGAGGAGAGGGTTTTGACTACAGCGCCCTCTCCCTCTCGCTCGCCCTCGCCCTCGCGGTGGACGTGCAATAGTTCAATCGGTTTCAGATTGCCAGAAGCATATTGTACTGTAGTATCATCATTGTTGGACCTTCCGAAGAGGCGAAGAGCCAAGTGCAAGGTTCACACGAGTACGAACTGTTGAACCTCCCGAAGAGGCAAAGAGCCAAGCGCAAGGTTTTATAGGAGTTGTCGTCCCAGTAGGAGTATTGCAACTATAGCGTATGATGCTACTATATGATGCCGCCACATCACCTATATCCAAAGATGTGCCACCTTTTTTACTCAAAGAGCATGTTGGAGCCCGTGCAACAACCACACAAGTTGCATGTACACATAACACATTTACTAGTAATAAATTCTAAAGGACAAATGCCAGTATGCCACACAAGTTCATCTCCAATTCATGTGAAAAATTTGTGCATGACTAGTCTACATATATTCACAACGCTACCGTTCAGAATTTACCATACCCCACTTACACGTTATAGATGGGCTACATGTCCTCCTCCAAGTTCCAGTCCCAGGTGTTCTTCATGGATGGCACGATCCATAGCGGTGGGCAATGGGAATCATTGTCGTAGCTTTCTAGTCCGGTTCCACATGACGGAGACTCATCCAAGCTAAAGCAGCATAAATCAGGGATAGCAGCACGTCGTTCATCCGACAATGCGCACTAAAGACACAACCATGCTTCATGAACGGCAGGCCTTCGGTGTCGTGCACGGAAGGTGGCATCTGCTTCACAATGGGGTAGCTGTCCCCCATGAAAAGCGAGTACTCTCCAAGAGTGTTCCTTGGCACCCACATAGCATCACGGGGGTCGAACTCGGCGCCGTTCATCTGGTACACGCGACATCTCAGATCTGCACACATGGTGACGTACACAGTCAAGGTCCATGCATAATAATGTTGTGCTCAAATATGGCGGTCGGTAATACTGTGTAGCAAATAGTACTACTCCAGTATAGAGGAAGTAAAATAACCGGCTTATTATATATAGCCACTCTTGGCTACATGGATGAGATAGTAAGACATGGAAAAACAAAATTGGTGGCAGCTAGTGGGTTCAAGTCTTCAAGGGCCTAGCTAGCTATACACGTCCTCCAAGGTAAAAAGTACTCCTACTAGTACTAGTAAGTAAGTAGTACAACAACGAAAGAGAAGCCGGGGGGGGGGGGGTTAAAAAATATAATACTAAATGGAATAAATGGGTAGATGGTGACGGTCCGATCGTGGTAGATTGTGTGAATGCACATCAGTGGTACGATGGGTAAAGAATGCTAAGATAGTTGATCCCAATATGCCAAAGTTAGCTACAAGGTTCCAGGTTAGACCGAATCGCGGATGCAAATGCACATCCAGGATCGGCGATCTTATTATGATTGGGGATGACTGGTCCCTGCAAACTAATGGAGTACCGTTAGGGATGCAAATGATGGTTTGTGCATTCCCTTTGTAATCTCCCATACCGTAGGATGGCAACCAGATGAAACAAGTCCCCTGGCTTGTCACCACGAAGATGCAGCCTAGATGGCGCACGACGTCTTCGAACGTGTAGGGGTACAAATCTGCCGCAGCCAACATGCGCCAGCCTCTACCGTTACTGCCTCTTGCACTGATGGCAATCCTTATGTTGAACATTGTGATGAGATAGTAGTCGTTGTAGCCGCGTCGCTTTGTCGGCCGGTTCGCAATTGCTATCTTCTTCAATCTCATGTAGGCATCATCATACGTATTCAAGCCCAGCCAGTCTGGAAGGCCGATCCCAATGGTTGAGAAGGGGTCTACGGGAACGGCCACACTGTTGTGGATGTTGTGCAAAATGATGGTGGTATCCGGCCGGAGGTATGCAAGCCAATCTTTGTTGGCACCGACCCAGACCTATATATAAGACGGTGGGCAGCGAAGAAATTATGGGATGAAAATGGAATAAATAAGTACTACATGATCAAACTCCATGACTGACCTGCTCATCGGACAAAATCTGACTACCTCTCAATGTAGGCAACTCTAGCGGAGTCAACGTGCAACCATGGCCAGGGAGCGGTGGACTATTCGAAGGATTGTCCCATAGAAGAACCTTCTCCTCGAGGACGCATGGAAGACCAACAAACATGGCCTTTTCCCAAGCCTGTTTAAGCACCGTCTTGAAAAAGTTGGTGCAGGAAGCACTGAGTCTTGCGGCGGCGAGGACGTCGGAGCGGCGTGCAATTTCTCCCAGAGGATCGTCGTCCAAGGTATCCCTGCCCTGACGAGGAGGAGAACCGCCTGGTGAATCCATGGGAGCAGCGACGAACTACCTTCTCTTCGGGGGGAGGGGAACTAGCAAGGAGGAGATAAGAGCGTAGTAACCACAGCGCCTTGTCCCTTCCAACTGTACCTCCTCCATCGTTCCTTAGCGAAGGGGTGATGTCGTGGAATTGTCACAACAGATGTCCTAGTGAAAGGAGTTAGTCGTGGAGCCATCGCAACTAGGAAGCTTAAAGGGGTTAATCAGGACAAAGGACACGAGAAGTTTATACTGGTTCGGCCCCTTGCGGTGAAGGTAAAGCCTAGTCCAGTTGTTGTGGTATTGCTAGGTTTCGATGACCAAGGAGTGAAAACGCTAGCTTGGCTCTCGAGCTGCTCTTTCTTACCCTAAGCCGCCGCCGGGTCGCCCCCTTATATACACGGGTCGATGCCTGGCGGCCTATAGAGTCCCGGCCGGCTCATACAATGTGTCCGGCTCGGTAACTTCTTTTACAAGCCTTACTTTACAAGTCTTACTCATACATGGCTGTTTACAATTTGGGCCTTAAGTCGCCTCTGGGCTTGGGCCTGCTACAAGTCTTATAATGAACCATCGCCTTATATACCCGTCGGGCTTCTTTGAGTAACCCGCCATTAAGATTGACCCGGCCCCTCCTGGGCGGGTCATACCTGGTAGTTATATCCCCAACATTAGGCCCCAGGTTGATTTGAACTTTGTTCTTGTCAATCTTCAACACTTAGAAAAAATCCACCTATTACTATTTTGCAAAAGCCTTGTAACCCGCCATAACATCATCTTTGGATTTTCAAAAATCCGCCACCACATCATCTTTTAACGGATCTTTATCTTTAATGCCTTTCCAAAAATCGAGGTGCCTGGGTAGCTGGATGACCATGTTTTGGTCTCCTCGTTTCTCGCGCCCACTTATCAGTCTTCTCCTTATAAATAGGCATGACTGGCCTTTCTTCATTCTCCCCCTTTTCCATAGTCTTCTTCCTCTCTCGCAACCCTTCTGTCGCTCGAGCTCCGCCGTCGCCGCAACGCTCATCGTCGTCCTCAAGCTCGGCCGCTGCATCACCCTGAGCTGTCCAGAGAAACGACGACGACCCTCCGCAGCAGATCTGCGTCCGTAAGTTCTCGCTTTCTCACACCTTAGATCTGCATTTAGGGTTTGCGTGTTCTTTATTGTGTTCTTCGCTGTTCATCACAGATTCCTTTCAGTTTCTCCACCGCACCCTCTTTTGATCTAAAAGAAGAGTAGAACCTATGCGGTAGTTGTTTTACATCCATTTTAGATGCTAGCAAATCCCTTTCTCTTGTACAAATGCCTCTTTAGAGCTGACAAACTCCTCTGCGTTGGTTTTTTAGGTCTAAATTTATTTTTCTTTTTTGAACCATCTTGATCCAGAATAATAGCAGTAGCTTGGGAAACTTGTTTGTCTCAGCACTTAGCCAATTCTGTTTCTAGCAATCTTCGAATATCTTTAGTCATGGCGGCTTATCACGCCGGCTCACTTTTCTTTTATATGTCATTAGCCCTTACTTAAGCCGCCATTACTCATCCGTACTATTATCATTTAACCTGTAATTCCACCAATAAATTGAATTGACACATTGCTTTCTTTTCAGCTTGCCCTTTTTTCATCATGCCGTCAAAAGCGCCAACGGTCTGCAACTGGGTTCCTTCCACAGTTACTGAGGACACTTTGAAGGAATTTGTCACCATTGGATTTTTGCCAGAGAAAAACATTATGTCTTATCGTGCCCCTGACCCGGACGAAGAACGTCCTAAGCCCAAAGACAGTGAAGTTATCATCTTTACTGACCACATGAATCGGGGCTTCTCACCACTCGGCTCAAAGTTCTTCCGAGACATTTTGCATTTTTTCAAGCTTCATCCACAAGACCTTGGACCCAACTCCATATCCAATATCTGCAATTTTCAAGTTCTCTGTGAGGTATATCTCCAAGAAGAACCAACTGTGGAGCTCTTCAGAGAATACTTTTATTTGAACCGCCAGAATGAGTGCACCAACGGCCCTAGCTTGGAACTTGGCGGAATCTTGATTCAATGCCGACAGGGTGCTGTCTTTCCTTTAGTGGTCTTACCAAGCCATCCCAAATATTGGAACCAAACTTGGTTCTATTGCCAAGACATATCACCAGCTGATGAAAAACCGTTGCCGGGTTATCGCACGGAGTGTCTTGATTCTAAGTTTGTGCTCCCTGACAAGCTTACTACTACTGAACGCAAGAAGCTTATCCCATCTATCAAAAGGATTCAAGCCTTATCGGGAAATGGCTTAAACGGAGTTGACCTGATCCGTTGCTGGATCGCATGGCGGGTCATCCCTCTAAGCCGCCGATCCTAGTTGATGTATAAATATGGCGGAGGCCCAGATGATTCTCTGCGTCATAGCTCTGTACAACTAACTGAAGAGGACATTGTTGCAATGTCAACCATCCTCGTGAACGGCAAATACGAGGACTGCAGTAAGGTTGGATTAAACCCCTTCTGCAAACTTAACCCGGCACCAGAGGTGAACCACCTTGACCTCCTTTTTTGTTTTCTTCAGTAGTTAAATACATGCATGGCTTTTTAACCTGTTATTCGCTTACAGGCCAGATCTGATTTCTGGAAGGCCAAATATGATCATGAAGCTGCTAAGAAGGCTAGAGCCGCTGCCATAGCCGCCAGGAGAACGACCCCGAAGCCCAAGAAGAAGAAGACTGCATCTGTCATATTCCAGCTGGATGATGTTTCTGAGTCGGAGGTAGCCCTTGACTCCCTTGGCCAGTTTTTTAATAACCTTATTGACACTGACTATTGCCAGGACAACACGAGGGCCAGCCAGGCCGTAGAAGAAGAGGTAACTATTTCCTCTGACTCAGCCCCTTTGCCAAGACAGAAACTTCGACTGGTAACCCGGAAAGTCAAGTTTTCGCACCCTTTGGCTTATTTGGACCCTCGTTTTCTTTTGAAAAAGCAGCAACATGAGAGCCGCCGTCAAGCCCAGACTAATGACGACAATGATCCACCCTCCGACTTACAAAAAACTCCTCGAAAATGCCAGAATGAGGTTTCTTTCACCTTTGTATTATTCTTTTATCCATGAATCTATTTCCTTACACTTTTAACTTTATTTTACATTTGCAGGAGGTTTCTCGCTCTTCTGGTGACTCGTCACAAACTCAATTTCTGGCTTTCAAGACTGCCCCAGGGTAAGGAAAATCAACTTCCTTCTGCATCTTTAAAACTGCATCATTATACTAACTGTCTCATAAAAAAATCTTTCTTGGCGGTCAAGCAAAATCCAAGAAAGCCAAGGTGACTAAACCGGCAGAAGACCCGAAAGATCTTGCACCTGAACCGACAATACCAACTCCTAATCAATCTGAAGCACCAGAAGATCCGGCTGTCCATGTTCAATCAGACCTTGCTGAACCGTCAGCTGATGAGACCATTTTTAATCCGGCTACCACTGAACCATCTAGCTCAGCTAAACCGCCGACAACTTCTGACAATGATGTCTTAATTACTGGTAGTCAATTCATTGAGCCAGGCAACCCAATTGTACTGGCCCGACACTCTGCTAAACAAGAGGCTTTAGAGAGGCAGAAGGTGCGGTTTGATATCTCTCATTACGCTCACCTGAACGTTAGTGACGTGCTGTCTGGCTACCTCAGTCATGTGCATTCCAGCCGTGACTCGGAAATTGAGATGGTCAAGCAACTGTAGCTGAAATATGAGGTACGTTCGCCGGCTTTCACCATCTTATATATGCTGTGCCAGCCCCCAAGTCTCTGGATTATGATGAACCTGAATGATCCGTAGACTTGTGATATAGGTTGATGCTATGTCTTAGATTCTCCTTAAATCCAGCCTAAATTTCACCTGTAGTCCCCAAGGGCCAGCTCAATTTATCACAAATGAGCTGGTACTTAACTTCATAACTGTCTTGAATCAGTCGAAACAAATAGTGTAATCCGGCTCAACATGAAAAAACTTTCTTAATATCATGCATTAGCCCCCAAGTGCCAAGCGTTGTTACTTGTAAAACACTTGGGACTTTAATCATAGAAGAGCCATTTCGCATTAAAAATTGCTTTGGCAGACATTAGCCCCTAAGTGTCGGGTGGTGTTGCATTGCAAAGCACTTGGGACTTTAATCATGATAACCTTTATTGAAATACATTTTAACATACCTGTGCATGTTTGCAGACCGCCTTGACTGAATTGGGGTCTCAATTGACTGATGCAAAGACCCGGCTGGCGGATCAAGAGACGGAGATAAAGAATGCTGACTCCAAACTCCAGTTGAGCCTTTCTGAAGCCGAAAAATTGAAGACCAATTTTGATGCGGAGAGGAAATCCTGGGCCGACGAGAAAACCTTGCTAACATGGCGTGCTGAGACAGCGGAGGCGGCTCTCAAGGAGGTTTCCACGGAGCTCACCGGTTTAAAAAACCGTGTGTCCCAGATGGTCTCTGCAATCTTTGGTGAGTTATTTGCCTTTAGTTACTTACACTCTATTTTTGCCAGAAGTATAAACCGCCTTCTTAACCTTTTAAAACACCCGCAGGTCCCCGGAGCAACAATCTGAGCCAAAATAGTTTAATAAAACTCAAGGCGGTTTACACCCTGGTGGAGCAGCTGTACACTGGAGCTCAACGGGCGCTTGCCATTATATCCCCAGCCAACCAAGGACCAAACCTCTTAAGTGACGTCTTGAAGAAATTTTCAATTTTACCCGCCAGATTCCAAGAGGTCAAACGGTCTTGCGCAAGAGCCGGAGCCCTAACCGCATTGAGCCGTTCCAAAGCCTGGGTGCCGGAACTTGACCCGGCGGATGTAGCCAAGGGGTATCCCCCTTTGAAAGAAGATGGGACTCCGTTTGATCAAGACGATTTCGTTACTTGTGTGTGGGAAGTCCGTCCTCATGCTACCATCCTTGGCGAGCAAACCAACATTGATAAATATCAGTCGGGTTTTGATGTTGAAAATAAGAAGATGGCGACTCCCTCTTATAAAGTGACAAATCTTATCCCGCCGGTTCGCCAACACACTTTTGCCCTGGAAATTGACCCGGTCGGCCTAATTGACGATGAAGCTGAGTTCATTGCTCTGAACGGCTTTGACTAGTCCAATCCCAGCTTTCAACCAGTGGAGGGAGGTGAACCAGCGAGGGAGGAGTCATGACCGTCTGAATAATCCAGCCTTTTCGCTTAAGATCTGCTTAAGAGAGAAAACAGTCTAACCTTTTGGGCTCTCAATGCCTTGTAATAGGTTAGTTTGAAAACTGCATGTTTTGCCTATGCCGTCGTGCATAGGATGTTGCATATGACTTTTTACTCGTGATGTCAATATATGCATTATATCTGTGCTCACATCTGCAGTGTTTAAACCTGTTCCTGTATGCGAAAGATGAAAAAACTGTCCCGGCGGTTTATTGCTGGACGGGTCAAAACACCCGATACATAACTATGAAATCATCATAGTGGAAAAAACAGGACCAGATGTAAGATAAACAAGGCTGAAAAAACCTTTGATTAACAAAAGGACACAGATAAGTCTGTTTATGAATGACAATGTCATACCTATGTTCTTTGATTCTGAACTGCCGGCTTATATGACCCGGACAATATGGTTGATGACCCTAATCTTTGTAGAAGTCAATACCTTGATATGCCTAATGATTGTTATACCTTGGCAACTCATTGTCCAATAACCGAGCTGGTTTAAATTGAAACCACACGTGTAGTTAGATTTGAGACAACAAAAAACCAGTAAAACAAAATAGTATGTTTCAAATGATGTAAATCAAGCATTAAGAGTAATTTGGAGGCTTCTGATTCGAATACGATCAGTAACCCGGTCCAAAGGGGTTAAGCCAGGATTCGAATACGATCATGTAGCCCCCAGTGGTTTTGGCGTTGCGCCGATCAAAAGGGTATCGACAGCTATGTTCTCTTTGGTTCGAATACGACCTATGTTTGAACAGGAAGCCCCCAAATGACCTTGAGAGGTTTTTAACAACCCTGATTCGAATACGATTCAAGTCGGACCCAAAGGGGTTAAGCTATGATTCAGATACGATCAAGAAGCCCCCTAGTGAGTTTGGCTTTGCGCCGATCAAGAGGGTTACGACAGCTATGTTCTCTTTGGTTCGAATACGACCTATGTTTGAACAGGAAGCCCCCTAGTGACCATGAGGTTTACGGCTAGATTCAAATATGATCATGAGCCAGACCAAAAGGGTTAAGCTAGAATCAAATATGATCAGCCCCCTAATGGTCGTTTGAATAATTAGAATAATAAAGATATATGATCATTGAAAATGAAAAGGATAGAGGTCCTGCTTTATTACTTATCATAATATATACAATGTCACAATATGTACATCATGAGAGCCGGTGGCTCACGTATAGTACGGCCGAAGATGAGCAATATTCCACGGCCGGCGGGTCTCCTCCTCCGACTTACGTGAGTCTTTGTGCTCTCGAACGTCGATAAGGTAATATGACCCATTGTTCAAGTTCTTGCTGACCACAAAAGGTCCTTCCCAAGGTGGGGATAGCTTGTGTGCATCAGACTGATCCTGGATGAGCCGGAGCACCAGGTCACCTTCTTGAAAGGTTCTGGACCTAACCCGGCAACTGTGATAACGGTGCAGGTCATGTTGATAAATTGCTGATCGGGCTGCTGCCAAATCTCGCTCCTCATCTAACAAGTCAAGTGCATCTTGTCGGGCTTGTTCATTATTAGCTTCAACGTAAGCCGCCATGCGGGGCGAGTCATGATGAATATCACTAGGCAAGACTGCTTCTGCTCCATAAACCATGAAAAAGGCGTATAGCCCGTAGACCTGTTAGGAGTGGTATTGATGCTCCATAACACTGAGGGTAACTCCTCTACCCAACAACCCGGCGTCCGTTGTAAAGGAACCATAAGCCGGGGCTTGAGACCTTTTAAGATTTCCTGATTTTCTCTCTTAGCTTGACCATTGGATTGGGGGTGAGCTACTGACGAAACATCAAGCCGGATATGCTCACGTTGACAAAACTCCTCCATAACGGCTTTGGACAGATTAGTACCATTGTCAGTTATAATACTGTGTGGAAAGCCAAAATGAAAGATCACCTTTTTCATGAACTGAATCGCCGTGGCTGCATCACACTTACTAACCGGCTCTGCCTCAACCCATTTTGTGAATTTTTCAACTGCCACCAAAAGATGTGTCTTTTTATCCTTGGATCTTTTGAAATGTCCAACCATGTCAAGCCGCCAGACTGCAAACGGCCAAGTGATTGGAATCATCCGCAATTCTTGAGCCGGCACGTGCGCTCGTCGTGCAAATTTTTGACACCCATCGCACCTACTGACCAGATCCTCTGCATCAGCATGAGCCGTTAGCCAGTAAAAACCATGACGAAAAGCTTTAGCCACAAGAGACTTTGAACCGGCGTGATGGCCACAACCCCCTTCATGGATCTCACAAAGAATTTCTTGACCTTCTTCAGGAGAAACACAATGTTGAAACGCTCCAGTGATGCTACGATGATACAACTCACCATCGGAAATTGTCATTGACTTAGACCGCCGGGTTATCTGTTGAGCCAAGGTCTCATCCTCTGGCAACTCACCCTGGGTCATGTAAGCCAAATACGGTACTATCAAATCTGGAATGACATGAAGAGCCGCCGCCAACTGTGCCTCTGGGTCTGGAACGGCCAAATCTTCCTCTGTAGGCAATTTGATAGAAGGGTTATGCAGAACATCTAGAAAAGTGTTAGGTGGCACCGGCTTATGCTGAGATCCCAACCGGCTTAAAGCATCAGCCACTTCGTTTTTTCTGCGGTCAATGTGCTCCACTTGATAACCCTTGAAGTGTCCAGCAACAGCGTCAACCTCCCGGTGATAAGCCGCCATGAGAGGGTCCTTGGAGTCCCACTTGCCTGATACCTACTGAGCCACCAAATCTGAGTCGCCAAGGCACCGTACCCGGTATAAACTCATCTCTTTATCCATTCGAAGACCATGGAGTAAGGCCTCATATTCTGCTGCGTTGTTAGTACAAGGAAACATCAATCGCAACACATAACAAAACTTGTCACCTCGAGGAGAAGTTAAAACAACTCCAGCCCCCGAGCCTTCCAACTGTCTGGACCCATCAAAATGAATCGTCCAATATGTGTTGTATGGCTTCTCTTCAGGTATCTGCAACTCCGTCCAATCGTTAATGAAGTCCACCAGTGCTTGAGACTTAATGGTCGTACATGGCACACACTTTAAATTATGAGACCAAAGCTCAATGCCCCACTTGGCGACTCGTCCTGTGGCTTCTCTATTTTGAATAATATCTCCTAAAGGAGCAGAACTAACCACAGTGATAGGATGACCCTGGAAGTAATGCTTAAGCTTCCGGCTTGCCATGAACACCCCATAAACAAGCTTCTGCCAATGTGGATATCTTTGCTTGGATTCAATGAGCACCTCACTGACGTAGTAAACCGGCCGTTGAACCGGATGTTCCTTGCCAGCCTCCTTGCGCTCCACAACAATGGCCACACTGACGGCCCATGAGTTAGCAGCCACATATAACAACAGCGGCTCCTTCTCGACGGGGGCAGCAAGAACCGGCAGCTCAACAAGCTGTCTTTTAAAATCTTCAAAGGCGGAGTTGGCAGCATCACTCCAGACAAAGTCATCAGCGTCACTCCAGACAAAGTCATCCATCTTTTTCATCATTTGATACAACGACATAGCCTTCTCACCCAACCGGCTTATGAACCGGCTCAAAGCTGCAACTCGACCCGCGAGCCGCTGAACATCATTGATGCAAGCCGGTTTAGCCAAAGATGTAATCGCCTTAATTTTTTCTGGGTTAGCCTCAATGCCTCTGTTAGACACCAAAAAACCCAAAAGCTTGCCAGCTGGGACTCCAAAAACACACTTGGCCGGGTTAAGCATCATCTTGTAGACCCAGAGGTTATCAAAGGTTTCCTTTAAATCAGCTACCAAAGCTTCCTTCTCTCTGGATTTCACCACTATATCATCCACGTAAGCATGAACATTACGCCCAATCTGATTATGAAGGCAATTCTGTACACACCGCTGATAAGTCGCCTGGGCACTCTTAAGCCCAAAAGGCATAGACACATGGCAGAAGGCTCCAAACGGAGTAATGAAAGTTGTCTTCTCCTGGTCCTTAACCTCCATTTTGATCTGATGATAACCAGAATAAGCATCCAAAAAGCTCAGATGCTCACAACCCATCGTAGCATCAATGATTTGATCAATACGATGGAGAGAAAAAGGATCAGTCGGGCAGGCTTTGTTTAAATCCGTGTAATCCACACACATACGCCAAGTGTCGTTCTTTTTTAGCACAAGCACCGGGTTAGCCAACCACTCTGGGTGAAAAACTTCAACAATAAACCCAGCTGCCAAAAGCCGGGCCACCTCTTCTCCAATAGCCTTGCACCTTTCCTCATTAAACTGCCGAAGAAACTGCCTGACCGGCTTAAATTTTGGATCAATATTAAGAGTGTGCTCAGCGAGTTCTCTTGGTACACCCGGCATGTCAGAAGGCTTCCATGCAAAGATGTCCCGGTTCTCACAGATGAACTCGATGAGCGCGCCTTCCTATTTTGGATCCAAGTTAGCACTGATAATGAACTGTTTGGATGAGTCGCCAGGCACAAAGTCAATCATCTTGGTATCATCAGCTGACTTAAATTTCAGCGTCGGCTCATGCTCCGTAGTTGGCTTCTTGAGAGATGTCATGTCCGCCGGGTCAACATTATCCTTATAAAACTTCAATAACTCTGTTGCACAAACAGACTCGGCGTAACCAGCATCGCCTTCTTCACATTCCAGGGCTATCTTCTGGTTTCCATGCACTGTGATGGTGCCCTTATAACCTGGCATTTTGAGTTGTAGATAAACATAACACGGTCATTCCATGAACTTAGCATAAGCCGGCCGACCAAACAGAGCGTGATACAGGCTTTTGATTTTAACCACTTCAAAAGTTAAATTCTCATCCCTAGAATCATACTCATCCCAAAGGCTACTTCCAGCTCAATCCTACCAACTGGGTATGTCGACTTACCAGGCACAACTCCATGAAAAACAGTATTGGACATTTTAAGACTTTTGTCAGTCAACCCCATGCGACGGAATGTCTCATAATAAAGGATGTTGATGCTACTGCCTCCGTCCATGAGCACTTTAGTGAATTTGTATCCGCCAACCTGAGGTGCCACCACCAAATCCAGATGACCTGGATTATCAACCCGGGGAGGGTGGTCTTCCCTACTCCATATGATAGGCTGCTCAGACCATCTTAAATAACGTGGAACTGCCTGTTCAACAGCATTTACAGCCCTCTTATGAAGTTTTTGGTCCCTTTTGCACAAACTGGTGGTGAACACGTGATACTGCCCACTGTTCAACTGCTTTGGGTTACTCTGATACCCGAACTGTTGTTGTTGCTAATTACATTGGCCGGATTGCTGATTATAGCCGCCCTGACTGCCTTGAGGGCCCTGGCCGTGAAAACTGCCACCGCCTGAGCCGGCGCCCGGGCCATGAAAGCCGCCACCGCCTGAGCCGCCGCTAGGTCCGTGGTTACCGTCAAACATGTTGGAATTCTTAAAAGCCTTCATGATCATACAGTCTTTCCATATATGGGTAGTTGGCTTCTCCTGGGTGCCGTGTCTGGGACAGGGTTCATTTAGCAGATGCTCAAGGGTGGGACCTGACCCGCCAGACCTAGGAGGTGTCCTCCCCTTGCGCCGTTGATTGTTGTCCTGTGCATTGGTGTTAGCTACAAAACGGCAATTTTTCTCCAACATTAAGAACGCGGAGCCAACATCTATCTTATCAGATGAATGTATTATTTCCTTGACCCGGTGCACCCAATGGGTCGTGGATTCGCCTTCCTCTTGTTTGCAGTTAGTCAAGTCCATGATCGACATGGGTTGCTTATAGGTATCCTTAAAGTTCTGAATGAATCGGGCTTTTAACTCCGCCCATGAGCCGATGGAGTTGGGTAGCAGCCCCTTTAACCAAGTGCGAGATGTTCCATCCAACATCATGGTGAAGTACTTAGCCATTGCTGCGTCACTGACCTCCAGCAACTCCATGGCCATCTCATAACTTTCGATCCATGCCCCGGGTTGTAAGTCAGCTGTGTAATTAGGCACCTTCCGAGGCCCCTTGAAATCCTTTGGTAAACGCTCATCATGTAGAGCCGACACCAAGCAAGGGACTCCTCCTATCCTCGTGGCCACACCTGCTTCAACAGAGGTCGTTGGATAACCGGAAAAGCCTGGTGAGCCGCCTGCTCCGCTGCCTATTGAACCGCCCGCTCAGCCTCTTGGTGGATCGTCTCCTGGTCCACCAAGTTAAGAGCTCCACCATGCGCCGGGTCATACCTGCATGGCTGGTTACGGCGATGAGCATTTCTTGACATGGCTGCTGAATCCACATGCCTACTATAGCTTCGGCTCCGGCTTGGGCGAGGGGTTGAATGGATCCTGTCTCAACTATAAGAGTATGACTCCTTCTGTGCCAGAGCTGTCTGAAGAAGATCTCTGACCCTTCGCGTTTCGATCGCCGTCAGGGAATCGCCTTCCATTGGGAGAGCCGCCAGGCATGCCGATGCAGCAATTAGATTCTCCAAAGGGTTAGAAAAATGACCTGGCAGTGCTGGTGTATGACGAGGCGGAGCCGTATTCACACGAGGTGGTTCCATAGCTCACGGCTGACCCGGCGCCCCAGCCCCGGGTGTTGTAATCCGGTTGGCCTCCGGCGGATTACTGGGTCCAGCCCCGGGTGTGTGGAAGAGATTCCTAGGATCATAAGTTAGGGGCAGACGTGATTGAGTCCTCTGGTGCCTTCTCCTCATGACCTCGTTTGACGCATTTAGATTCATCAAAAGCTGAAAAGCCTCTGATTGAAGCTGTTGAGCCCGGGCGTCCAAAGCCGCCCGTTCCGCAGCCATCCGGACGTCCTCCACCGCCAAGTTCTCCTTGGCTTGAGCTATCTCCTCACATAGCAGTGCCACCTCTGCATCATGCTGAGCCTTATTCGCCAGTTCAACCACGATGGTCAACAGGGCCATCATCCTATCCATAAGATCCATCAGCACCTGAGCCGGCGGGCGCGCAGGGTCCCCTGACCCGGTCGCGGCCGTCCCGGAGGTTATTGCTGCCACAGCTGTAGAATTTTGTGCAGGCTATGTACCAGTCATGAAGACTCCCGCTCTATTCGGCGACTCAAAGGGGTCCGGAATACTGCTGCCATCGGCACAGCCCCCAAGCCCGCCATCTGGTAGTTGATACAATGAATCCGTCTTGCCTATGGATGACTCACCGTCAGAATAGATGGCCGTCTCACCACCATCCACCGATCCTTCAGAGAACTCCCCTGCATGGATGCAACCCATGAAGGCACGCTTCAAGGCGGGCTGAGTCCGGGCGGGTCTCGCACGCTGAGCCGTCTCGACGAGGTCGGTGCAGATGTCCGGCTTAGGGCCCGGCTCGCCGATCCGGCTGATGACGACGTGGATTCCGCCGAAGGGGACCGGGTACCCGTACTCAATCGATCCGGCGTCGAGGCCCCAGCCTTCGTCGTCGATGTAGAGCTTGCCGCGACGACTCTTGGTCATCCAGCCCGCAACGTATCCCTTGAGCCTTTCGAAGTTTCCCTTTAAGAAGTCAAATCCATCGTGCGCTGGCCCCACGGTGGGCGCCAACTGTCGTGGAATTGTCACGGCAGATGTCCTAGTGAAAGGACTTAGTCGTGGAGCCATCGCAACTAGGAAGCTTAAAGTGGTTAATCGGGACAAAGGACTCGAGAAGTTTATACTGGTTTGGCCCCTTGTGGTGAAGGTAAAGCCTAGTCCAGTTGTTGTGGTATTGCTAGGTTTCGATGACCAAGGAGCGAAATACGCTAGCTTGGCTCTCGATCTGTTGTTTCTTACCCGAAGCCGCCGCCGGGTCGTCCCCTTATATACACGGGTTGACGCCTGGCGGCCTACAGAGTCCCGGTCGGCTCATACAACGTGTCTGGCTCGGTAACTTCTTTTACAAGCCTTACTTTACAAGTCTTACTCATACATGGCGGTTTACAATTTGGGCCTTAAGCCGCCTCTGGGCTTGGGCCTGCTACAAGTCTTATAATGAACCATCGCCTTATATACTTGTCGGGCTTCTTTGAGTAACCCACTATTAAGATTGACCCGGCCCCTCCTGGGCGGGTCATACCTGGTAGTTATATCCCCAACAGGTGAGGCTATTATTTACTACATACTCATATTGTAGTAGTACTAGTACTACTTTAAAAACTAGTAGTCGATGTAGTACTGTACTTCTAGTATAGTGCACGAGTTTTGAACTCTTGAATCTCAGGGCTAAGGAGCTACAGTTGGAAGTGGAGGGTAGATCTGTTCTCTAGAACCGTCATTCTACTATCAATGCAGGGAAAGTACACCTGTATAGTGGGTACTCTCAGTGCTCTATTCCAGCGCGTAGCTGGCCTACTCAGCCACTCCTCTCACGCACACACTAGCAGCCTGTTTATCAGCGACGGTTATTGCAGGGGCAGAACATTTGAGTTATTTGATATAGCGAGACTAGGCTTTTCGATTCCATTTGTGGAGGTGTAATGGATCTCGTCGAACTTTGTTAGTAGTTCCTTCTTCATGAATGAGATGAGGCAAAGCTTTTGCCTCCGTTTCAAAACAAAAAAATCACGTCAAGAGGAATTTCTTTTATAGAGCCGATAATGGAGTGAAGTCCATGCGCGCAACACCACAAGCTACAGAGTAGTAGAGTACTAGCACTTTACGTACAGAGCCATATTGCATAGTTCCCAATGCCGCGTCAGGCTTTTCCAGCTCCTCAGGCTTAATTGGGAGGCGCTAGTTTAAATATGCTACTAGCTGATGAGGAAGCTGCAAGCGAGGTGCGGCTAGGGCGAGCACGCGAGCCACGAGATGATGGGAAGGAAAACCCGTTCACGTGGCTAGGCTATCTAGTGCACCCAGATCATGCTGTGACACGTCCGTTTGACCTCAAAACTCAAACTACCCGTGTACTATATTGGCTCGCAGCGCAGTTACTATTTAAAAAAAGGCCGACGTGCGTTCGGCCGGGATCGAACCCACAAAACGAGGTATACACTCTCGCGACCACTAGTAGTACTCGTTGGAGTACAACGCAACCTAGAATCGCCTTTTGTCGCTAGTAGTACATTGTTCCTTACAAGAAACCACTAATAATGCCAAGAAACTACTACCACTTGCATACGTGGCAGGCTTAAGAAAAGACTACCTTATCAACCATTGTACATGCCCTTACCAACCAGCCCTACCAAGAAACGACTACTCTACAAAGTGTCGTTATAGGCATGTTTCAACCCATGTCGCACCTTAAGTCAACGCCTTCTATTCAACCGACAAGCTAGGTGTAACACCCCGGATATGACTTTCCCAATTTGTACTCCAACACTTGCCGTTTCTAGCGTTAAGTTATTTTATTTTCTCGGGTTCGGGTCTTTTTTCTCTGTGTGTTGTTCTCGTTTTCATGCATCTCATATCATGTCATCATGTGCATTGCATTTGCATACGTGTTCATCTCATGCATTCGAGCATTTTCCCCGTTGTCCGTTTTGCATTCCGGCGCTTCGTTCTCCTCCGGTGGTCATTTCTACCTTTCTTTCGTGTGTGGGGATTAGACATTTCCGGATTGGACCGAGACTTGCCACCTTGGTTTACTACCGGTAGACTGCCTGTCAAGTTTCGTACCATTTGGACTTTGTTTGATGCTCCAACGGTCAACCGAGGGACCGAGAAGGCCTCGTGTGTGTTGCAGCCCAACACCCTTCCAATTTGGCCCAAAACCCACCAAAACCCTCTCCATCATCTAGAGCGTTCGATCACGATCGTGTGGCCGAAAACCGCACCTCATTTGGACTCTCCTAGCTCCCTCTACCTATAAATATAGCCCCCCCTCCAAAAATCCCGAGTCATTTCGCACCCTAACCTAGCTCCCCGTCTCTCTGCGCGCCGGACAACGTCCGGACGCGCTGGACATCGCCGCCGCCCCAACCGGAGGCCGACACGTGGTGCGCGGGAGCCCCACATCGCCGCTGTCGCCCGAGGCCCGCCCGGCCCGCTCGGGGCCCCCGCGGCCCAACCGCCGAACGCCGCCTCCTGCCTCTTCCTCCACCCGAGCCGGCGAGCTCCGCCCGCCTCACCTCGCTGCGCCGCCGGCCACGCCGACGCCGCCCCGCCTCCTCGTCGTCGGCGCCCACCTCGCCGCCCGGGTCGCCGTCGCCCCCTCGTGCTCCCTCCGTCCTCCGGCGAGCCCTCCTCCGGCCCGTGGCCACCTCGCCTCTCCGGCCGCCATCGTCCTCGTCAACTCCGGCGAGAGAGCCGCCGCCTCAAAGTCCATGCGCCCAGATCTGATTCAGTGCTACAGTAAACCCTAGAGAGGGTTGACTTTCTCTCCACTCCCCTTAAGTTTTTGGCATTTTTCATTGTGCTATAACTCTCTCTCCGTAGCTCCGTTTTGGGCATATAGAATATCAAAATGTTCGTCTCGGAGAGTACATCATTTCATCTCATTGCATTATTTTCATTTGAGTTCATCTTGATGCCCGAAATCCTGTTGGAAGAGTGCTACTTGAGATAATTGTCAGATCTGCTGCTTCATTTAGATATTTGTCATTTTTGCCATGATTATTGTGTGCATGATATGCCCATGAGCTCTACATATGTTTTGTTAAGGGTTTTGCCATCTTTCCAGAGGTGCAACCCATGTATTTTTGTGATGTGTGTGGTGACTAGCACAAGCTTGCAAAGTGAGGCACTTGGTAATTCTGATTTCAGGGACTTAGCATTTCCACTAAGTCCTTGAGCTGTTTATTCCATATGGCCATATGTTCTTGTTGTTTCCTAGTGATCCGTGCCTCTTTTGAGGATGATCAGTAAGGATGTTTTGTTAATCTTGTAGTGATATATCCATCCATTTCCTTGTTTGCAATTATGGAGCATCCTATCTTGAGTCAATCGAGCTCTACTTTTGCTACTTCGTGAATCTGGGCAGATTGTCTACTTGTTAGCGATTTTGCCGATGATGTTGTAGTTGATCCGTGCATGCTATGCTATTGTTCTTGCCATGTCTAGCTTGCATTTTGTGTATTCTTGATGGTTGTATGCTTATCTTGTGATGACTTGCTCCGTAGCGAGTGCATCGAGCTCGTAAACATGCCTACTTGATATCTGTTTTCAGCATGCTCCAGTTTTCACTAAGTCAGAGAACTGATTATGTTTTTGCCATGTTCACATGCTTGCAATTGTATTTTCTGATCCCTTTTGGCTCAAGGTCACTAAGGGACTTTTGTTAAGCTCTTTGAGTAGCTCCATTCCATGCTTTACTTTGCCATGTTCAGGTCCTGTAGCATGTAGTCTTGTTGCTCCGAAGAGTGCTATCTGATCTGAAATTCCAGACAAGTGTTAATTTCACTAAGTCCGAAATCTGTTTGCCATATGCATTTTTGCCATGTTTGTTTGCACCTGTTAATGGATTAATTGGCCGTAGCTTAGAGCTAGACTTTTGTTAAGCATCTTGAATGCATCCCTGCCATATATTTTGTTGTCATGTTTGGGTGCTGTAGCATGTTCATCTCTTTGCATTTAGATGGCTACTTGCTGTAAATCGCAGACCGTGGTCATATTTGAATTGCTTGCCATTTCCAAACCGTAACTCCGATTCCAGCGTTCTTTATATCGTTTTCAAGCGATTTCATATCATCTTTCCAGTGGCACACTTGGTTTTCCAAGTTGAGGCTAGGTTCATGCATCCCTTGTCAAATCTTGCATATGCATCCTGCATCGCATCTCGCATAGCATACCATCATTGTATCCTATTGTTTGATCCTTGCACGTGGTTGATTGTATCCTTGTTGCTCGTTTGTCTTGTTTGGGTAGAGCCGGGAGACGAGTTCGCTAACGAGGAGCCCGTTGAGTTTGCTTTCGAGGATCCAGTCAACTCTGACAACTTTGCAGGCAAGATGATCATACCCTCGAAATCACTACTATCTTTGCTATGCTAGATTGCTCGCTCTTTTGCTATGCCAATGGTACGATGCCTACCACTTGCTTTTCAAGCCTCCCAAATTTCCATGCCAAACCTCTAACCCACCATGTCCTAGCAAACCGTTGATTGGCTATGTTACCGCTTTGCTCAACTCCTCTTATAGCGTTGCTAGTTGCAGGTGAAGATTGGAGGCCATTCCTTGTTGGAACATTATTTTCTTGTTGGGATATCATTATATTGCCATGTTATCTTTATGCATCTATATACTTGGTAAAGGGTGGAAGGCTCGGCCTCTCGCCTAGTGTTATGTTCCACTCTTGCCGCCCTAGTTTCCGTCATATCGGTGTTATGTTCCCGGATTTTGCATTCCTTACGAGGTTGGGTTATAATGGGAACCCCTTGATAGTTCGCCTTGATTAAAGCTTTTCCAGCAATTCCCAACCTTGGTTTTACCATTTGCCACCTAGCCTCTTTTTCCGTTGGGTTTCCGGAGCCCGAGGGTCATCTTATTTTAAACCCCCCCTGGACCAGTGCTCCTCTGAGTGTTGGTCCGACTGAGCTGCCTGCGGGGCCACCTCGGGGAAACTTGAGGGTTGGTTTCACACGTAGCTAGTCTCATCTGAGTGTGCCCTGAGAACGAGATATGTGCAGCTCCTATCAGGATTTATCGGCACATTCGGGCGGTGTTGCTGGTCTTGTTTTAACCTGTCGAAGTGTCTTGAAGAACCGAGGTACCGAGTCTGATCGGAACGTCTCGGGAGGAGGTCTATTCCTTCGTTGACCGTGAGAGCTTGTCATGGGCTAAGTTGGGACTCCCCTGCAGGGATTTGAACTTTCGAAAGCCGTGCCTGCGGTTATGGGCAGATGGGAATTTGTTAATGTCCGGTTGTAGATAACTTGAACCTTAATTTAATTAAAATGAATCAACTGAGTGTGTTACCGTGATGGCCTCTTCTCGGCGGAGTCCGGGAAGTGGACACGGTGTTGGAGTAATGCTTACGCAGGTTTCTCTCTAGTTTCTCGCTCGCGCTTTGCCTCCTGTTCTCGCTCTCTTTTGCGAACAGGATAGCCACCATATATGCTAGCCGCTTGCTGCAGCTCCACATATTTTACCTTGCCTTACCTATAAGCTTAAATAGTCTTGATCGCGAGGGTGCGAGATTGCTGAGTCCCTGTGGCTCACAAATTACTATTACACCCGATGCAGGGCCTGATGATTCCGCTCCAGGTGACGTGCTCGAGCTCAAGTGGGAGTTCGACGAGGACTCTCAATGATACTATGTTTCTCTTCCTGATGATCAGTAGTGGTGCCCAGTTGGGGGTGATCGGGACCGTGTCGCATGTTGGGTTATCTTTTATTTTGGCGCCTTAGTCGGGCCATGAGTGTTTGGATGATGTAATGTTATTTATGTACTTGATTGACGTGGCGAGTGTAAGCCAACTATGTTATCTCCCCTTTTATTACATATATATTACATGGGATGTTGTGAAGATTGCCTAACTTGCGACATATGCCTTCAATGCGATTATGCCTCTAAGTCGTGCCTCGACACATGGGAGATATAGTCGCATCAAGGGTGTTACAAGTTGGTATCAGAGCCTTCCCCGACCTTAGGAGCCCCATTGCTTGATCGTTTTTAGCGGCCGAGTTGTGTCTAGAAAAATGTTTTGAGTCATTTAGGAATTATATATCGGAGAGTTTAGGAATTCTTTTTACTTCCCAGTCTCCTCATCGCTCTGGTAAGGCATCCTGACGTAGAGTTTTGACTCTTCTCTTCTCAAATTTCACAAAAAAAATTAGGATCACGCGGGTATCTTGGAATCGTTCCGATGGTTTTATGATGAGAACATTGTCTTGGTGCCTCCTGTCAGGGGTTTTGTGGAAGTGTCCCGGGGAGTTGAGCTCTGAGGTGTTGTCGTCATCATTTTATCGTCGCAATTCTGGAATACCTGAGTTTAGTACGCCGACATCAAAAATCTCTTTTATGCAGTTCGTTGGTGAGATAACCTCGACGCCACCCAGTACTGGGGCGGGAGTTCGGGAGTATCGCCATAACTTGTATAACGGATGATTTTCGAAGGTTGAGGTAGTTGCTTTCCGAAGTTTTTCTCGGTTATGTGTTGAAGGATGGATACAGCTGGATGTAGGATTTGCTAGAATTGGGTGAGATTTTATGCTTCCCCTGTATCCCCAACACCTGATTGCATAACCGGAAAGGTTCGGAAGTTTCATAGGTGGGAATTCTAGTAGCTCTAGTTCTTCTTCCACGGATAGTTGGTTTGAGATTGGGATTTCTTAATGATTATTCGTTCTTGATCCGTACCTTGTCGATTTATTTCTCTACCTTAATTCTACGTGGCTTCTCAATTTATGGATATGTGACCATTTCAAGAGGAATGCATTCGTTCATTTTGTTCGGATGTGAAGACTATATGTTGCTATTTTCATTCCATTGGATTCAGCTTCAATATTTGTCTATCAATGTGCTAATGGATGTCAACCTCTTCAGGATGGCTCCTCCAACGCGCACGACTCCGAATCCTGATCCGCCACCACCTCCACCTCCTCCGGAGGCATGGCAAGCTGTGATGGCCGCAACCAATGCAAACACACAGTTGATCATGCAAATTCTTCAAGAGCGCAATCAAGGCAACCAAGGGAACCAAGGCAACAATCAGAATCACTTTGCTACACTCAACCAGTTCCTTGCTAACGGGCCAAAGACTTTCAGCAATTGTGTTGAGGCAACCGATGCTGACGATTGGCTTGTGGATCTGTGCAAGCATTTCGAGTGCAATAACGTCAGGCCTGAGGACTTTGTCAAGTTCGCTTCCTTCCAACTCAAAGATCAAGCTGCAGAATGGTTCCAGCAGTACAAGGATTCCAGAGGTGGACGTGCTATTACTTGGGATGAATTCCGTCAAGATTTCAAAGCTCACCATATCCCTCAGAGCGTGGTTGAAAGCAAGCGTGAGGAATTCTGCAACCTGAAGCAAGGCTCTTTGTCTGTCTATGACTACAACAAGTTGTTTCAGAAGCTCGCCCGTTTTGCCAAGCAGGACGTACCTGATGAGAAGAGCATGATATACCAGTTTAGGGGTGGTCTCAGAGAAGAAATCCAGATAGCTCTTGTTCTCTTTGAGCCCTTGAGGTACGATGAGTTCTACAACATGGCATTGAAGCAAGAGGCTGCTCAATTGAGGTGTGATGCTTCCAAGAAGCGAGTCAGAGATGTTACTCCTTCTTCCTCTACTCAAGTGGCCAAGCAGCAGAAGTATTGGCTTCCTCCTCCTCCGTTCCATCAGCCATATCAGCAGAAGAGCAAAGATGGCAGTGGATCTTCCCACCCACCCAACCCTGGCTTTCAGAACAAGACTTCGTCTCAACCTCCAAGATCGAGTGCTCTGTATCACCGTCCGCTTTCAGAGGTCACGTGCAACAAGTGCCAACAGAAGGGTCACTATGCCAACAAGTGTTTCAATCAGAGGCGTCTTCCTCCTCCTCCTCCTCATGTCAGATCGGTAAGTACAGCTGTGGTCAAGCATAACCCCAAGCATGCCAAGGTCAACTTGATGAATGCAGCTCAGGCAGAGGACTCGTCAGATGTCATCATGGGTAACCTTCCTGTTAATGATATTCCTGCAAAAGTACTTTTTGACTCTGGTGCATCGCATTCCTTCATGTCATTCCCATTTGCATCGGAGAACAATTTTAGTACTAAGGCTTTACCTAGAGCTATGCAAGTTGTCTCTCCGGCTAAGCGTCTGAGTTCTAGTATGATGGTTCCAGATATTTCTATCTTGATGGGTGATTTCAAGTTTCTGGCTTCTCCAATGGTTCTTGGTAACTCGGATATTGATCTTATTCTCGGGATGGATTGGCTTTCTAAGCACAAGGCTCAGCTTGATTGTGCAGCCAGGCAGATTCAATTGACTCATTCGTCTGAGGATGTAATTGTCTTTGCCGCTCGGGATAATACCATCCGTCTGTTTTCTCTCAATGAGAAGGGTGAACTAGATGCTATCTCGCAGATTCCAGTCGTTTGCGAATATCAAGACGTCTTTCCAGAAGAGCTTCCAGGAATGCCTCCGCACCGACCAGTTGAATTCGTCATTGATCTTGAGCCCGGTACGGAACCTGTGTGCAAGCGTCCTTACAAGCTCGGACCTGAAGAGTTGAAGGAGCTGAAGAAGCAACTCGATATTCAAGAGAGAATGGGTCTCATCCGGCCTAGTTCTTCTCCGTGGGGTTGTGGTGTTCTTTTTGTGAAGAAGAAGGATGGAACGGACCGGCTTTGTGTTGATTACCGTCCATTGAACAAGAAGACCATCAAGAACAAATACCCACTTCCCAACATCAACGAGCTGTTCGAACAACTCAAAGGTGCCCAAGTGTTCTCCAAGCTTGATCTCCGTATGGGTTATCATCAGATTCGTATCCGTGAGCAAGATATTTGCAAGACGGCTTTCAGGACAAGCTATGGTTCATATGAATACACTGTCATGTCTTTTGGCCTCGTCAACGCTCCTCCGACGTTCTCTCGCATGATGAACTTCATTTTCAACGCCTACACCAATGACTTCATTTTGGTCTATCTCGACGACATTCTGGTTTTCTTGAAGAACAAGGAAGATCATGCCAAGCACTTGCGTTTGGTACTTGATAAGTTGAGGGAACACAAGTTCTACGCCAAGTTCTCCAAGTGCGAATTTTGGCTCGATGAGGTTCTTTATCTTGGTCATATCATCTCTGCCAAGGGCATTGCGGTGAATCCTGAGAAGGTGTCTGCAATTGTGAATTGGGAACCTCCTTAGAACGTGAAGCAACTCTGTAGCTTCCTCGGTCTCGCAAGCTATTGTCGAAGATTCGTTGAAAACTTTTCTAAGATCGTGAAGCCTCTCTCAAATCTTCTCTAGAAGCACGTCAAGTACGTTTGGTCTCCGGAGTGTGACATTGCTTTCAACACTTTGAAAGAGAAATTGATCACTGCTCCAGTTCTAACTCCGCCTGATAAATCCAAGCCGTACGAGGTCTTTTGTGATGCCTCTCTCCAAGGTCTTGGCGCAGTGTTGATGCAAGAGAAGAAAGTTGTTGTTTATACCTCTCGCCAGTTGAAGCCCAATGAGAAGAACTACCCCACTCATGATCTCGAGTTGGCGGCAGTTGTGCATGCTCTTTTGACTTGGAGACATCTCTTATTGGGAAGAAAAGTGGACATTTTCACTGACCACAAGAGTCTCAAGTACATCTTCACTCAGCCTAATCTCAACCTTAGGCAAACTCGATGGGTCGAAATGATTCAAGAGTATAATCCGAGTATCGAGTATACTCCAGGCAAGGCCAATGTGATTGCTGACGCATTGAGCAGAAAGGCTTACTGCAACAGTCTGCTTCTCAAGCCTTATTAACCCGAGCTTTGTGAAGCTTTCCGCAAACTTAATCTGCAAGTTGTTCCTCAAGGTTTCCTCGCCAGCCTTCAAGTCTCTCCTACCTTCGAAGACCAGATTCGCCAAGCCCAGCTTCTTGATGCTATGGTGAAAAAGGTGAAGATTGGGATTGCCAAGAGTCAACCCAAGTACAAGTGCTACCGCCTTGATGACAAGGATACTCTCTTCTTCGAGGATCGTATTGTTGTGCCCAAAGGTGACCTTCGTAAAGTGATCATGAACGAGGCTCACAATTCTCTCCTCTCCATCCACCCTGGGAGCACGAAGATGTATCAGGACCTCAAGCAGGCTTATTGGTGGACTCGAATGAAGCGCGAGATTGCTCAATTCGTGAATGAATGTGAGGTCCGCAGAAGAGTGAAGGTAGAACACCAAAGGCCAGCGGGTCTCCTCCAACCTCTTGCCATTCCAGAATGGAAGTTTGACCACATTGAGATGGACTTCGTGACTGGGTTTCCAAAGTCCAAGCGTGGCAATGATGCTATATTCGTTGTCATCGACAAACTCACTAAAGTGGCTCATTTTTTGCCTATCAAAGAGTCGATCACTGCAGCTCAATTGGCGGAGCTCTATAACTCTCGAATTGTCTCTCTGCATGGTATTCTACAAGTGATCTCTTCAGACCGTGGCAGCATCTTTACCTCCAAGTTCTGGGATTCTTTTCATAAGGCCATGGGCACCAACATCCGTTTCAGCACAGCTTTCCATCCTCAAACTAGCGGTCAAGTCGAGCGTGTCAACCAGATTCTTGAAGATATGCTCAGGGCTTGTGTGATCTCCTTCGGCATGAAGTGGGAGGATTGTCTTCCTTATGCTGAATTCTCCTACAACAACAGTTTTCAAGCAAGTCCGGGCAAGGCCCCATTTGAAATTCCGTATGGGAGGAAGTGTCGTACCCCTCTCAACTAGTCTGAAACCGGTGAACGTCAGCTTTTGGGAAATGACTTAATCACAGAGGCAGAGGAAATGTGCAAAGTCATTCGAGATAACCTCAAAGCAGCCCAATCCCGCCAGAAGAGCTACTATGATAGTAAGCACCGTGATTTGGCTTTCGAGATCGGAGATCATGTTTACCTCCGCGTCTCTCCTATGAAAGGTACTCGTCGCTTCGGTATCAAAGGGAAGCTTGCCCCCAGATACGTGGGACCTTTCAAGATTGTCAGCAAGAGAGGCGATCTCGCCTATCAACTCGAGCTTCCTTCAAACTTTGCAAATGTTCATGATGTGTTCCATGTCTCTCAGCTCCGAAAGTGCTTCAAGACTCCTGAGTGCACCGTCAACTTCGAGGACGTTGAGCTCCAAGATGATCTCTCCTATCGTGAGCACCCCGTTGCTATTCTCGAAGAGATTGAACGCAAGACTCACAACAAGTCAATCAAATTCCTCAAAGCCAAGTGGTCACACCATTCCGACCGTGAAGCTACCTGGGAACACGAGGATCACCTCCGTTCTGAGTACCCGGTGTTCTTTCAGTCCTAGATCTCGGGACGAGATCCTTTCGTAGTGGTGGAGTGTTGTAACACCCCGTATATGACTTTCCTAATTTGTACTCCAACTCTTGCCGTTTCCGGCGTTAAGTTATTTTATTTTCTCGGGTTCGAGTCTTTGTCTCCGTGTGTTGTTCTCGTTGTCATGCATCTCATATCATGTCATCATGTGCATTGCATTTGCATACGTGTTCATCTCATGCATTCGAGCATTTTCCCTGTTGTCCGTTTTGCATTCCGGCTCTTCGTTCTCCTCCGGTGGTCATTTCTACCTTTCTTTCGTGTGTGGGGATTAGACATTTCCGGATTGGACCGAGACTTGCCAAGCGGCCTTGGTTTACTACTGGTAGACTGCCTGTCAAGTTTAGTACCATTTGGACTTCGTTTGATGCTCCAACGGTCAACCGAGGGACCGAGAAGGCCTCGTGTGTATTGCAGCCCAACACCCTTCCAATTTGGCCCAAAACCCACCAAAACCCTCTCCATCATCTAGAGCGTTCGATCACGATCGTGTGGCCGAAAACCGCACCTCATTTGGACTCTCCTAGCTCCCTCTACCTATAAATATAGCCTCCCCTCCGAAAATCCTGGGTCATTTCGCACCCTACCCTAGCTCCTCGTCTCTCTGCGTGCCGGACAACGTCCGGACGTGCCGGACATCGCCGCCGCCCCAACCGGAGGCCGACACGTGGCGCGCGGGAGCCCCACATCGCCGCCGCCGCCCGAGGCCCGCCTGGCCCGCTCGGGGCCCCCGCGGCCCAACCGCCGAACGCCGCCGCCTGCCTCTTCCTCTGCCCGAGCCGGCGAGCTCCGCCCGCCTCACCTCGCTGCGCTGCCGGCCGCACCGCCTCCTCGTCGCCGGCGCCCACCTCGCCGCCCGGGTCGCCGCCGACGACCGCCGTCGCCCCCTCGTGCTCCCTCCGTCCTCCGGCGAGCCCTCCTCCGGCCCGCGGCCAACTCGCCTCTCCGGCCGTCGTCGTCCTCGTCAACTCCGGCGAGAGCGCCGCCGCCTCGATGTCCGTGCACCCAGATCTGATTCGGTGCTACAGTAAACCCTAGAGAGGGTTGACTTTCTCTCCACTCCCCTAAAGTTTTTGGCATTTTTCATTGTGCTATAACTCTCTCTCCGTAACTCCGTTTTGGGCATATAGCATATCAAAATGTTCGCCTCAGAGAGTACATCATTTCATCTCATTGCATCATTTTCATTTGAGTTCATCTTGATGCCCGAAATGCTGTTGGAAGAGTGCTACTTGAGATAATTGTCAGATCTGCTGCTTCATTTAGATATTTGTCATTTTTGCCATGATTATTGTGTGCATGATATGCCCATGAGCTCTACATATGTTTTGTTAAGGGTTTTGCCATCTTTCCAGAGGTACAACCCATGTATTTTTGTGATGTGTGTGGTGACTAGCACAAGCTTGCAAAGTGAGGCACTTGGTAATTCTGATTTCAGGGACTTAGCATTTCCACTAAGTCCTTGAGCTGTTTATTCCATATGGCCATATGTTCTTGTTGTTTCCTAGTGAGCCATGCCTCTTTTGAGGATGATCAGTAAGGATGTTTTGTTAATCTTGTAGTGCTCTATCCATCCGTGTCTTTGTTTGCAATTATGGAGCACCCTAGCTTGAGTCAATCGAGTTCTACTTTTGCTACTTCGTGAATCTGGGCAGATTGTCTACTTGTTAGCGATTTTGCCGATGATGTTGTAGTTGATCCGTGCATGCTATGCTATTGTTCTTGCCATGTCTAGCTTGCGTTTTGTGTATTCTTCATGGGTGTATACTTAGCTTGTCATGACTTGCTCCGTAGCGAGTGGATCGAGCTCGTAAACATGCCTACTTGATATCCGTTTTCAGCATGCTCCAGTTTTCACTAAGTCAGAGAACTGATTATGTTTTTGTCATGTTCACATGCTTGCAATTGTATTTTCTGATCCCTTTTGGCTCAAGGTCACTAAGGGACTTTTGTTAAGCTCTTTGAGTAGATCCATGCCATTCTTTACATTGCCATGTTCAGGTCTTGTAGCATGTAGTCTTGTTGCTCCGAAGAGTGCTATCTGATATGAAATTCCAGACAAGTGTTAATTTCACCAAGTCTGAAATCTGTTTGCCATATGCATTTTTGCCATGTTTGTTTGAACCTGTTAATGGATGAATTGGCCGTAGCTCAGTGCTAGACTTTTGTTAAGCATCTTGAATGCATCCCTGCCATGTATTTTGTTGTCATGTTTGGGTGCTGTAGCATGTTCATCTCTTTGCATTTAGATGGCTACTTGCTGTAAATCGCAGACCGTGGTCATATTTGAATTGCTTGCCATTTCCAAACCGTAACTCCGATTCCAGCGTTCTTTATATCGTTTTCAAGCGATTTCATCTCATATTTCCAATGGAACACTTGGTTTTCCATGTTGAGGCCAGGTTAATGCATCCCTTGTCAAATCTTGCATATGCATCCCGCATCGCATCTCGCATAGCATACCATCCTTGCATCCTATTGTTTGATCCTTGCACGTGGTTGATTGTGTCCTTGTTGCTCGTTTGTCTTGTTTGGGTAGAGCCGGGAGACGAGTTCGCTAACGAGGAGCCCGTTGAGTTTGCTTTCTAGGATCCAGTCAACTCTGACAACTTTGCAGGCAAGATGATCATACCCTCGAAATCACTACTATCTTTGCTATGCTAGATTGTTCGCTCTTTTGCTATGCCAATGGTACGATGCCTACCACTTGCTTTTCAAGCCTCCCAAATTGCCATGCCAAACCTCTAACCCACCATGTCCTAGCAAACCGTTGATTGGCTATGTTACCGCTTTGCTCAGCCCCTCTGATAGCGTTGCTAGTTGCAGGTGAAGATTGGAGGCCGTTCCTTGTTGGAACATTATTTTCTTGTTGGGATATCATTATATTGCCATGTTATCTTTATGTATCTATATACTTGGTAAAGGGTGGAAGGCTCGGCCTCTCGCCTAGTGTTTTGTTCCACTCTTGCCGCCCTAGTTTCTGTCATATCGGTGTTATGTTCCCGGATTTTGCGTTCCTTATGCGGTTGGGTTATAATGGGAACCCCTTGATAGTTCACCTTGATTAAAGCTTTTCCAGCAATGCCCAACCTTGGTTTTACCATTTGCCACCTAGCCTCTTTTTCCCTTGGGTTTCTGGAGCCCGAGGGTCATCTTATTTTAACCCCCCCCCCCCGGACCAGTGCTCCTCTGAGTGTTGGTCCGACTGAGCTGCCTGCGGGGCCACCTCGGGGAAACTTGAGGGTTGGTTTTACTCGTAGCTAGTCTCATCTGAGTGTGCCCTGAGAACGAGATATGTGCATCTCCTATCGGGATTTGTCGGCACATTAGGGCGGTGTTGCTGGTCTTGTTTTAACCTGTCGAAGTGTCTTGAAGAACCGAGGTACCGAGTCTGATTGGAACGTCTCGGGAGGAGGTCTATTCCTTCGTTGACTGTGGGAGCTTGTCATGGGCTAAGTTGGGACTCCCCTGCAGGGATTTGAACTTTCGAAAGCCGTGCCCGCGGTTATGGGCAGATGGGAATTTGTTAATGTCCGGTTGTAGATAACTTGAACCTTAATTTAATTAAAATGAATCAACTGAGTGTGTTACCGTGATGGCCTCTTCTCAGCGGAGTCCGGGAAGTGGACATGGTGTTGGAGTAATGCTTACGCAGGCTGCTCTCTAGTTTCTCGCTCGCGCTTTGCCTCCTCTTCTCGCTCTCTTTTGCGAACAGGATAGCCACCATATATGCTAGCCGCTTGCTGCAGCTCCACATATTTTACCTTGCCTTACCTATAAGCTTAAATAGTCTTGATCGCGAGGGTGCGAGATTGCTGAGTCCCTGTGGCTCACAGATTACGATTACACCAGATGCAGGGCCTGATGATTCCGCTCCAGGTGACGCGCTCGAGCTCAAGTGGGAGTTCGACGAGGACTCTCAACGATACTATGTTTCTTTTCCTGATGATCAGTAGTGGTGCCCAGTTGGGGGTGATCGGGACCGTGTCGCATGTTGGGTTAGCTTTTATTTTGGCGCCGTAGTCGGGCCATGAGTGTTTGGATGATGTAATGTTATTTATGTACTTGATTGACGTGGCGAGTGTAAGCCAACTATGTTATCTCCCCTTTTATTACATATATATTACATGGGATGTTGTGAAGATTGCCTAACTTGCGACATATGCCTTCAATGCGATCATGCCTCTAAGTCGTGCCTTGACACGTGGGAGATATAGTCGCATCGAGGGTGTTACACTAGGCGTTATGACTTGTGGGACCTACATGTCAGTATGCACAAAAATCCCCGAGTGACCTCCTACCTCCGGCCTGTCCACCTAGTCATCCTCGGCCATGGGACGCAGCGCCGCTGGCAGAAGGCGGGGTTAAAATCACCGGCGGTGCGGAGCCCATCTTGCGGCAGCCCAAATGCCAGCTCCGTCCAGCGCTCGCGGCCGCTCGCTCGCCAAGATAGCTCTGTCCAGCTGCTTGTCTGCAAGGTTTGCTAGCTAGATTGGCACGGTGGCGCGGCGGCTTGCTCACGCCCGTCGCTCTAAGGCCGTCCATCTGGCTCGAGCGAAGGCCAGCGCGGTGGCTTGCTCGCGCGTGAGTCACGCTCGGGCCAGCCCGCCAACCCGTGCGGAGGCTAGTGCGGTGTCCGGCCCGTCCGGCGGAGCGGTGGCCAACTCCCTCATCACCGGTGCTACCGACGAACATGCATCAGTACTGTTTGAAGTAATGTTGAGGAAAATAATGATTTGAGGGGGAATATAACAGGATAGAAGGTCAGATGTGGGTCCCTCGTGTCAACGGTCAAACAAAATGTGTTGGTTTAAGCTGCCTCGTCAGCACGGACGTGTGGGCCAACCCTGTCATAAACGGGTTTAAACGAGCCTAATCGGCACTAGGTAGTACTTTTTGGCACGGATTAAGAAATTTTGGGTATGTTTTTGCTATTTTTTGTACAATAGTTTATTCCTAGGGCTGGTTGAAAGTGGTAGTTTTTTGTTAAATACTCTACATATTGTAAGTAGGAGTGAAAGTTAAGCTTTGGAAGCCAATAAGCAAGGCTAGTTACATAGTTCCTATGTGTACATGATTGAAAGTAAATATCAACCATGAGTGACTAATATCTTGATGGAAAACTCGAAACTATGGAAATACTAGCATTTTTTGGAATGGTTGGAAATACTAGCAATGTTCACGTGCGTTGCAACAGATCATAATTAGAATAATACTTATTCACAAACTTGATACAAAACACTCTAATTTTGATACACATACATTACTAGAGATATGTTGTGTTTCAATCAGAAAATATTCCTTGGGCTGTTTTGGTGAGGTGGGGGAGGGGTGTGGTTGGTTTTAAGATACTAATTATGGGGTTTTTCTGCAAATTGGAAGAGAAGTGGGATGTTGGTGAGAAAAGGCAACAACTTACCTCACAGTCGTTAGATGTAGATCTAATGGTCAGAAATGACGGATGGCACACACACCATCATCACCAACTTAGTCTTCTGTAGGAGTACTAGCAAGATGTCTGTGCATTGCACGGAACATCAAGATGCATATTTTTATAAAACACTTGTTGTGATTGACCCATGCAGGAGTAATCCCATGCATAAAAACTAATGTTATCTCGAGAAAGAGGAGATAAGGTGAAGAGGAGTGGGGCATGGTGGTGATTGGTGATCGGACTGAGCGGAGGCAAGGGGATGGAGGACGCCGGCAGCGGCCACCAGGCCAGTTTGTTCCAGAGGCTTCCTTTTTAATTGCTCAACAATGAGGTTGTTGGAGATAAGGATGAACGAGGGAAGGCCTTGTCTACAAATGTGGAGAGAGGTGCGGGTATCTTTTAGTTTAATTTCCATCTGTCAGATATAGATCGGACAGGCTATTGCAAGATGGCACGCATACCATCATCACCAACTCGGGGTTTTTATAAGAGAAGAAATATAAGTATGGAGATACAAATGTATTATCGATACTTGTTTCCGTAAACTAGGATCTACATTCTATTCAATGCCTCAGCATGTGGGGCCTTAGCACAATGACTTCTCGACTGTGTAAAACAACGGTTTTCCCGTCGCCGATAAGGAGAGGGGACGGCGGCACGCTTTCGGCTTGCTCTAGTCCTAGTAGTAATACTAGGTGGTCTACGCACATGTAGATCTATTCTTTTTCATGTCTCGTGTTCGCCATACTGCCAGGACTGTTGATGAATAGATGGTAAGTTATTCACGGGGAAACCCTTGTTAAGCGTGTTTGCGAGAGAGAGAGAGAGAGAGAGAGAGAGAGAGAGAAAGAGAGTGCGTGTGTGATATGTCTAGAGACTGAGGCAATGATAAGAGATTCTTTGTGTCTATGTGTGTGGAGGATAGAGAGAGACATGTACATGGGGCTTTGTGTTGTGTAACGTGGAGACACATAGACATAATCAGAGAGTGAGTGTGTGAGATACACATGTGGACATGGGGAGAGATGTGTGAGTTAGAGAGATGGAGAATTTTGGTGTGCATCTGAGCTAGAGAGGGGGGTATATATACATATCTAGAGCTGTGGAGAATATGCAAGGGTGTGTGTCTTAAAAGAAGGATCCAGATAGCTAGATGGGTGTTTGTGTGTGTCTGTGTGTGTTTGTGCGCGCGTTTGTGTGTGAGAAGGAGTGTGTGTATGTGGAGTAGAGAGACCACTAATGATGTAAACTTAGTATAAGTGAAGGGGGAATGGTGTGACATGTGTGTCAAAGAGAGACAAAGGCATGTGTAGTAGCGGGATAGCATGGTTGCGGACGGGGAGCAGACTATTTGGAAGAGACATCGAGTGTGTGTGGGAGAGGGTGTGAGAGCGAGAGAGAGAGAGAGAGAGAGAGGGGAAAAGAGGGGGGAGAGAGGGGTCGTTTGTGTCCATAAGTGGCGTATAGATAGGGAGACAATGTTGATGTTGTTCGAAATTGGCCTATGTACGGAGATGCAAGGGAAGCGAGTCATCATGTGTGTGATAGGGACTTCATGAGAGATCTAGAATAGATGGTGTACAGAACAACGTGTGAGATTGAGAACGATGATACGTTAGGGAGCTATGGAAAGAGTCACGACATATATGTATACAGGGAAGGAGCTGGGGCGGGTCCGCATGTGGGAGAGATAGAAAGAGGAGAGTGGTGCACAAGGAGACAAAGTGTGCTTGTTTGCAGTGGGGGTGGTGTGTGAGGTGAGTGTGCGAGGACCACATAACTAGGGAGATAGATGTTTGGGGGCGATGTTGTGTGTGTATGGGAAAGATACACTCTACATAGTGTGTGTGCTTGGTAAACAGATATGCCGGAAGACTTGGAGAGTGGGGGAAGAGATATGTGCATGCCTGAGAGACAAAGTGATAAGAGACCTATATTGGGTTCAGACTTTAGAAGAGAGGGGGGTGTTAATGTGCTCGTGTGTTCGTGTCTGGGGGAGAGAATGGCGTGTGTGTCGGGGGGTGGGGGGTGACAAAAGGGGTGGAGGTAGGGGGTTGGCTTCAGATAATGAGTTAGGTGTCTATATATGAGGGACTTTAGTGTAATTGAGATATATATGGTCAATAGTGTGTGCACTCATGGTTGATCAATTTGTTTCACAGTTTGGACTATGAGATAACAATACTTTTGAACATGCGTGAAATACGTTGATGTACCAGAATTACAAACCTAAGATTGGAATTTTGGAATTCGACTCCATCATTAGCTTTTGTAATTAATTTAAACGGAGGTGCATTTTTTAAGCTGGGATTTCGTGATTTCAAATTCATATATCAAACCTAGAGATATACACATACATGCATGTTCAAACTTTATAATCATCCACTTTATTCATACGCATACACATTTTTGCTTTTGTCATCATATTTAGGATAAACACATTTGGAATTTCATTTGAATTTGACCGTATGATGGTATTTGCTTGTACTAGCTCAATATTTGAATTGAATGGACAATCTAAGTTTTGAGTTGGAGACATTGACTTTCAAAACTTGCACTTTTTTGCATGCAAAACAAATAAATTCTCGGCCATGACATCATAGTCGGTCGTACAAGAGCAGAACACTTATAGTTTCAGGCGCCAAAAGCTTTCAAACTTCCCGCTCACATCGAAATATCTCGCGCCCAAAAGTTTAGCCCTGCGATATTCCTGTTTTACCCCTGCCACATGAACAGAAAAGGGTTGCTTTGGTAACTCCATTATTTCCCCTCTTTGCCCCCAACATTCTTCCCCAGAGCCCCTCCCCTTCCCCTCCCAGACTGCCCCCCAACCACGGCAAGCTGCCGAATCTAGTCCTCCGCCGCAGCGGTGGACCTCACACCCTGCCGGATCTACCTTCCGCACCTTGGAACCCCCAACTGCCAACTCACCACTTCACCGAAGCCGCTTCACCGACTGGCTTGTCCACCGCTCCAAATCTCCTTGACCACCATCATGGTCCACCCCACCGGATCTGCTTAACTGGCACCCTCGTCCACCACAATGTAGGCCCTTCACTGACTCTCTCGTCCACCCCATCGCTGGCCCTTCATACAAGCCCTTATCCGCCGCAACAGATCCGCCTCACCAAATGCACCGTACACCGTGCCCGCCGAAGCCTCCGTCCACTGCACCGGACCCGCTACACGGACGCCATATTCAACTCCACCGGCCCTACTTTACTAACGCCGTAGCCTCATCAAGTTATTTCGATTTGTACTCCTTCGGTTTTTCTCTTCTTTATCGTGCAACTGTTCACTTACCACAGATGAGCTTTCTTGTATGTCGACGGGCACCGCAACCGAAGCCGCTTCAGCGACGGCGACAGCTGGCCCAAACTCAACCACAACACAAGCACAATCGACGATCCTTAGCTATCAAGTATGACAACGATACCCATACACCACCGAGAATCAGGTACTATTATCCAACGCTAGGCGCCTACGTTCACTTTATTAGCATAAGCACCGCACCTTTGAATTTCTTTAGGGCATCATTCAATTTTTCATGAGACGCATTATTCTGCTTGTACCTGTAGGGCCATACTTCTAGCAGTAAACATGTTACATGTGCTAAATTACATATGCTTTAGGTTTGTCCTAAGTATTATTGTACTTCCTAGATATCACTGCCTACTATTTTACTTCTTGCATGCTATATTTATGATAATTGTGTTGTTCTAATGCCACATGTTGGTTCCATCAGACCGCTTCATGTTCTCTATACTTAATTACACATCAGCAAACTAGCATGTGGTTCTGCTGCTTTTTGTTCATTTTACCCTACATTTTCTGATGCTAGCTATTACATCACTGCTCCGAGCCTCTGTTCATTACTTTTATGTGTGTTCTTGATCTTCCCAAGTTGCATGACTAATTTGATGCTTCTATTAATTATGGAGCTGCCAACCCCATCAAGCAAAATATTTGTTCTTTTGGGGCTGGCACCTCAAACAAGCATAAAAATAGAGAAGCATATATATTGTTGTGTAAGCACACACCCTTCTTTCATTTGTTTAGATGAACCATTGATGATCAATTCGAACCAGTGCATGTGATTAAAATTAATTTTACCTAAATAGAGGGTGCAGAATAAACTACAACAACTAGATTTGCAACCACGGGATGCTGACGATATCTTCAAAGAACATTGCAACAGCAGCAAGGCTTCACAGCAACATATGGTAAGCCAGTGTGTTTTAGTAAATGTGAAATGTAATGTGTGTGGGCTGCTTTCTTGGCTTGTGGCCTCAACCTGTAATCCTACAGAATTGCAAATAGTTCAGTTGTCTGCTTTGTTGTATTGCTTGATTTCAATGCTTGCTTGTAACCTGTTAGGCTATACCTGAGTTGGCCAATATGTCAGCAGTGCCTGCTGCACTATCATAAAGAAATGCATGCCTAGTTCATTTGAGTCCTTCACTTTTCCTCTGAACTTCATCACAAGACTATCTTCGTAGTTTATATGAGGCCACATTGTTAAGTGCTTTCTCAGATTATTTGAAATGCTTAGATGCATTGGCAACTTAAATATAGCGGTGGTACACTCCCTTTCAACTAGGGATGTCAACTGGGTCCCATTTAATCCCGATTAAAGTCCACTACTGGTATGATACTTCAAAAGAGTTTTTGTTTTTTTTCAGGAAAATGAACTAGGGAGCTAGCAAAAACTAACTAGATGGGACTGACGGATGTCGTTTATTTGCCACTTACATCCCTAGTTTCATGTTACCATTTTAATTTATTTTCGGCTAATGCTCCTTTGAACCATTTAAATATAGCTTGCCATGCTCGGCAATAATCCGTATGTCATTTACCATGTAAGCTTACTACCTGGATCATGCGATAACTATCTCTTACTTATGTCCAGCGGAAACCTTTCAGGATGCCGTTCACACTAGGACACAATGTACAACCCCAGAATCTATTTGTGGAGGCAGTGCGCCATCCATGTTACGAGATGGTAGCAGTTCAGAGGAAACACCGCCAGAGAGCAGTCTAAGCACATATATTATAGTTCTTGAGGCTCTACTAGAGGCAAAAAGAGATGGTGTGGCTGCCATGAATGAGGTAATCTTGATCTTGAGGCTGGAAATTATGCAATTAGCTGCTCACATTATGCAAGCAACCCAAGAAGTGGAGGAAGTATGAATGCTGCATTTGAAGACGGAGGAGGTCCTGCTGTTTCTGCTATCTAAAGCCCAAGGTAATCCCAGTTCTTCTTTAGATACCAGTTGAAATTGTCAATAGATTATTGTACTTGCATGTTGTGTCATGTCTCTGAATGGATTATGTTGTAAGAGACCCCCTATGTTGTCCATGTGTTGTAATGATCTGAATTTTTTAGGCGAGGTAATCCTCAGTACTTGTATGATTGACATAAGGTGAACTGTTTTTCGTGTGAGCATATTGCATTGGATGAAATAACTGTTTGACTCAAAGTGTATCCAACCTACTGAATTCGAAGATCACGGCATTTCTAAATCAAAATCATATATAAAGGTGGAATAAATCTTTGTTGTGGTTTTGAAGAAACAAATAGCAAAACATAGAATTATCGGTGGATATTCGCAATCGAATACAAATTGGATTTGAATTTAGTTGCCAGGGCCCAGGGAAAACGTGAATGCTAATTCTCCAAGTTTTGAATGAAGTGGCTAAACACCCACTATCAGTTGTGGGCTGCCCGAAGCAAGTGTTTGCGAGATGGAAATTGCTATCTACCCCTGACACTTTGACATCCTTATCGACCGGATTTACACTGCTGTTGATAGGGGTAGACTAGTAACTTCAATCAGACGTGACACGGCCGCCTCTGAGCCCATTCAGACACGGTGGGCGCCAAACGTGGGCGGCAAAACACATTTGATTCAAGCTCGTCCGAAATACATGTGTCTCTCCCTCCCATTTCCCATTCATACACGGTGGGCGGCAAAACAAACTCTCTTCGCCTGAAATCGATGTAGGCAAATATTTTAAATAGGGGCAGATGTGTAACGTCCCTCAGACGTGGCACAACCGCCCTACCTGTCAGCCCCGTTCATACACCGTGGGCACCAACCGTGGGCGGCAAAACACCCTCTCCTCGCCCGAAATCGCTACCGGCAAATATTTGGGAGATGCGAGATTACCGTCCTATCCCCAACCGACGTGATGTTCGAAATTTTAAACGGGGGATAAGTTCGTAGCTTTCCCACATTTCAGACAAGCGCGTCCCAAAGTTTGAGATCCCCCCCCTCCATTTCCCCATTCATACACCGTCGGCGCCACAACAACCTCCCCACTGCGGCCAGCCTCCTCCGTCCGCCACCCCATCCTCCACCTTGCCGGAGCCGCTACCCCGTCGTCCACTGCAAGAGATGGACGTCTCTCATCCATGGCGCCGGACCAGGATCCTTTCATCGCGTCCGCTCGCTTCATCGGTGTCGTCGTCTGATGACCCACAAGTATAGGGGATGGCAACAGTTTTCGATGGTAGAGTATTCAACCCAAATTTATTGATTCGACACAAGGGGAGCCAAAGAATATCCACAAGTACTAGCAGTTGAGTTGTAAATTCAACCACACCGGGATAACTTAATATCTGCAGCAAAGTATTTAGTAGCAAAATAATATGATAGTAGTGGTAACGGTAGCAGAAGTAACGGTAGCAAAAGTAATTTTTTTGGTGTTTGTAGTGATTGTAACAGTAGCAACGGAAAAGTAAATAAGCGAAGAACGATATATGAAAAGCTCGTAGGCAATTGATTGGTGATAGAGAATTATGCCGGATGCGATCGATCATGTAACAATCATAACCTAGGGTGACACAGAACTAGCTCCAGTTCATCAATGTAATGTAGGCATGTATTCCGAATATAGTCATACGTGCTTACGGAAAATAATTTGCATGACATCTTTTGTCCTGCCCTCCCGTGGCAGCGGGGTCCTATTGGAAACTAAGGGATGTTAAGGCCTCCTTTTAATAGAGTACCGGACCAAAGCATTAACACATAGTGAATACATGAACTCCTCAAACTACGGTCATCACCGGGAGTGGTCCCAATTATTGTCACTTCGGGGTTGCCGGGTCATAACACATAGTAGGTGACTATAGAGTTGCAAGATAGGATTAAGAACTCTCATATATTGATGAAAACATAATAGGTTCAGATCTGAAATCATGGCACTCGGGCCCTAGTGACAAGCATTAAGCATAGCAAAGTCATAGCAACATCAATCTCAAAACATAGTGGATACTAGGGATCAAACCCTAACAAAACTAACTCGATTACATGATAATTCTCATCCAACCCATCACCGTCCAGCAAGCCTACGATGGAATTACTCACGCACGGCAGTGAGCATCATGAAATTGGTGATGGAGGAAGGTTGATGATGACGATGGTGACGGATTCCCCTCTCCGGAGCCCCAAACAGACTCCAGATCAGCCCTCCCGAGAGAGTTTAGGGATTGGCGGCGGCTCTGTCGGGGATATACCCCACGGTGTAAACCGGCTAGAAGTTAACCCGACCGGACTTGGCGGTTTATCTGAAGACCCCGCTGACACTTGGCGAGTTACTGGCGACCCGCCCTGACCTGGCGGTTTACAAGCAACCCACCTGGTCATTATGACTCACTTGTGATCCAGCATGCGGGACAGGCGGATGACAAGGCCCAAGACCCAGAAGGCCGGTTCACGTTTAATGGTGGGCCGGTTTAAGAGGAAAGGCATCAGGAATATTTACCTTATAAGGAGTTAAGACCATGACTTGTATCCAGTTTATATTAGAGATAGACTAGTCCTAATCCTAATAGGAATCCACATGTAAACCGCCCCTTAAACATATATAAGGAGGGGCAGGGCTCCCCAAAGAGGGGGAAGGGACAATCAACAAGAAACAATCTCTAGGGCTAGACACAACTAGAGGGGAGCTGGTTTACGGTGACTCTCTCGTGATCATAATGAGACCTACCCTCAAACAGCATGTAGGGTTATTCCCGGACGATGTTTCCTGGGGCCCGAAGCTGTCTAAATCCTCGTCTTGTGTGTTGCGTCTCTCGATTCCGCTCAACCCCTTCAAGCTACCACATAGATGCGTTGGCCTCACGACTAAATCCTCACCTTAGGACATCTGCCATGACAATTCCATGACAGTTTGCGCCCACTGTGGGGCTAGCGCACGGTGGTGTTGAGTTCTTAAAGGGATTTCTCCCCGGGATCGAGGATCTTGCGATCATCCGGTGAAAAAGAGTCATCAATCCAAGTTTAAGTTTGAGAGGTTAGGGTTTCGTACGTGCAGCCGCGCACGACCCGGAAGGCAGATATATTGTTTGGTGCGCCGCCGTCAAGTCATATGTTTTCAAGCCATCCGGAAAACAATAGGATTCACCACGACGGCTGCAGATGTTTATCCGCCAAAGCCATCAAGTTGCACACGTTTCTGCAGTTAGAGTTGCCGAGTTGTTGTTTTTGATTAAATCAAAGAGTGCAGACACGCGCATTGTTTACATCGCATTAAGCATCAACCTGGTGTTTTCAAGTACTAGTATGCCACTAGAAGATAAGGAGAGAGGCTACGAGGAGATTAATTCCAGAATTGAGAAAAAGTTGCCAAGTTGGACTGGTGTTTGAGGCAACCTACAGCGTCCCTGTCGGAAACCACCGTTGACCCGTTTGGAGGCTCATGCGTCTGCGGCCCCGTCTCACTGAACCGCCTCGCCGGGGCACCTCCACCGCCGCGAGCCGGCCTCGCTGCCATTCTGGCCGTAGCCAACCTCATCGAGCTTCCTTCCTTCAGGTCACGGCCTTGCGTCCGCCTCTAACCCGCCTGCCGCCATCACCGTCAGACCAAGTCCGCCTTCTGCAATGGCTGGATTGTGAGTCCGCCTCCGAGTCGCCCTCGCCGGTGTGCCGAGCTGCGGCTATGGTCGGCCTGCTTCAAGTCTGTGAGTCGCCCGGCCTCGAGGAGCCTCTGCTCCTACCCCGTGGGTTTCGCTGCTGCTGCCGGATGACCAATGATTCAACGACCTTGGCTTCGACACCGAGTCCGCTTCGGCCTTCAAGTCGCCAAGCCCCTCGCTGGCTCCAGCTCCTGTACGCCGCCGTATGTGACCTTCAATTTACGTTATTACGTTGTCCTGCCCACACGGCCTCACGGTCGTCCGCCCCTGCCGTCGCCTTGGCCTTCACTTCCGCACAACACCGTGAGCCGCCCGGTTGCCCTCTGGACCGTCCTGCCTCAAGCTGCCGCTAGAGAGTCGCCGTCGAGCCTCACTACTCCGGAGTCGCCTTCATGCCTTGCCTGCTCCGGCCCTGGTTGCCTCTCGCGCCATCAAGTCGATCGCCAAGTTCTACTCCGAGCCACCACCGCGCGAGCTCGTGTCCGCAGTGATGAGCCGTCTGATGCATCCAAGGTGTTTGCCTCAACCCGCCGGTTCACCAGCGCTTCTCCACTGCCGCGGCAATGACGCCTTGAGCTGCTATCGTGACCTTGAGTTGCTGCTTCTGAACCGCCGTCTGTGCCGTTGCTCGTTTTCACTTCTGAATCGCCGGTGCCATGCGTGCTTCGGCCGTAGCTCGTTGAACTACAATGTCAAGACTAGCCTCAGAACTGCTGTTGGAAACAAACAAAGATCAAAGGAAAGTGCTATGCTACTGTGATGGTCAAGTCAGCCATGAGAACCACCATTTTCTCATAAAAAGACAGAAGCAAAAGCAACTAGTATTACAGTACTAGTATCGCGTGGCGCTAGGAGGATCACATGGTCAAGGAATCAATTGGGGGTACTGGTAGTACTCCATGAAAACTAAAATACTGGCACATCTACACTAATGTTTGGTACGATCAAATTCTAACCTGCGCACGGATCATTTGTCGTCCGGATAAATCAGGTGATATTCATCCGAGTCTACTTTTAACACATATTGTTTTTTGTCAAAAAACAATTTATCTTTGCTGCAATGTTTTTATGCAGGATAATTATTTATGACAAATGTATTGTTATGCCGCGGTCATGGAGCGCATGCCAGCATAGTTCTGCAGTGGCGTTCTTCCGGGCCATGCTGCTCGATGGATACACATGCAAATCACCGCCCCTGCTGTTCGGTTTACATCCGTCCACGCATGCGGCCGACTCATTGTCCGTGCCGGTTTACAAACATCACGGCCGACTCACCCGTCCGCACCGGTTTACCACACTGCAGCCGGTTTACCCGTGATTAATTTCAGCTTCATACAGTTATCATCAACTTCATGGCGGGTTATTTCCGGCCTAAACACATCAGGTGATACCCATATGAAATATATTTTATTAGCACATATTATTTTTATCAAAGAACAGTTTATCTTTGCCTTGGTCTGCAATACTGTTTATGCAGGACAAGTGTTCATTACAAATGAGGCGCTATGTTACGGGCATGGAGCACGCGCTAGCAACGTTCTGGACTGGCGTTTCATCCGTGTCCTACCACCTGGTGAATGAACGTGAGAAGGTCGCCGTCCCTATGGCCCGGTTTACATCAGCTTGTCGGGACCGCGCCCGCAATTAACTCGCCCGTCCGAGCCGGTTTACGACACCGGTGCCGATCTTCCCCGTCCGCACCAGCTTACAATGCCGCGGCCGACTCATCTGTCCGATCTACCTCTGATGTTGCGGTCGTCCTTGTCGTCCGTCTCTCGCGGCCTGGTCTACATCAACATACCGGGCCGCACCTGTCTGCATGAGCTGTTTATTGAGTATGAGCAAGTCACAGCTTGGGTAGCCCAGTTTTTCTTTCAACAAAATGGAGGCAAATCATCATATACTATCAACCACCGTCTGCACTGGGTGGTTCAATGGGCAGGCGCACAAATCACCGCCACTACAGTTTGCTTAACTTCAAATCACCAGTTGGAAGGAACCATTGGCCGAGTTGCTGACACGGCTCATACGGGATCATTTACAACCCGCCGCAGTCACCTCAACCTTCTGTGGATTCACATCGTGCTATCAACACCAATGATATACAAGTTATGCCGGTTTATATCACGGTCAAATATGGAGAATCTCAAGCCAACTCCTCGAGTCACCTTGAGACTTGGGGGCTACAATGATATGACTTAGCAAACATTGTCGGTTTTCAGTGAAGTCAAGAACCCCAATACATTGGAGGGAAAGATAACCCGGTCCCGGATTCACATCATGCTGTCAGAAGATTTCCGGATTAGAAAGTATATGACAGTTACAAAATCCCGGCTCAATGAAGAAGTTTCGGGTCATCAGAAAAGGACTCCAGTTTACAATCTGGTATAAGGGAAATTTGTTTTCTGACAAAGCTCTGAAGCTCTCAAATCCGGTTTAAGAATTTCCAGTTCAAAAAGGAATTAACTTCTCGCAAGTTCGAATTTAAAGGCCATCAGAAAATTTCCGGCTAAAAATGAAGATTCGGGTTTAAAATCCGGTTCAAGGGAAAGATGTCTCCCACAAAGCTTTGAAGCTCTCAATATCCGGTTCAAGATCCCGGTTCAAGAAGAATTTATCTCTTGCAAAAAGTTAAAAATTGCCGAAGAGGACCTGCTGCCACGATGCGCGGTTCAAACATGGGTATCCCGCCTTACTGGCCTGACATATTATTGATCACATGGGGCGTCTGCTTCATAAAGCGGGGTCTCTGTTCTTTTACATCATGCGTGGTTACACGGAGTTGTTCTGTCTTAAAGCGGCCTCCGGTTTATCCCTTGAAAATTTTATAAACATCACTTGGGGGCTTGGTCGTGTCCGAACCGATGCAACACCTTTTGATAGGCGAAAGCCACCAGATCACTTGGGGACATGGTCAAGTCTGAACCAGTCACACCTCTTGATCGGCCTAAGGCCATAGAATCACTTGGGGGCTTGGTCGAACCCGAACCATTGCCACGCCTCTTGATCGGCATAATGCCACGGTTTCATTTGGGGACCTGGCTGACTTGAACCATAGCTACACCATTGGGGAGCTTGGTCGTGTCCGACCATGGTAACACCATCTGATTGGCTCAATAAGCCTCTTTTTGCAAATGGTTTTATCATTGCCTTTGCTTCAATATTTTCCTTGATAACTGTTTCTTTTATTTTTGTTGCGTTTTTAAACTGACAATTCTTAAACTGGTTCGACTATCAAATTACAAATTGACGGAACACGGTCAAATCTTAATCCGGAGGCTATCTGCCTGGTTTGATTTTCTGTTACCATCCTATTATGGAGTAAACCGGTGTTTATCAACCCGGCTCGGCTTTCAACTACAAGTTGTTAGTACACGATCAAGTTATAATCCAGAGACTATTAGCCCGGTCTGGTTTGACTACGAGTCGCCAGTATTATATGTGGTTAAACCGGCGTTTATTACAACCTGGTACGGTTTTATCATAAACCGACACAATATGGCAGGAGTTCTCAGTACTCAAAATCTGGGTTATTACCCCTATTACAAAAAGTTGGTAAACCAACGATGTGATTCAATGTCACAGGTATGATATATTTCATATTTGATTATTTTTAAGTGCAGCCTTGGTTATAAACCTGGGTTATATGTTGGGCATTATGAACCGTCCAACGGTAAACCGCCCGGACACTTTAAACTTGTTGTATGCAGAAACAAGTTGAATAAAGCATGATTATAAATCACCGGCATTTACTAACCCGACCTGGCTTTCAACTATAAGTCGCCAGTATATGATGAGAAATTATCCGGTGTTTATTAAACCGGCCTGGCTTCGGACTATAAGTCGCCAGTATATATTTGGATTGCGCCATAGGAATCATGCGCTTATAAATGATTGGGTTATATTATTCAAATAGCCAAACTTGGCTGAATTTTCATTATGATATTGGATGAATAAGATTTTCATACCGGATTATATTATCTTGAATAGCCAACATGGCTGGATTTTTATTATGGTTATTAATATTATGATTGAGGTTTTCAAAGTCGCTTTAGCGCAATGGATATTATTTTGTCGATGAATATGATTTATTTTGCAATGGAAGGAATAGTCCCGAGTCGCTGCAGGCTTACGACCCGGCACTTGGGGGCTACACTATTCAAGTTGAGATTATATCAAATATGCAAGTCTCATGTCGCTGCAAGCATGCACCATGACACTTGGGGGCTAATGCAAAGTCATTTTTATTGGCCTTATTGAAGACCCGACTCATCATATCATAATGAGCCGGCCCTTGGGGGCTACCAATTTCTCCTGTCAACAATTCAAGGTACACAGGTTTTATTCCATTATATTATAGGATCCACTTCTCAGTTGATAAAGCACAAGGCTCTTAACCTTGTGGACGTGGGTTCAAGCCCCATGATGGGGGTTACATCATATGATATTATTGTCAATGAAGTATATATAAAGTCCCAGCTCAGTATTATCTTACTAAGCCGGCCCTTGAGGGCTACACATTGCTGATTCAAAATCTACATGATCATATCTACAAAGTCCCTGCTCATTATTGCATAATGACCCGGCCCTTGGGGGCTACACTGGTCGAAATTTTTATGAGCATCAGGAAATTACAAATCCCAGGTTGCTGCAAGCATGACAACCCGGCACTTGGGGGCTACATAATATGGAGTATTCAGTTTTTACTAGTGACTGGGATGAACAACATGGATTTCTTCGAAAGTGGCAGTATTTATATTGAAGCAAGTCTTAAGCCATCACTTTGTTCTGCTCAATACTTGGGGGCTACAAGTATTATATTATTATCAGAGAAATATTTTCAAAATCTCTGTTTTGAGCAAACCAGATTGACCCGGCGTCACCAATTATTATGACCCTGTGTTTGCAACCCGGCATCATCAATAATCATAAACCGGCGTTGGCAACAATCAGGAACCGGAGTTAGCAACAATCATGACACGGAATTATCAGTCATATAACCTGGCAATTTTTGGCAATGATAAACCGGCAAGTTCGGCATCTTCAAACCAGTTGAATATCAGATGAGTATTTCAAGACCCATATTTCTTAATCTGGCGCTTTGGAAGCCGACTCAAGTGGATTATTCTTCATAATATTTCTCTGTGAGAAACCAATGTCAACAAATTGAGTATGAAGCTGGCTTATTGACTTGGATTTTCTAGAAGAAGGAAATGGCAAGGAATTAAGGATGATCAGATGCCGGTTTACAAGAATTCTTAACCTGGAGCATAATCTATCAAATTTGTTCTTGTATTTGTTTTACAGGATCAGTTTAACATGGATAAATCCAAATTAAACTAGGGGCTAATGTCGGGGATATACAGTGTAAACCGGCCGGACTTGGCGGTTTATCTGAAGACCCCGCTGATACTTGGCGAGTTACTGGCGACCCGCCCTGACCTGGCGGTTTACAAGCAACCCACCTGGTCATTATGACTCACTGGTGATCCGGCGTGCGGGACAGACGGATGACAAGGCCCAAGACCCAGAAGGCCGGTTCACGTTTAATGGTGGGCCGGTTTAAGAGGAAAGGCATGAGGAATATTTACCTTACAAGGAGTTAAGACCAGGACTTGTATCCGGTTTGTATTAGAGATAGACTAGTCCTAATCCTAATAGGACTCCACATGTAAACCGCCCCTTCAACATATATAAGGAGGGGCAGGGCTCCCCAAAGAGGGGGAAGGGACAATCAACAAGAAACAATCTCTAGGGCTAGACATAACTAGAGGGGAGCCGGTTTACGGCGACTCTCTCATGATCATAATGAGACCTAGCCTCAAACAGCATGTAGGGTTATTACCGAACGATGTTTCCCGGGGCCCGAAGCTGTCTAAATCCTCGTCTTGTGTGTTGCGTCTCTCGATTCCGCTCAACCCCTTCAAGCTACCACATAGATGCGTTGGCCTCACGACTAAATCCTCACCTTAGGACATCTGCCGTGACAATTCCACGACAGGCTCCGTATCGTAAAACGCGATGAATCCTTCTCTATGATTCTTTTTCTCCCCAAAAGTGAATATATGGATTCAAGGTTGAGGTCGGTGGAGCGTCAGGGGGCCCATGAGGCAGGGGGCGCGCCCAGGGGGTAGGGTGCGCCCCCACCCTCGTGGATAGGGTGTGGGCCCCCTGGCATGGATCTTTCTTCCAGTATTTTTTATATATTCCAAAATAATTCTCCGTTGATTTTCAGGTCATTCCGAGAACTTTTATTTCTGCACAAAAAATAACACCATGGCAATTCTGCTGAAAACAACGTCAGTCCGGGTTAGTACCATTCAAATCATGCAAGTTAGAGTCCAAAACAAGGGCAAAAGTGTTTGGAAAAGTAGATACGATGGAGACGTATCATAGTCCACCTTTCCGTTGCCACTCCTACGACCGCCTTGTCCACGGCAACATGATTTATCCCCTGACCCGGCCGTCTGTCGTCTAGAGTCTTCTTCCCCGCCGCTGATAGCCATCGCACCCGCAGCACCCTCAACGTATCATCAAGGGCCTACACAGCATCGCAAGAGAGGGGGTACTCTTCCATATGTGCTTAAGTAATTGATCTCACCCGGAAAATAGATCGTAAATTGTTTACTGTACATTTCTTGTCCGTACCAAATCGTAGTGGCTAGTTGAAAGCAAACATTGGTTGCGAAGTAGCTTTGTCCGGTTTGCACCTTTAGATCTGCCATGGAACGGTCACTATAGTCGTAAAGCTTATTATTTCCTCCCCTTTATATTCACTACCATCATCGTAGGTGCTTCATGTCGTGCTAGCACTACTCCTCAAGACCTCAACCCATCAAGTGAAACAACATGCCACTCATAATTCCAAAGCTTAAGTGTTGAAATACGAATCTGATATGATGCTCATATTACTAAAACAGAGAACATTTAATTGGTCACCTAATGTTCCTATATTCGTTTCGAAAAGCTTCCCAATCCTTGGCTTTCCTACGATGCAACGGCATAACCACACGTTGCTTAGCAGCTGCAGACTTTTCATGGCGAGTGGGCTTGGTGGGAATCACAACTTCTTCTTCTTCATCAGACACAACCGGGCACAAGGTCCTTCGTGCCCTCTTCTTGGTCTTGCGAGGAGCAGAGCGAGAACTAGAGCCACCTGAACACACACACAAAAAGAACACACAAAAATCCAACAAGGATGAGAGGATTGCACCCACTAGCAGAAAAGGAACAAGTTGCAACAACAGAGAAGATAGAACAGTGCTTAGTGGTTGATATACTCCGGTTGTACCGGATCTTCCGCCGGTAGTACCGCTCCAGCGGTTGTACCGCCCGTAGGGGCGGTAGAACCGCTGACAGTGGCACTACCAAGGAAGATAGATCTAACCGAGGCATACGAATCACACAAGTAATATTCTGAATTCTAAGTGCTGCAAACAAGACAGGAGGCTAACAAAGAACTCTTCTAAGCCATAGATCGAACACTAAACGCAGAAAGATAAGTAAAGCCCTAGACAAGGAAGAACCCTAAAAAAATCTAGAGGCAAAGAACACGAGGCATTACCACCATCCATGGGAAGAGATCGGGAGGCCTCCACGGAGAGAATCCACGGAGAGCCAAGGATCCGAAGCACGAGACACACTCCGGGGCAGGGGTAGAGATGGCCGGCGGCTAGGGCAAAAAAAGAGGAACGAGGACGAAGGGAAAAAGACAACCCTTCAGCCCCGTCGAGTATATATAGGCCCGTACACACGCCCCGGTAGAACCGCTTAGGGGAGCGGTTGTACCGCTCGTCTGGTACAGACCGGTGGATGGAGGCGGTACTTCCGATGCCTGGGAGGCAGCGGTAGTACCGCACGGCATCAACCGGTAGTACCGGATGTGGGTTACCATGGGTTTGTGCGGTGGAACCGCCCAAGCACCGAGCGGAGACCCTTGGGACGGCACAACCCGGTACCAGCGGTAGAACCGCTCGTGGTACCAGTTGTACCGCCCGACCACCTAAGCCCAAGCCAAGATCAAAAGAGTGCAATCCGAAGGGAGGAAGAAGGGGCACAAAACAGGAGAGAAGAAACACCCTAGGAGAACCTAACACAAAGAGCAAAGAGAGAAAGAGAGAAAACAACACGAGAACAACAAGGCTAACTCCAACCTCCCGAAGAGAGGACGGTGGCCGAGGCCACCTATGTTTGAGTCAATTGGTATGGCACCGCGAAGAATTATCCTTGGGTCCATGACCAAAACTCGTCTTTGAAGCACAAGTACCATCAAAAATGGCTAATGTGAAAGACACAATCAATTTATGCATAATGGGGGGAGGGAGAGTTCATTGAGAGAACAACACTCCCACTATGTCCATGCCTACACCTAAACTAGACAACAAATTGAGCGTGGTAGGGTGTGCAAGGGTTCAAGCCACATTGCTCGAATCAATGATATTTAGCTCATGCCTTAACTCGAGAAATCTTGCTTCATCTAAGGGCTTCGTGAAAATATCTGCAAGGTTGTCATGAGTGTTGACATAGTTGAGCTCGATCTCTCCTCGTCTAATGTGATCCCGGATGAAGTGATACCTGATCTCAATATGCTTCATCTTGAAATGTTGCACCGGATTGAGAGAGATCTTGATGGCACTTTCATTGTCACACCAAAGAGGCACTTTGTCACAAGTGACACCGTAATCCTTTAAAGTTTGCCTCATCCATAGGACTTGAGCACAACAACTACTGGCGGCAACATACTCCGCCTCAGTGGACGAGAGAGACACACAACTTTGCTTTTTGGAAGACCAACTTACCAAAGAGCAACCAAGGAATTGGCACCCTCCAGAAGTGGACTTCCTATCCACTTTGTCTCCCGCCCAATCAGAATCCGAGTACCCTACAAGCTTGAAGTTTGATCCTCTAGGGTACCATAGGCCAAAATTTGGGGTATGAGCCAAATATCGAAAGATTCGTTTGACCGCCACATAGTGACTTTCCTTAGGTGCGGCTTGAAACCATGCACAAATTCCCACACTCAACATGATGTCCGGTCTAGATGCACAAAGGTAAAGCAAGGATCCAATCATGGAACGATATACCTTTTGATCCACCACTTTACCATTGGGATCTAAGTCAAGTTGGCACTTGGTGGGCATTGGAGTGGAAGCCGGCTTGACGTCACTTAGCTTGAATCTCTTGAGCATGTCTTGAGTGTATTTGGATTGATTGATGAAGGTTCCTTCTCTTCTTTGCTTCACTTCGAACCCTAGAAAGAACTTCAACTCTCCCATGGAGGACATCTCGAACTTTGAGGTCATGAGAGCGGAAAATTCCTCATTGAAAGCTTTGTTAGGAGAACCAAAGATAATATCATCAACATATAATTGGCACACAAACAACTCCCCTTTGACCTTCTTAGTAAAAAGAGTGGGGTCGATTAGCCCAACTTCAAAACCACGGTCTTGTAACAACTCGGTAAGGTGGTCATACCACGCACGTGGGGCTTCTTTAAGGCCATAGAGTGCCTTATCGAGTTGATACACATGATCGAGAAAGTAGGGATCCTCGAACCCGGGGGGTTGCTTGACGTACACCAATTCATTAATGGGACCATTAAGAAAAGCACTCTTCACATCCATTTGTTGTAACTTAAAGTTATGATGAGAAGCATATGCAATCAACATGCGAATGGATTCAAGACGAGCAACGGGAGCAAAGGTTTCACCGTAGTCGATACCCTCGACTTGGGAGTAGCCTTGTGCTACCAAACGAGCCTTGTTGCGAATGATAATCCCATGGGCATCTTGCTTGTTCTTGAATATCCACTTGGTTCCAATGACATTATGGTTCCCCGTTGGCCTTGGCACCAATCTCCACACTTTGTTGCGCTCGAAGTTGTTGAGTTCTTCGTGCATGGCATTGAGCCAATCCGGATCTTCTAGCGCCTCATAGACCTTGTGGGGTTCCACACAAGAGACAAACGCGTGATGCTCACAATAATTTGCTAATTGCCTACGAGTGCTTACCCCCTTTCTTAAGCTTCCAAGCACATTCGTCATGAGATGATCCTTGGTGGAGAGCTTGGATGCAATCTTGGCGGCACGACGCTCTAATTCCTCCTCGGTGGTGAGTTGAGGAGCGGTTACTTGATCATCTTGAGCGCCGTCATGAACTTGTTCTTGATCTGAACTTGCTCGGGGGAGAGAACTTGACCTTGGGCATCACTTGGTGTGTCAACACCGTCTTGAGTATGATCTTTCCCTTGGTCTTGTTCATGAGGTGGAGGGCCTTCACTTTGTTCTTCGGAAGCGTGTGGGCCTTGCGTTGGTGATGGCTCCACTTGAGTGGAGCATTGTCCTTCTCCTTCGGCCACAAGGGGTTCCTCAATGGGTAGGATAAAACCAACACCCATTCTTCTTATGGCTTGAGGAGGAATTTCATCACCTACATCACAAGTGCCACTTTGCTCCACTTGGGAGCCGTTATTCTCATCAAACTCCACGTTACACGTCTCCTCAATAAGTCCCGTGGATTTATTGAGGACACGGTAAGCATGAGAGTTCGTAGCATAACCAACAAATATGCCCTCATGAGCTCTAGCCTCAAATTTAGACAACCGAACACCTTTCTTGAGAATGAAACACTTACACCCGAATACCCGGAAGTACTTGAGGTTGGGCTTGTTACCGGTGAGTATCTCATATGGAGTCTTGTTCAAGCCCTTGCGGAGGTAGAGCCGATTGGATGCATGACACGCGGTGTTGATGGCTTCGGCCCAAAAGTTGTACGGAGACTTGAACTCCGCCATCATGGTCCTTGCCGCATCCATCAACGTCTGGTTCTTCCTTTCCGCAACACCGTTTTGTTGAGGGGTGTATGGTGCGGAAAATTGATGCTTGATTCCCTCATCACTAAGAAATTCATCCAAGGTGTAGTTCTTGAACTCGGTGCCGTTGTCACTTCTTATTGTCAAGATCTTTGCATTGTGTTGACGTTGTGCTTCATTTGCAAAGTCAATGACGGTTTGTTGGGTCTCGCTCTTCCTCTTGAAGAAATACACCCACGTGTACCTTGAGTAGTCATCCACAATAACCAAGCAATACTTCCTACCTCCAAGACTATCGAAGGATGGAGCCCCAAAGAGATCCATGTGAAGGAGCTCCAAAGGCCTCTTTGAATAAATGATAGTCGTGGGAGGGTGAGCCTTCTCATGTAGCTTTCCTTCAATACAGGCACTGCACGCACGATCTTTAGCAAAACTAACATTCGTTAGTCCATGGACATGGTCCCCCTTGAGGAGACTTTGCAAAGATCTCATATTGACATGGGATAAACGGCGATGCCAAAGCCATCCCACATCAACTTTAGCCATTAGGCATGTCGCGGTCTTAGTGGGTCGCTCCGAAAAGTTAATCACATATAGACTGTTCTCGACATGCCCAACAAAGGCTACTTTAAGAGTCTTGATCCACAAGAGGGCCACGGTATCGATATCAAAGAAAGTGGCAAAGCCCATGATTGCAAGTTGACGAACGGAAAGTAAATTGTATGCAAGGGACTCAACAAGCATGACCTTCTCGATCGTGAGATCATGAGAGATGACCACCTTGCCAAGTCCCAATACCTTAGAAGATGAGGCGTCACCCCACTCGACATTGGTGGGCATAGATGGAACCTTGTGCACGTCCACCACCAAGTCCTTGCTTCCGGTCATATGATTTGTAGCTCCGCTATCAAGCAACCATGATCCACCACCGGAAGCAAACACCTACAAGAGATCAATGCTTGGTTTTAGGTACCCATTTTGTAATGGGTCCTTTGATGTTAGTAACAAGGGTCTTAGGAACCCAAATAGACCATTCAATGTATTCATGAAGAGAACCAACAAATTTGGCATAAACATGCCCGTCACTAGCACGGCATAACACATAAGAAGGATTAAAATCGCCGGCTTTGTTGGGAGGGGTGACATTGCCCTTCTTGACATTGTTCTTCTTCTTCTCCTCGGGGGCACTCTCTCCCTCCCTCACAAAGGTTTGCATGAGAGGAGGAGGTCGTTTGGTCTTGTCATTCTTCTTCTTGTTCTTGGAGTCGGGCACGTACCCAACCCCTTCCTTGGCCACAACTCCCTTTTGGTTGATCAAGAGATCGTTGAGGTTCTTCTTGCCTTGTATGCAAGTCGCAAGACCTCTCTCAAGTTGCTCCTTCAACTTAGCATTTTCCTCAACAAGATGTATATGCTCACAACACGGGTTAGTAACATTTGCATTATCAATTAAAACCATATGAGGAAAAGTTGCTTTCTCCTTAGTTAGCTTCACTTGGAATTGATCATGAGACTCCTTGAGACTAGCGTGAATACCCTTCAAGGCCTTGTGGGCCTTGTCAAGTATATAAAACTCCTCTTTGAGTCTAGCAAGATCAACCCCGAGTTTGGCCTTCTCGGAATTTAGCACACGAGAAACAATGAGGTCATGATCATAATCTTTCTTTAACTTAGCATGATCAACGTTGTGTGACTCCTCAAGAACCAAACGAAGACCACGCTCTTCCTCAAGAGCATTGGAAAGATCCAAGATCTCATCGGCATAGTCACGACTATGCCCTTCCATCTTAGAGATGGTGTCCTCGTGAGCCTCGAGCATGTCATTGGCTTCACCAAGTTGTTCCAAGAGAGCAACAAAGTGCTTCTTGGATTTTCCCTTGAGTTTGCCCATAAAGGCCTCAAACTCGTTAGCCTCCACATTAGCTCCCTCAAGTTCATTAATGCAATCCGTCGGGGAAGGATGATTAATGATGGTAGTTTTGATGTTGGAGGTTACCTTGTTGGTTGCTTTAGCCATGAGGCACTTGGCGGTGATGCTCTAGTTGGGTGAGTCGAAGAGAGACACCCGTGAAGTTGTTGCAATGGCAACGGAGGCCATGGCAACCGACTCATCATCTTCATCATCATCATCATCCTCATTGTACTCTTCTTGCACAACCAAAGCCTTGGGAGGAGTCTTCTTGGAGAAGTTGTTCTTGTTGGGGAACAACTTGGCCTTGTCCTTTCGGATGAGCTTGCCACCATTGTCTTCCCTCTTCTCATACAGGCATTCCGCAATGAAATGACTCACGTTGCTGCAATTGTAGCAAGTCCTTACACGTTGCTTGCCCCTTGTACCACTCGAGTTGTTTTTGCTAAAGTTTGGCCTCGAGTTTTTCTTGCTCCAAAATTGCCTTGAAGCAAGTGCCATGTGTTCATGATATGCATACTTCGTATCTTCGGGGTTGCTCTCCTCTTCTTCCTCTTCTTCGTCTTCCACGATGAGCTTGGCCTTCAATGCAAGGTTAGGCTTCTTTGCCCGTTGACAACGGAGCACCGCATTGTCGGTGGTCTTGTCCAAAATGTTCATGGCCACAAACTCATCCAACACTTTGCTTGAGGTCAAAGTGTGGAAGTCCGGTCTTTGACGAATGACGGAGGACATGGCCTTGTGATAGGGCATCATTGCCTTGAGGAATTTGCGCTTGATCCAATTGTCATCCGTGTCCTTGCTCCCGTGATCTCGTAGTGAGACCGCGAGTTTGGTTACTCTCCGATAGAGCTCACGAGGTTCTTCATCTTCCTTCATTGCAAACTCATCGGCCTCATCTTGTACCACTTTATAGTTGGAGCGTTGAATGCTTGCGCTTCCCGGTAGAGAGACACGACACAATGCCATGCATCTTTGGCCAAGGCGAAAGGACGAAGATGAGGTAGGTCTTCGGGTGGAATTGCATCTTGAATGATGAAGAGAGCATTCTCATTGAATTGATTGTCCGCGGCTTCTCAAGGAGTGAAGTTGCTTGGATCATGTGGATAGAAACCTTCTTCAATGATTCTCCAAAGGTTAGTGTTCACATGATTTAAATGACATTTAAATCGGTAAACCCAAGAATCAAAATCCTCATTTTTCACAATCTTAGGGGGAGGACCGGCATGATTCAAATGAGTGGAAGGAACCGGTCCACCATAAACAAGTGGTGGTTCCACATGGGCAAAGATGCCGGTGCCATTCTTGCCACTAGAAGAAGGAGCCTTTTCACTACTAGCTTCCCCCTTGTCGGGGATAGCATCCGTCACCTTGTTGGCGGGATCACCCACTTTCAACGGTGTGGTGGATAGTTTAAGACCCTCAAGAAATTTAGTAAACATGCTTTCGACTTCGGTCGTCATGGAGGTTTTCAATGTCTCGAAGGACACATTGAACTCCTCACGAGAGACCGAAGTTCCCCCATCTCCCGTAGACGAGATCGGATTCACACCGGAGTGTTCCTCCACACTGTCTACAGTATCAACCATACTCTTTGGACGGTAAAGTCCTTAATAAAGAGACGAGGCTCTGATACAAATTGAAAGGATCGATATGGTTGACTAGAGGGGGGTGAATAGGCAACTAACAATTTTTAGCTTTTCTTTAACAATTTAAACTTTGCATCAAAGAAGGTTGTCTAGATATGCAACTAGGTGAGCAACCTATATGATGCAACGAGGATAGGTACACAAGCAAGCAAGAGATATGAAACAAGTAAGCTTGCTCAAATAAAGGCACGAGATAACCAAGAGTGGAGACGGTGGAGACAAGGATGTGTTGCCGAAGTTCCTTCCCTTTGAGAGGAAGTACGTCTCCGTTGGAGCGGTGTGGAGGCACAATGCTCCCCAAGAAGCCACTAGGGCCACCGTATTCTCCTCACGCCCTCACACAATGCGAGATGCCGTGATTCCACTATTGGTGCCCTTGAAGGCGGCGACCGAACCTTTACAAACAAGGTTGGGGCTCTCTCCACAACTTAATTGGAGGCTCCCAACAAAACCACGAAGCTTCACCACAATGGAATGTGGCTCCGAGGTGACCTCAACCGTCTAGGGTGCTCAAACACCCAAGAGTAACAAAATCCACACAAGAAAGTATGGGGGAAGCAAATATCCTTTGGTGGAAGTGTAGATCTAGGTCTCCACCTTCAATCCCTAGCAAATCAACAAGTTTGAGTGGCTAGAGAGAGAGAGATCGGGCAAGAGAGCTTGAAGGGCATTAATGGTGGAGTGAGAGAGGTCAAAGGTGGGAGTGGTATGTGGGAGAAGCCCCCTTAAATAGTCACCCCACATTTCCAACCGTTACTGTGTTTTTTGCACTGCAGCGGTACAACCGGTCCTCGTCCCGATACAACCGGGACTCACGGTGTAACTGCAGAACCCTACCAAGTGGTACAACCGGACAGGCGGGCGGTAGTACCGGCTAATAAAAATAACCGGACTAACTGCCTGGCTACCGCACAACCACCGCATCAAAACAGGAGCTTGACCGGTACTTGGGCGGTGCCTGGCCGGAACAACCGCATGGCCTTGAGCTCTTGGGCGGCTAAGTACTGAGCGGAAGAACCGCTCAGACCACCGGTGGTACCGGTCATCGTGGAACGACCGGACCAACCGGGCCACTACCGCCCAAGAACCGCATCAAACCAGAAGCGAGAGCGGTACTTGAGCGGTGCATGGACGGAACCACCGCCCCAGCTGTTGCAGAGCATGGTGGCGGTACCACCGCCCGGAGGCAGCGGTACAACCGCTCGAGCAAAGCTGGTGAGCGACAAGACCCAGCGGTACAACCGCTCCAGAGAGCGGTACAACCGCTGGGCAGAGACAGTGAGCAGAAAAGAGGGGAAGAGGCAAGGAAAAACTCTCTCTCCCACACACACCTGAGGAAGGCAAAGAGAGGGTGAGAAAAGTGTACGTGAACTGATTCCCCCAGAGCTTCCTAATGAGGATTCCCTCTTGATAGTACGGGTACTCTACGACCAAAGAAAATAAAAGCGTGGAGGACACGTCTTTGATCTTTTCCTTCGAGAGGCAATAGCAATCCGATGTAAGCCTAAGCATCGAGAACCTGAAACATATAGCACACGATTAGACCACAAAGGGTTGTCATCATCATCCAAAACATAAAGTAGGGAAATGCCCTTTCAACAGTCAACACTATACTCATAATGCTTACAGTTTCCCCATTTTATGATGACCACAATCAGCCTACGTGGTCTGTGTCGTAATATCACTTCTCCACCCATCGAGCTAAACAAGCTTAGTTGAACAAATTCAAATCTGATATTATGCTGATATTAGTAAAACTGAGAGATGTTTAATTGGTCAGCTAAATGTTCCTACTTTAGTTTCGAAATGCATGTGAGCCACATATGGAGAGACCGGAAGGAATACTATTTCTCTATGTGCTCTGGTTCATCATGGGTGGGCAACCGACATTCTATAGAAAGATTTGTAATATCTTCAATCTGCTTGATCTTCTGCTCTTCTTTAAGATGATCCTCTTCTCTTCTTTAATAAGTATGTTCCTTGTTGGGAAGAGTGTCTGATACATTTGCAGTCGACTGGTCAGGTCGAGTTGTTCTCCCTCAGTATATTTTGAATATGTCAGGTCAGGTCAACTTGTTCTTCTTTACTATATGTTGAAGCTATCATCTGCGAAGTATCATCACTTCTGGAGATCTCATATTTCAAGTAGTAGGCCACATTATATTAATGCACACACCGAGTTACAGCATGCATGGCATCTCTTAGAAGAATTGCAGAGATAGCACAAAGGGGTTTACAGGGAGGCAGTATTGGATTAGAATCACTTCTGCATTACAAAGATAATCTCACTTGTTTTCATGCATGTCAGGTACTGAACATTATCAAAATGAATATGAGAATGGGCGCATGATAGGAATATTGCGGAACAATCCACCAAGTATTACGGTGGGTGAACAAATTACTGTCGAGCAATTGATAGAAAAGTGCATAATTATGAGAATATCTAGGCATGATCATGTATATAGGCATCACGTCTGCGACAAGTAGACCAAAACAATTCTGCATCTACTACTATTACTCCACACATGGACCGCTATCCAGCATGCATCTAGAGTATTAAGTTCATAAGAACAGAGTAACCCATTAGGCAAGATGACATGATGTAGAGGGATAAACTCAAGCAATATCACTACTGGAATCAGCTTCTTTGCCGTCCGCCATGGTAGACGGCAAAGGCATAGATCACGGACGGCAAAATTCTTTGCCGTCCGCTAGCGGACGGCAAACTGTCCGGATGAACACGTGCCAGCAAAGGCCTTCTTTGCCATTCGCTTCCTAGAAACGGACGGTAAAGGATTATGCCATCCGCCATCCGAGGCCAGCAGACGGCAGTGCGGTGGCGTGAGAGCCATTAGGGGGTTAACGGTGCTCTTTGCCGTCTGCCAGCGGACGGCAAAGAGTCGAAGCTCTATGCCGTCCACTGACAGACGACAAAGAGCTCAGCTAGGCAGCACTTGGAAGCTGCGACGTGTCTAGCTATGCCGTCCGCCAGCAGACGGCATAGTTGGTCACTTTGTCGCCTGCCAGCAGACGGCAAAATGACCAAATAGGCAGCCAGTGTTCCCAGTTTGCACAGGTGACTGCCACGTGTCCTCTTTGTCGTCTGCTAGCAGACGGCAAAGAGGCTATATATCCCCTGATTTTATTTAAATCCCATCAATTAGGCATGGTTTCAAACACAGATATACATGCATACATATCCAACATGTCCAACAACATATTTCATCAAATCCAACAACATAGTTCAACAAAGTCCAACATATCCATATATACAAAACCAGAAACAAGTTTCCAACAACATATCCATATAGACATACATATCCAAACAAGTTTTCATAAACAACAAGGAAGCACCAGAAGAATAGTACACTCCATGAATCCAAGCTTCCTCATGTAAAGCAAATCTGCAAATTGGGAAAGATGAAAGTTAGAAGAATAAGAAGAAGAAGAAGAAGAAGACTAGTTAGAAGAAGAAGAAGAAGAAGATTTTTCTTCTTCTCTTTCTTTTTCTCCTCTCCTCTTCTTTATCTTCTTCTTCTAACTAAGGCAGGTAAAAATGTCATTTTATTGCTAAGCTAGGTAAAAATGCTAAGTGTAGGTCATTTTAGAGCTAAGCTAGGTAAATAGGTCATTTTGGAGCTTAGTAAGGTTATTATGTCATTTTCGAGGAAAATAAGCTAAGTCTATATCATTTTGGAGCTAACAAAGATTATCATGCCATTTTTTTACCTAAGTATGCTAAGTATAGCTCATTTTTTATCTAACTTAGGTAATTATGCCATTTAGGAGGAAAATAAGCTAAGTATCCATTTGTAAAGCAAAACACTAGAGAAAACTTACCCTCATCACAACAAATGTGATGAAGATCGCAACTAAGGTAACAATTGATCCAACGGCATAATGATACCAAGCCTCATTATCAACGGCATATTTTCTAATCTTCTTAAGCTTCAGGCGCATTGCATCCATCTTCAAGCGCATTGCATTCACCTTCATCTTGTGATCATCGATGACATCGGCAACATACAACTCCAATGTCATCTTCTCTTCTTCAATTCTTTTAATTTTTCCTTTCAAATACTCATTTTCTTTTTCAACTAAATTTAACTTCTCGACAAGAGGGGCCGTTTCAAATTCCGGTTCACATACCTCCTAGATTAAAATATCTCTATGTAAACTTGATGGCCATAATTGTCATAAATGCGAAATGCAACAAATAGTTATGAAAGAGAATTTACCACATCCGAATCATAAAGCGGGCGAGGGCCGATCGGGGCGGACATCAATACCATGGCACTATGTATAAGAAACAATCATACAAAGTAAGAAAATTATAAATACCAACTATATAAATCATACAATCATACAAATAACTATATAAATCAAGTACAACATAAAATTTGAATACCTAATAATCACTATCGGTAATGACGTGCTCATCATCATCATCATCACTAATAAAGCATCATCATCAGCATCGGTAATGACGTGCTCATCATCATCATCATTAATAAATGCATCATCATGTGGAAGGCCACCTTTACGTAATCGTTCAAGCATTGACAGGTCATCTACAGCAGTAAATTCTTCTTCTTCCAGCTCTTCTTGTTCCGGCTCAGGGGTGAAGTCGGATTCACTATCGTTGTCTACTTCAATGTTCTAGGATGGAGTAGAGCGGTTCTTGAAACATTTTTTGGAAAGACGTGTTTCTTGGAAGAATTCTCCTTCGTCATATGTGTCTTGGTTAATGTGAGGTTCATAATCCTTTTCATTGGGGGGAGGTGATCTAACATGCGGCGGCACTTCATAAACGACGTCCCAACCACTGAGATTTGGATCACTTTGACAGGCCCACGGTAGATAGAAAACTTGGGTTGCATGTTGAGCCGTAATATAGACATCGAGAACATCCAAATGGGTGCTTTGTTTGATTTTGACTAGCCCTATATGTTCATGAGTCCTTCTAGTCTCCCTCGGCTGGAACCAATAACATCTGAAGACTACGACGTTTGGTGGGTTTTCACCATAGAATTCAAGTTCATAAATTTCTTTAACTCTTCCATAATACTCGATACCTCCTTCGCCGATAGCAGAGACACAACAATTTGTAGACTTTCGGTCGGCCATAGATAGCTCTTTGCCATAGGTACGAAAGTGATACCCATTGATGTCATATTTGTCAAATGAACGTACCTTATAGTCAAAACCATTAGCTACTTGTCTCAATTCGTCATCCATAACCTCTGAATTAGCCTACAAGTTTAATACGAAAGGATTGTTGCATTAGTGGCAAATTAGCCAAAGAAATGAAAGGGTCTAATGGAAATTACCGTTTTTTGAACCAAGAGATGAAACCGGGATATTCGGCTCCTTGTTTTGCCAAAAGCTCATACTCTTCGACAGAATCCTTTTGGATCACCGCTCCATACAAGAATATGGCGACGTATCGACTGCATCTAATATCCAGGAATAAGAGAAGTTCAAAGGAATTAGAAGTTGTGAAACAATGTACCGAGATCTTACTCGATGTACGGCCGCACTTCTGTTAGGTTGTTGAAGACATACCGCGAAATGGTCTGCCATTCTTCAACATCCAACCTTACTGGTTTCCAATCACTGGCTAGTGCGAGATTCCCTTTGAATAGGCTGAGGTTGGATTGACCCTTTTGAGGTTCGTCAGCATTGTACCGAGGCTTCGGATTATGCAAATGACGATTTTTGGCTTCGTAGTGTGATGTCACGAAGTTTGCCGCCTCCTCAGTGATGAATGCCTCCTCCATCGATGCTTCTATTCTACATTTATTTTTACATTTTGCTCGAAGCATCTTTTGCATCCTCTCAGTTGATTAGCACCAACGATTTTGCACGCCCCCCCCCCCAATCGTGCCTCAGTCGGGAGATGCAAAATCAAGTGTTGCATTGGATTAAAGAAGCTTGGCGGAAATATCATCTCTAACTTGCAGATCAACTCCGGCGCCAACTGTTCCATTTCTTCTAGGAGGCCAGGCAATAGTTCTTTTGCACAAAGAACACGGAAGAAATAGCTTAGCTCTGCTAGTACTAGCCATTCATCCTCATGGATGAAGCCACGCAACATCACCGGCATTATCCGCTCAATCCATATGTGCCAATCATGACTTTTTAGACCAAATATTTTAAACTTTTGAAAACTCACTCCCCTCTTTAGATTTGTTGCATACCCATCGGGGAACATCAACTACATTTTCACCCACAAAATAATTTCCTTCATAGCTGGCCTTCCAAGATTGAACCATGCCTTTCGCTTCGTCCAGTTCCCCTTTCCTTTCGGTTCTTTCATGTTTTGTAACGGTCTATCACATAGCTCCTCTTGATCGACTCTAGCCTTAGTATTATCCTTTGATTTCCCCTCTATGCCGAACAATGTACCAAAAATGGCTTCGGCGATATTCTTTTCAGTGTGCATCACGTCGATGTTGTGTGGGCAAAGGAGGTCTTTGAAGTAAGGCAGATCCCAGAAGCATGTCTTGTGAGTCCAAGCGTGTTCCTTATTATACCCCTTGAAATACCCTGGACACTCTGGGTCTGGCTTGAGAGCGTTTAACTGATCTAGGGTCTGTTGGCCTGTCAACGCAGGTGGTGCAGAGTGTTTGACAACTCTACCTTTGATGAAGTTCTTCTTGTCTTTCCTGAACTTATGGCCAGGATGTAGAAACGGTCTATGCAAGTCGAAGCAACTATACTTCCGCCCTGCCGTCAGCCAATGAAACTCAAGAGCTCCCTTGCATGTGGGGCACGGGAACCTTCCATGCACACACCTGCCAACGAATAGCGCATACGCCGGCAAGTCATGCGTTGAGTACATGTACCAGGCACGCATTATGAAGTTCTCTTTGCTAAAGGTGTCGTATCTCTTGAACCCATTATCCCAAGCCTCTTGCAATTCGTCCTTAAGCGGCTGCATGTACACATTCATATTCTTCCCTGGATAGTTGGGCCCTGGAATTATCAACGTCGGGAAAATGTTCTTTCTTTGCATAATCTGCCCGGGGGAGATTGAGTGGAATGACAAACACATGCCAATAGCTGTATGGGGTTGCCATCTGACCAAACACACTGAACCCATTTGTGCTGACGACGACTCGAGGGTGCCTTGGATCTGTCATTTTTTCCTTATGTAATGCATCGAAGCGCTTCCACGCTTCACCATCCGATGTGTGCACCATCATCACATTCCCATCTGCATCTAGATCGGTTCTTTTGCCCGTTTTGTGCCATGTCATCTGTTTGGCCGTCTCTTCGACCATGAAAAGACATTGAAGTCTTGGTACGATTGGCATATACCGAAGAACATTAATGGGTATTTTGTTCTGCGTCTTCTCACCCATACCGTTGTCTACCACAACATACCTGCAAGAATTGTAAATGGGACAATAGTTCAAGTCCTCATACTGAAGCCTAAATAAGACACATCCTTTCTCACAGGCATGTATCTTCTCATAGGGCATCTTAAGAGCACAGAGGATTTTGTCTGACTGGTACAGGTTTGGAGGTAGCACATGGCCTTTGGGTAGAAATCATTCGAATACTATCATCATCGCGTCGTAGCATTATCTGCCCAAGTTGAATTGAGCCTTCAAAGCCATTATTTGTGAGATGGCATCCAGCTGACAAAGCTCAGTGTGCTCGTGGAGAGGACGTTTTGAGGACTCCAACATTTCAGTGAAGGCCTTTGCAGATTCCTCCATCTCCTCGTCTGAGTCCCGAGCATCGTCAAAGTCTTGCACCATGTCTGCGGTCCCGGTACCATGCTCGTCAGTGCGACGACGAACCACCTCGGCTCTAGCACGTTGGGCAGACTCACCATGTAATGTCCAGACCGTGTAACCAGGCGTAAAACCAAACTTCTGCAGGTCTTTACTCATTTCAAGCTCGTCCCTCTTTTTATAGTTGTCGCAACGGGCACAGGGGCACCAGCTTAATTCCTGGCCATTTGCAAATGCGGCTCTAACAAACCCCTTGGTTTCTGTTAACCATTCCTCGGTCCATACTTTCTGACTAGTGTAACCGGTGTACATCCATGCACGATCACTCATATTGACTTCCTACTGGACACACAAGAAATATATACATAATTAAGCAAACCATATCCATCAGTTAATGGAGTTTGTCAGTTTTATTACGTCCATGCAACCTACACGCTAATAGGTAAAGATAGGTCCTAAGCCCACCCCAAGTATGTGTAGATTGGGTTCATTTTCCCATGCGCTACTCCGGATCCGACGCAAAATTTTGGCAGCACCTCCCCGATGTTCTCCTGACACACGTCTCGGCAATAAGCAGAGAGGATGTGTACCCGGAGAACAACAGGGAGGCACAGACGAAATTCTACATCGAATCCGGAGTATAGCATATGGAAAACGAACCCAATCTACACATGCTCGGGCTATCCATGGATAACGTTGGATAATTCGAAAGAATCATGATTATAATATGCAAATGCATGCATATTCATAGATGTAACCCTTTCGAATGGGAGACGCATAGTGGTTACGCATACTAATGATTGACACCTATAGCTAGCAAGTTTCATCGGGAGATGTCACTTGTGCTCACCAACGAACGCAGGGGCGGAGCTCGTCGAACACTAGACCCTCGCAGCAACGAAATAACTGCACATTTAAATCCAAAGATGAGTAACATAGCAATTTTGTTTCTTCCGTCGACCTAACTAAATATTGACAACAGGACGAGCGGGTTAGGGGGTCCTTGGCGTCGATGGAACCCTAAATAGCAAGTATCATCGATGCGAGATACATGTGGCGCTCGACGTTGAACACTAGATCCACATTCCACAAGTGAAGCCGGTGCCCGGCGTCCCACAACAATAGTTCTGGTGGCCGATGACGGTCGAACACCATCGCGAATTTGTCTGGCAGCCTCTGCGATGAGGATTAAAGCCAAGTTTTGAAATTTCAAACAACCAAACCGACTTGAGTCAGTTTGGGTATTTCAAGTTTCAACACTTGCCTTTTAATCGTCATCGCAGACGCTACCAGACAAATTCGCGATGGTGTTCGACCGCCATCGACGCCGAGAACAGTTGCTTTGGGACGCCGGACATCGGCGTCACTTTTGGGACATGGATGTAGTGTTCGACACCGACGGCCACATGTATCTCGCACCGATGATATACTTGCTATTTAGGGTTCCATCGACACCGAGGAACCCCCTAATTAACCCGCTCGTCCCCGGGCGCCCCCTTTTCCTACTTCTTTTTTCATCTTCAACTTCTACTTCTTTTTTCATCTTCTTCTTCTACTACTACTTATTGTTCTTTCTTCTTCTTCTTCTTCCTCCTCTTCTAATTTTTCTTTTTATTTCATCTTTCTTGATTATTCTTAAAAACAGGAAAAAACCTAAACAAAACTATAAACTAAATGTAACCTAAAATAAACTAAATTAACCTAAACTAACCTAAATAACCTAAACTAAACTAACCTAATTAACCTAAACTAAACAAACATAAACTAAATCTAAAAAACAGAAGGAAAAAACTCACCATGATGAGGGGCAGGGCGGCGGCGGGGCGGGGTCGGGCGGCGGCAGCTCGGGACGGGGGCGGGGCCGTGTGGGGCGGCCGGCGACTCGGGACGGGGGCAGCGCGACCGGGCGGGCGGGGTGGCGCAGGCGGCGGCTCGGCTGGACGGGCAGGGCGGGGCGGGCGGCGACACGGCCGGGCGGCAACGTCTCGGGACGGGGTCGGGGCGGCCCGCAACGGGGGTGGCGCGGGGCGGCGGCGGCTCAGGCATGAGGCCGAGGCGGGGCGGGGCGGGGTGGCCGGCGACGGGGGTGGCGTGGGGCGGCCAGCGACGGCGGTGGTGGTGTGGGTTAGGGGCGGCGGCAGGGGTTAGGGGTGGCGGCGGCTCGGGAAGAGGACGGACAGATCAGAGAGGGGGGCACAGGTGCGGGCACGACCCCTTTTCTGCTAGTAGGTCACAGCTCTTTGTCGTCTGCTAGCAGACGGCAAAGAGCGTACCTAGTGGGGTGGGGCCAGGGGGAAATGGATGACCTAACGGCCATTTTCTTTGCCGTCTACTGGCTGACGGCAAAGAAGTTTGCCGTCAGCCAGCAGACGGCAAAGAAAATGGCCGTTAGGTCATCCTCGTAAGCCCGCCACCCATCCTCTTTGCCGTCAGCTAGCAGACGGCAAAGCGTCTTTGTCGTCCACTAGCGGACGACAAAGATATGCTGATGGAAAAGCCTTTCGTTGTCGTCTGATGCCTCTTTGTCGTCTGTTCTCCGGTGGCTGATGGCAAAGCCTTTCTTTGTCATCCGCTAGCTGGCGGCAAAGTGTCGGCAGACGGCAAATCTGCTGATTCCAGTAGTGTATGATATAAACCTCATCTTTTTATCCTCGATGGCAACAATACAATACGTGCCTTGCTGCCCATGCTGTCACTAGGAAAGGACACCGCAAGATTGAACCCAAAGCTAAGCACTTCTCCCATTGCAAGAAAGATCAATCTAGTAGGGCAAACCAAACTGATAATTCGAAGAGACTTGCAAAGATGACCAATCATACATAAAAGATTTCAGAGAAGAATCAAATATTGTTCATGATAATCTTGATCATAAACCCACAATTCATCGGATCTCGACAAACATGTCGCAAAAAGAATTACATCGAATAGATCCCCAAGAAGATCGAGGAGAACTTTGTATTGAGATCCAAAGAGAGAGAAGAAGCCATCTAGCTAATAACTATGGACCCGAAGATCTGTGGTAAACTACTCACACATCATCGGAGAGGCTATGGTGTTGATGTAGAAGCCCTCCGTGATCGATTCCCCCTCCGACGGAGCTCCGGAAAAGGCCCCAAGATGGGATCTCTTGGGTACAGAAGGTTGCGGTGGAAATAGGGTTTCGTGGTGCTCCTGGATGTTTTCGGGGTATATGGATATATATATATAGGAGAAAGAAGTATGTCGGTGGAGCTGCGAGGGGCCCACGAGGATGGGGGGCGCGCCCAGGGGGCAGGCGCGCCTCCCTGCCTCGTGGCTTTCTTGCTTCTTTCTTGACGTCTACTCCAAGTCCCCTGGATCACATTTGTTCCAAAAATAACTCTCCCGACGGTTTCATTCCGTTTGGATTCCGTTTGATATTCCTTTTCTGCGAAGCACTGAAATAAGCAAAAAAAATAGCAATTTGCACTAGGCCTTGGGTTAGTAGGTTAGTCCCAAAAATAATATAAAAGTATATAATAAAGCCCATTAAACATCCAAAACAGATAATATAATAGCATGGAACAATCAAAAATTATAGATACGTTGGAGACGTATCACTTGGTTCTACCGAGCCGCGCTACTCCTAAGTTGGTAGCAGTAGCGCCTGTTTATGGCCCGCGCTACAGCTAATAAGTAGTAGCGCCCCTTCTTGTCCAGCGCTACTGCTAAGATTCTGTGTCTAAGGTTTTCCCTAGTAGTGTTTTATGCGTAGGTAAGAACGGTTCTTGCTAGAAGCCCGTAGCAGCCACGTAAAACTTGCAACAACAAAGTAGAGGACGTCTAACTTGTTTTTGCAGGGTATGTTGTGATGCGATATGGTCAAGACATGATGTGATAAATGTTATTGTATGAGATGATCATGTTTTGTAAGTGATCGGCAACCGGCAGGAGCCTTATGGTTGTCTCTTTATTGTATGAAATGCAAACGCCATGTAATTGCTTTACTTTATCACTATGCGTTAGCGATAGTTGTAGAAGCAATAGTTGGTGACACGACCACGACGCAACGATGGATATCAAGGTGTCGAGCCGGTGATGATGGAGATCATGACGATGCTTTGGGGATGGAGATCAAAAGCACAAGATGATGATGGCCATATCATGTCACATATTTTGATTGCATGTGATGTTTATCTTTTATACGTCTTATTTTTCTTAGTACGGCGGTAGTATTATAAGATGATCCCTTAACTAAATTTCAAGATAAAAGTGTTCTCCCTGAATAAGCATCGTTGCTACAGTTCGTCATGTTGAGACACCACGTGATGATCGGGTGTGATATATAGGCTCTACGTTCACATACAACGGGTGCAAGACAGTTTTGCACATGTGGAATACTTGGGTTAAACTTGACGAGCCTAGCATGTACAGACATGGCCTCGGAACACTAGAGACCGAAATTTCGAACGTGAATCGTATAGTACATATGATCAACATAGATATGTTCACCATTGATGACTACTCCATCTCACGTGATGATCGGACATGGTTTAGTTGATTTGGATCACGTATCATTTAGATGACTTGAGGGATGTCTATCTTAGTGGGAGTTCTTAAGTAATTTTATTAATTGAACTTAATTTATCATGAACTTAGTCATGATAGTATTTGCGTATCTATGTTGTAGATCAATGGCATGTGCTACCGTTCCCTTGAATTTTAATGCGTTCCTAGAGAAAGCTAAGTTGAAATATGATGGTAGCAACTACATGAACTGGGTCCGTAACTTGAGGATTATCCTCATTACTTCATAGAAGAATTATGTCCTTGATGCACCGCTAGGTGTGCCACCCTCCAGCAACTGCGGATGTTGTGAACGCCTGCCAGTCGCGTGTTGATGACTACTCGATAGTTTAGTGTGCCATGCTTTACGGCTTAGAATCGGGACTTCAAAGACGTTTTGAATGTCATGGAGCATATAAGATGTTCCAAGAGTTGAAGTTGATATTCCAAGCAAATGCCCGAGTTGAGAGATATGAAGTCTCCAACAAGTTCTATAGCTACAAGATAGAGGAGAATAGTTCTGTCAGTGAACAGATACTCGGAATGTCTGGATATCATAATCACTTGACTCAGATGGGAGTTAATCTTCCAGATGATAGTGTTATTGACAGAGTTCTCCAATCACTGCCACCAAGCTACAAAGGCTTCATGATGAACTATAATATGCAAGGGATGGGGAAGACAATTCCCGAGCTCTTCGCAATGCTCAAAGATGCGGAGGTAGAAATCAAGAAGGAGCATCAAGTGTTGATGGTTAACAAGACCACTAGTTTCAAGAAAAAGGGCAAGGGGGAGAAGGGGAACTTCAAGAAGAATGGCAAGCAAGTTGCCACTCCCGCGAAGAAACCCAAAGCTGGACCTAAGCCTGAAACTGAGTGCTTCTATTGCAAAGGGACGGGTCATTGGAAGCAGAACTGCCCCAAGTATTTGGCGGATAAGAAGGACGGCAAAGTGAACAAAGGTATATTTGATATACATGTTATTGATGTGTACCTTACTAATGCTCGTAGTAGCGCCTGGGTATTTGATACTGGTTCGATTTCTCATATTTGTAACTCAAAATAGGAGCTACGGATTAAAGAAGATTGGCTAAGGACGAGGTGACGATGCGCGTCGGGAATGGTTCCAAGGTCGATGTGATCGCCGTCGGCACGCTACTTCTACATCTACCTTCGGGATTAGTTTTAGACCTAAATAATTGTTATCTGGTGCCAGCGTTGAGCATGAACATTATATCTGGATCTTGTTTAGTGCGACACGGTTATTCATTTAAATTAGAGAATAATGGTTGTTCTATTTATATGAGTAATATCTTTTATGGTCATGCACCCGTGAAGAGTGGTCTATTTTTGTTGAATCTCAATTGTGGTGATACACATATTCATAATATTGATGCCAAAAGATGCAAAGTTGATAATGATAGTGCAACATATTTGTGGCACTGCCATTTAGGACATATTAGTGTAAAGCGCATGAAGAAACTACATCCAGATGGACTCATGTAATCACTTGATTATGAATCATTTGATACTTGCGAACCATGCCTCATGGGAAAGATGACTAAAACTCTGTTCTCTGGAACAATGGAGCGAGCCAATGACTTATTGGAAATAATATATACCGATGTATGCGGTCCAATGAGTGTTGAGGCACGCGGCGGGTATCGTTATTTGCTGACCTTCACAGGTGATTTAAGTAGATATGGGTATATCTACTTAATGAAACACAAGTCTGAAACATTTGAAAAGTTCAAAGAATTTCAGAGTGAAGTGGAGAATCATCGTAACGATAAAATAAAGTTTCTACGAACTGATCATGGAGGTGAATATTTGAGTTATCAGTTTGGCCTTCATTTAAAGCAATGTGGAATAGTTTCACAACTCACGCCACCTGGAACACCACAACGTAATGGTGTGTCCGAACATCTTAAGCATACTTTATTAGATATGGTGCGATCTATGATGTCTCTTACTGATTTACCACTATCATTTTGGGGGTATGCATTAGAGACAACTGCATTCACATTAAATAGGGCCTAGATCCGTTGAGATTACATCATGTGAACTATGGTTTGGGAAACCTAAGCTGTCGTTTCTTAAAGTTTGGGGTTGCGACACTTATGTCAAAATGCTTCAGCCTGATAAGATCAAACCCAAATCGGAGAAGTGTGTCTTCATAGGATACCGTAAGGAAACAATTGGGTACACCTTCTACCACAGATCCAAAGGCAAGATCTTTGTTGCCAAGAATGGAACCTTTCTAGAGAAGGAGTTCTCTCGAAAGAAGTGAGTGGGAGGAAAGTAGAACTTGATGAGGTAGTTGTACCTTCTCTCAATTTGGAAAGTAGCTCATCAAAGAAATATGTTCCGTGATGCCTACACAAACTAGAGAGGAAGCTAATGATGATGATCATGAAACTTCAGATCAAGTTACCACTGAACCTCGTAGGTCAACCAGAGCACGATCCAGACCAGAGTGGTACGGTAATCCTATTCTGGAAGTTATGTTACTAGACCATGGCGAACCTACGAACTATGAAGAAGCGATGATGAGCCAGATTCCGATAAATGGCTTGAGGCCATGAAATCTGAGATAGGATCCATGTATGAGAACAAAGTGTGGACTTTGGTGGACTTGCCCGATGATCGGCGAGCCATAGAGAATAAATGGATCTTCAAGAAGAAGACTGACACTAATGGTAATGTTACTATCTACAAAGCTTGACTTGTCGTGAAAGGATTTTGACAAGTTCTAGGAGTTGACTATGGTGAGGCTTTCTCACCGGTAGCGATGCTTAAGTCTGTCCGAAACATGTTAGCAATTGCTGCATTTTATGATTATGAAATCTGGCAAATGGATGTGAAAACTGCATTCCTTAATGGATTCCTTAAAGAAGAGTTCTATATGATGCAACTAGAAGGTTTTGTCGATCCTAAAGGTGCTAACAAAGTGTGTAAGCTCCAGCAATCCATCTATGGACTGGTGCAAGCATCTCGGAGTTGGAATATACACTTTGATGAGGTGATCAAAGCATATGGTTTTATACAGACTTTCAGAGAAGCCTGTATTTACAAGAAAGTGAGTGGGAGCTCTGTAGCATTTCTAATATTATATGTGGATGACATATTGTTGATTGGAAATGACGTAGAATTTCTGGATAGCATAAAAGGATACTTGAATAAGAGTTTTTCAATGAAAGACCTCGGTGAAGCTGCTTATATATTAGGCATCAAGATCTATAGAGATAGATCAAGATGTTTAATAGGACTTTCACAGAGCACATACATTGACAAAGTTTTGAAGAAGTTCAAAATGGATCTGTCAAAGAAAGGGTTCTTGCCTATGTTGCAAGGTGTGAAATTGAGGACTCAATGTCCGACCACTGCAGAAGATAGAGAGAAAATGAAAGTCATTCCCGATGCCTCAGCCATAGGTTCTATCATGTATGCTATGTTGTGTACCAAACCTGATGTGTGCCTTGCCATAAGTCTGGCAGGGAGGTACCAAAGTAATCCAGGAGTGGATCACTGGACAGCGGTCAGGAACATCCTTAAGTACCTGAAAAGTACTAAGGATATGTTTCTCGTTTATGGAGATGACAAAGGGCTCGTCGTAAATGGTTACGTAGATGCTAGTTTTGACACTGATCCGGATGACTCTAAATCACAAACCGGATATGTATTTATATTAAATGGTGGAGCTGTCAGTTGGTGTAGTACCAAGCAGAGCGCCGTGGCGGGATCTACGTGTGAACCAGAGTACATAGCTACTTCGGAAGCAGCAAATGAAGGAGTCTGGATGAAGGAGTTCATATCCGATCTAGGTGTAATACCTAGTGCATCGGGTCCAATGAAAATATTTTGTGACAATACTGGAGAAATTGCCAAACACATCAAGAGACGCTTCAACTCCATCCGTGATCAAGTCAAGGAGGGAGACATAGAGATTTGAAAAATACATACAAATCTGAATGTAGCAGACCCGTTGACTAAGCCTCTACCACGAGCAAAACATGATCAGCACCAAGACTCCATGGGTGTTAGAATCATTACAATGTAATCTAGATTATTGACTCTAGTGCAAGTGGGAGACTGAAGGAAATATGCCCTAGAAGTAATAATAAAGCTGTTATTTTATGTTTCCTTATTCATGATAAATGTTTATTATTCATGCTAGAATTGTATTGATCGGTGTCGGGGGTTTGGTGCGACATATGCCAACGGATGGCTTATCATGGTGGGGGCGAGTAGAACGTCGTTGGTGCCTGGAAACAGGATGAGGCGAAGACATGCACACCGGCGAATCTTACGCAGCTTCGGGGCTCTCCAGGGAGATAATACCCCTATTGCTGCTCTACGGGGTCTCCGCATGATCACTATGGCAAAGTGCTTACACAGTTGCTCCTTGAGCTGTTTTCTGGTGGTAGGAGAGGGCAAGACTAGCTCTCTCCCTCCTATATGATTTGGTCTAGAGCTAATGGGTTCCAACCCTTTGCATGGGTGCCCTGGGGGGTTTATATAGGCCTACCCCCCAGGGGTACAATGGTAATCCGGCTGGGCGCGGGCCTAGCCGTCAGTGTCTCTGGCCTCCGTCTTCTCTGCTGACCGCTGGGGCCCGCTGACTGGCGGGCCCCGCCGACTGGCCGGGTACGGAGCCGACAGGCCACGTCCGCCGCGGGCGGGTCTTGCCGGCTGCTGATTACTGTAGCCGTACTTCCGATGACGCGGGCTTGATCATGAGGTCGTGGCAACAGCCCCGCCTCCTGGCGGGCGATCACTGTTGCCACTCCCCATCTCATCTTGATTAATGGCGCGTGGGCCCCGGGGGAGGGCTCGGCCGACTCCCCCGGGCCGACTCCCGACGGGTCCGACTGGTGGTTCTCCCGCCGTCTCCCGAGGTCTCACTGACCGGTGGGCCCTGCTGCCTCCAGGCCGTACAGACAAGCCGTCGTGGGTGCAGGATTCGGCCCTGTGGTGCTGATGTCAGGGCCGGCATGGCAACAGGGCCACGCCGCACGGAGATCTTCCAGGGTACGGCGTGCTGTGGCCATGCCTGCCCTTGGTGAGGGGCGGGGGTGGGCTTTGCTATAGCCATGCCCCTGCCTCGTCCCCTTTGATGAGGTCATGGGGTTCGTTGGAGTCACAGGCCGACTCCCCAAAGCCGGCTTCTCTGGAAGTCATCCCTGGGACTCGGCCGTGAGCGGGCAGTCGGCCGCCTTGCCGTCGACTCCTCAGGAGGCGGCTCTTTGTCCTGGGGTCTTGAGGGGCGCACCTGCCCCGATGTCTTGAAAGGTTATGGGACTCGGGTTGGCCTACCCGTGGCCCATTACTCCGACAGTAGTCCCCGAAGCTGGTGAGGCGCCGTGGATGATCGGCTGAGAAGCCTCAGCAGTTTCTCTTTCTGGGTGCTCAACACATGGTCTTTGATTGACTTCCGCCGGGCCGACTAGAAGGAGTCGTACTTGCTCAACTCGGACTCACTCAATTCCAACTCGCTCAGTATTTCGAACGTCGCGGCAGGATTTAAGTGGCGTGCTAGCTAAGCCTCCAGGCCGCCGCCCGTTCTTGGCCTGTCACGCGAGGGCACGTGGCTAGGCCGTCCTGCCAGCCTACGCGCGCGACGGGATAGGCCCATAGGCGGGGCCTGCCACTACCGCTCCTCGGCGCCCGAGCGGATCCGCTGCGGCCCCGGTGGACGGTTGGGATTCTCGTGGAGTTACTGCGCGCAGTAACTTTATCATGGATTGTGGGGGTCGTGGGGTTGTGGGCGCAGTAAATCCCCACGTCCGCCCCCTCGGCTTCGCAGCCCACGAGGCTATAAGTAGGGGGAAGAGGGGGGCACGCGCGCCCCTCCTTCCCACTACTCCTCGTTCTCTTCCTCCTTGCTGCTCCTCGCTCTCCTCCTTCCTCTTCTCTTCTTCGCTCCGCCGCACGCCCAAGCTCCGGCGAACGCTGCGGCGACAGCTCGCGATGAGTTCTTCCTCCGCCGCCGCGCCTCCCCCAGTGCGCTCCGGCACCTGGGACGGCTCCGAAGTTCATGAAGACCACATTGAGTTCCTCCGCCGGACCCGTCGGCTTCCCGGCGAGGATCGCGTGCAGGTGCGTCTTGCGCCGAAGGGGGAGATTTCCCCCGCACCGCAGGAGGGCGAGCGGGTCATCTTCCGCTCGCACTGCCTGCGCGGGCTGGGGCTGCCGGCGAGCAGTTTCTTCCGGTCCTTCCTGGAGTTCCACGGCCTCCAGCCGCACCACCTCACCCCCAACGAAGTGGTGCTGCTGTTCGCCTTCGTGGCCATGTGCGAAGGCTTCCTCGGAGTCCTCCCCACCCTCGAGCTCTGGGGGGAGTTCTTCTTCTCCAAGCTCGGCACCCAGGCTGCGGGCGTGCCAGCTCAGTGCGGCGCTTTCATCGTCGTGCGAAGGTCGGGGGCCGACAATCCCTTCCCCTCCATCTCACTGATCAAGTCGGTAAAGATGTGCCAGAGATCCTACTTCTACGTCAAGAACGCCTCCGCGAGGGGAGACTGGGTCAACTTGCCGGCTTTCGAAACCGGCCCACCGGCTGGGCGACTGCCCAACTGGTCATACCGGGCCAAGTCGCTGACGCCTTCGGGAGCCGGCGCCATCACGCGACTCCGAGTGCTGACGCAGTCGGAGGGTCTGACTGGTCCAGATATGCTGGCCGCCTTCGTTTCGCGCCGAGTTCTCCCACTCCAAGGTCGCCCTCATATGATATGCCTGATGAGCGGGCACCGCGACCCGAGTCGGATGTGCACCAAGGACATGCCTCACGAAGAGGTGGCCATCATGGTGAACTACCTCTCGGACAGCAGGCTCCTGGAGGACTGGCAATTCGGCAAGGAGCCGTACTCCCGCGCCAACCCCCCGCCCGTGGTGAGTCGCCTTTCTTTTCTTTCTTTGGGTTGTCTTCTTCTTGCCTAGTTTTGTTTTGACCGGTCGGCTTTGGTTAGAATCCCCTCCTTCACCCTCCAGCCGGCACCTCGGGGCCGGCCCGCGAGTTCCTCGCCGACCGGGTGGAGAGCGACGTCGACGACCCCGATCTGGGGACGGCGGCTCTGGAAGATGACGCCGAGGGACGAGGAGGAACAGTGGGCGACTTCAGGCCTTCGGCCACTTTCGCCTACTGGCCTGACGATGACGCCGAGGGAGAAGTCGCCCCTCGCCATCGGCCAGGAGCCAGCCAGCCTGGCGCGGGTTCTTCTGCCGCGCCGGGCGCTCCATGCGGAGGGAAGAAGCGCAGGGCCGTGCCGACCTTGTTCGGCAGTCGGCCTAAGAAGCCCAAGGGTTCGGCTGTGGCGACCCGGCGGGACGAGGCAGTCGCGAAGGCCATCCGCTTCCGTAAGGAAGTGAAGAAGCCGCCGTTGGTCTCCGCGTAAGAATTCTGTCTTCAAAGTTTTATTCTTTCTTCGTGATTTGTCTGAGTCTCTGCTTGCCCCTCTTGCTTCAGGGCTCCCTCTCTCTTGAGAGGGTCACCGCTGCCTCCGTCATGGGGTCAGCGGAGACGTCCGCCACCACTCGGCGGATTGACCCTGCTGCTGACCTCCGGGAGGCGACGGAGCGGAATGCGCAGGAGAAGCGCAACAAAGAAGAGGCCCTCCGCCTGGAGAAGGCGGAGGCCGACAGGGCGGAGGCCTCCGCTAAGAAAAAACTAGCGGAGGCCGAAGCCGCCGCCGCGGCGAAGCAGCAGGCTGAGGAAGCCGCACGCCGCCAGTCGGCAGTGCTCGTCACCCCGTTGAACTCTACGCCGCTGCCTCTAGAGTTCACGGGGCAGACTGGGGAAGCCAGCGGGGAGAGCCCCGTCGTGGAGGGGGAGGGCGGCGACCCCTATACGCCGGATGCGAACGTTCCGCCGCCGCCGTTGTCTGAAGGTGCGCAGGGCGAGCAGCCGGCGGGCCCTCCGGTGCCGCCGACCGAAGACGAGGCCGTGGCGAGGCTACTCCTCCAAGTCGGCTCGCCAACGCGCCGCCGTCTGGAGAAGGCGACTTCGGCGCCCCGTCCCCTGGAAATCGGTGCTGCCAGCTCGGCGATCCCAGACGCCGAGGTGACAAGCGCCGCGCCCATTGGGTGGGTGCGAGGAGGCGGCACAGGGCCGCTGAACCAAGCGCTTCTGGACGTCCAGGCGAAGCTTCGTGCCGAGGGCGATGCTCTCCAGAATTGCACCAAGGCGGACCTGGCGTCGCGGGCAGCCGTCCGGGTATGTTTTTCCTTTTGGCCTTTGTTTTTCTTGTTTCTCTCTGTGGGGGCGCGCCAGCGCACCCACTGGGTGTATGTCGGCATTCTGGGAACGGGGGTCCCCAGACTTGCCTGCCTGCGGCCTGCGGCGTGGCTCAAAGGGGGGCCCAGCACGGCCCATCTTCACCAACACAAACTCAAGACCCTCGCGAGGGGCCAAGCCTCGCGGGGCGGACGACACGGAGCTTCCTCAAGCACGGCCTCGTCAGGCTGGCTCACGAGGAGGCGGAGAGATCAAGGCGGGGTACCTCGCGAGGTGCCCGTGACGCAAGCCATGACGACTCAGGGTGCCAGGCGGGTGCCAGCCCGCGCAGCGTCCTCCTTTCCTCTTTGGTGCAAAGGGGGCAAGCGCAGCCGCGGAGTACCGAGGCATCAGGCAAAGGTTGCTATTTCGGTGCAACGAGACCAAGACCAGGAGGACCACGAGACGGAGGTCACCATGGAGCCCAAGACGGCGTCATCACCAGAGCTTTGCGCAGGCGAAGACTACTTTTGTCAGGATAGTTGATACTTGCTGTCCCCTTTCAAATTAGCCCGCCATTGTTGGCTCCCTTCCCGCTCAATATTTGGGGAGGACCAGGGCCACTATAAATAGGACCGGCCACCCGCGTAGCAGGGGGGTTTGGCTGAGTCTCCTCGAAGGGCTCGACAAGTAGAGAGGTGGTAAAGAGAGAGAGAGAGAGAGAGAGAGAGAGAGATAGAGATAGAGAAAGGTGGCTGAACTCCCCCGAGTAGTTCATCGCCCCAGCCAAGAACAGACCCTCGCGAGGCTGTTCTTCCTTGTACTGTCCATCATCATCAGCCCAAGAGGCAATCCACCACACCACACACTAGAGTAGGGTATTACACCACAACGGTGGCCCGAACCAGTATGAACCCTGTGTCCCTTGTGTTGTTCTTTTCATAGCTATGCTCCTAGCGTGGCGGAGGGGTGCAGGAAGGTAGGAGGTGAAATCTCCGCGCGCACCCCAGTGTTCGAACCTCAAGGGTCTGCCGGAACCCGAAATCCGACATTTGGCGTGCCAGGTAGGGGTGCGCCGGAATTCGTCTTCCACCGCTCCGTTCTCCTCCGACCATCGATCCCATGTCTGACGCACGTCGGGCCCGCGCGGAGCGTCGGGCCGCCCTCGCTTCCCACGTCACCCAGACAGCCCCTGTCGGCGGGTGCCCTCGCCGTTCCCCGTCACCTGCCGTCAACGCCGCCACCGGCCCGGCGGGGGACGAGCGGCAAGCATCGTCCCGGCATCTGTCCATGCGGCAAGACGGCCGCACCGCAACTCACTCGCTCACCCCAGCTGGTTCTTCGTCCCGCGTGCTCCGCGCACCCACGGAGCCCTGCAACCTCTTCCTCGCCAATCGCGCTGCACCAACACCCCCAGTCGTCGCGGCCCTCTTGGGCGGCTCACAGGCGCCGCCTACAAGTTACCACGTCAAGTCGTTCATCCGCCGGGTCAGCGCCGCTCCCACACGGCAGGGGGCTCCCCTGGGTCGGGCGGCGCCCGAGACCGGCCTGAGCTTCAGCCCGGAGGACCACCCCTCCAACTCGGCCAGCTCGGGCGCGCTCCCCATGCTATGCACCCCCACCATCTGCCAGGTGGCCGTCACCAGAACTCTTATCGATGGCGGGGCGGGCCCCAGTGCGCTCTCAGTCGAGGCCTTCAACCTCCTCTGCATACCCCTGGAACGGTTGCAGCCCAGCCGGCCCTTCTCAGGCGCTAGGGGCAGGTCGTCCAGCTCCTTGGGGCAGATCCGGCTCCCAGTGACCTTCAGCACCTACGACAACTTCCGCACGGAGCTGGTCGACTTCGACATCGCCCACATCGGCCTCCCCTACAACGCCATCCTCGGCTACCCAACGCTGGCCCAGTTCATGGCCGAGACGCACCCGGCGTACAACCTCATGAAGATGCCCGGGAGCAGCGCTATCCTCACCGTGCACGGGGATACCGGTGACGCTCTGCGGGTGCTCAAGCTCGTCTTCAGGACAGCAGCGTCGGCACAGCCTGCCGACTTGGGGGCCCCCGAGCCCGAGGGGGCTGCGCCCGCCAAGAAGAAGCAGTTGTTCACCCAAGACAAGGCAGAAACCAAGCAGGTACCCGTCGATGAGGACTGGTCCACCAACGCCACTTTCACCATAGGCGCCCACCTCAAACCCGAGTAGGAGGAGGCCCTGGTCGCGTTCTTGCGCGCAAACAAGAAGGTATTCGCTTGGGAGCCGGACCAGTTGGCAGGGATCCCCAGGAGCATAATCGAGCATCACCTCAACGTGTGCCCCAACGTGCGCCCAGTGAAGCAGAAGGCCAGGCGGCAGTCCACAGAAAAGCAGGCCTTCATCGTCCAAGAGACCCGCAAATTAGAGGCCGCTGGGGTCATTCGCGAGGTCCGATACCCAGATTGGTTGGCCAACCCTGTTGTTGTGCTGAAGAAGGGAGGGAAGGAACGCATGTGTGTCGACTTCACCAACCTCAACAAAGCGTGCCCGCAAGATCCGTTCCCGCTCCCCCGCATCGACCAGATCGTTGATTCCACTTCGGAATGCGACCTGCTGTGCTTCCTGGATGCCTTCTCTGGGTATCACCAGATCAAGATGGCGGTGGAAGACGTCGAGAATACGGCCTTCCTAACCCCGTGCGGGGTGTACTGCTACACCTGCATGCCATTCGGGCTGCGTAACGCAGGGGCGACCTTTCAGCGGCTGATGCATATCACCTTGGGCCAGCAGCTCGGGAAGAATGTTGAAGCTTACGTCGATGACATCGTGGTAAAATCTCGGGAGGCCAGGACCTTGATACAAGACCTGGAGGAAACCTTCGCGAGCCTCAACGCAGTGAACCTACGGCTCAACCCAGAGAAGTGTGTGTTCGGAGTCCCCTCGGGCAAGCTCTTGGGTTTCCTCGTGTCCCACCGAGGCATCGAGGCTAACCCGGAGAAGGTCAAGGCGGTGGAAGACATGAGCTCGCCAAAGACCCTCAGAGAAATGCAGAAGCTCACGGGGCGCGTGACCGCGCTAGGGCGCTTCATCTCCAAGTTCGGGGAACGAGCCCTGCCCTTCTTCCAGCTAATGAAGAAAAAGGGGCCCTTCGAGTGGACTGAAGAGGCCGACAAGGCGTTCCAGGATCTCAAGAGATACCTGACCAGCCCACCGGTCATGGTGACCCCGCGCCCTCAAGAGCCCCTGGTGCTCTACCTCGCCGCCACTCCCTACTCCGTCAGCGCAGCCTTGGTAGCAGTCAGAGAGGAGCGCCGGATCAAAACCACGGCAGCAGCCCGGGATAAGGCAGAACAGGGACAAGGAAGGCCCACAGAAACCGCCATCACGGCTGAGGAGGATCAGCCGCCGCAGAGGGGCGCACCAGAGGTGGAAGAGGCCCCTCTTCCAAATGGCCAGTCTCAGGAGGCCCCATTGCCTCAAGAGGCGCCACGGTCTCCGAAGGGAGCCACCAGCACTGACGCACTCCACCTCGTTGAGCACCCAGTGTACTTCGTCAGCACAGTGCTGCGGGATGCAAGAGCACGGTACCCCATGCCTCAAAAACTCCTCCTCGCGCTACTGGTGGCTTCGCGCAAACTGCGGCACTATTTTCAGGGTCACCCCATCAAGATCGTCTCATCATACCCCCTGGAGAGGGTGCTCAGGAGCCCCAATTCAGCTCAGAGGGTCGCTGAGTGGAACATAGAGCTGCAAGCGTTTCAGCTCGAATTCAGCACGAATAGAGTCATCAAGGGAGCAGCGTTGGCAGATTTTGTGGCAGAATGGACGGAGGCGCCAGGCCTCAAGGCCGACGAGGATCGGTCCCTGTCCCCGGGAAGCGAGGCGCCAGAAGGCTGGGTCATGTACTTCGATGGGGCGTTCTCCAGACACGGCGCAGGGGCTGGGGCGGTGCTTATATCGCCCACCCAGGACAAGCTCTATTACGCCGTGCAGCTTTGTTTCCAGCAAGGCGAAAAGGTCTCCAACAACATAGCGGAGTATGAAGGTTTGATAGCAGGCATGAAGGCCGCAGCTGCCCTGGGGGTGAAACGCCTCACCATCAAGGGCGATTCGCAGCTCCTTGTCAATTTCTCCAACAAGGTGTACGAGCCAAAGGATGGGCACATGGAGGCCTACCTTGCAGAGGTCCGCAGGATGGAGAAGCAGTTCTGGGGGTTGGAGTTGCAGCATGTGCCCCGTGGCACCAATTAGGAAGCCGATGACATCGCCAAACGTGCATCCAGGTGGTTACCTCGGGAGCCTGGCATTTTCAAGGAGCAGCTCTTCAAGCCTTCAGCCTTACCGTCATTATCAAACATGGCTCAGCCCAGGGAGGAGCTCCCTCAGTCACCTGCCTCAGGAGCTCCGGCTTGTGGCCCGGCCTCGGGAGCACGCCTGCTCCTGAAGATGGAACCTCAGGAGGGATGTTGGATCACGGAGCTCCGGAGCTACCTAACACAAGGGACCCTGCCGGAGAAGGAGGAGGAAGCAGAGCGAGTGGCGCGCCAGGCCACGGCATACTGCATCAAAGATGGAGAGCTCTACCGGAAGCGACCAAATGATGTATCCCTGCGCTGCATCTCCAGGGAGCAAGGGAAGGAACTACTGGAAGATATACACGGCGGAGACTGCGGACATCATTCGTCATCATGGACCCTTCTTGGCAAGGCGTTCCGCAGTGGGTTTTACTGGCCCACCGCGCTCAATGACGTCGTTGAACTAGTGAAGGCTTGTGGGGCCCGCCAGTTCCACGCCAAGCAGATCCATCAGCCGGCAGGGGGCTTGCAGACTATCCCCCTTTCGTGGCCATTCGCAGTCTGGGGGCTCGACATCTTGGGTCCGTTTCCTCGGGCGCCAGGGGGCTACCGCTACCTTTACGTTGTCGTGGACAAGTTCACCAAGTGGGCAGAAGTGGAGGCTGTCCGCACCATTCCTGCGGGTTCTGCAGTCAAGTTCGTCAAGGGCATTGTGAGCCGGTTCGGGGTGCCGAATCGCATCATCACAGACAACGGTTCGCAGTTCACCAGTAACCTCTTCAAAACATACTGTGCTAACCTTGGAACGCAGATATGCTACGCTTCAGTGGCGCACCCCCGAAGCAACGGCCAGGCCGAGCGAGCCAACGCGGAGGTCCTGAGGGGCCTCAAGACCAGGACATTCAAGAAGAAGCTGGAGGCTTGCGGCAGAGGTTGGTACGACGAACTGCAGTCTGTGCTGTGGTCCATCCGCACCACCGTGACCAAGCCGACTGGAGAGACCCCGTTCTTCCTGGTCTACGGAGCAGAAGCAGTCCTCCCTCACGAGGTCAGACGTCGCTCCGTGCGGGTCCTGGCGTTCGACGAGGCGCAGCAGGACGCCATGCGGGGGACGGACCTCGTGCTAGGGGAGGAGCGTTGCCGGGAAGCCGCACTGCGAGCGGCGAGGTACCAACAAGCACTGCGGCGATATCACTGCCGCAACATCCGCCCCAGGACTCTTGAGGTAGGAGACCTCGTGCTCAGGCGGGTTCTCTCCAGGGAGGGATTGCACAAGCTCTCTCCCATGTGGGAGGGCCCGTTCAAGGTTGTTCATGTTTCCAGGCCCGGCTCCACGCGCTTGGAGACTCAAGAGGGAGTGCCGGTCCAGAATGCATGGAACATCCAGCACCTCCGGAGGTTCTACCCCTGAAAAGGCCCGGAGCCTGTGAAGCAAGGCGAGTGCCTGTGAAGCTATCACGTTTTGGAAAAGGCCCGGAGCCTATGAAGCAAGGCGAGTGCCTATGAAGCTATCGCGTTTTGGAAAAGGCCCGGAGCCTGTCAAGTAAGGCGAGTGCCTGTGAAGCTATCTCGTTTTGGAAAAGGCCTGGAGCCTGTGAAGCAAGGCAAGTGCCTGTGAAGCTATCGCGTTTTGGAAAAGGCCCGGAGCCTGTGAAGCAAGGCGAGTGCCTGTGAAGCTATCGCGTTTTGGAAAAGGCCCGGAGCCTGTGAAGAAGGCCAACGCCTGTGAAGCTCGCCGCCCGTGACACTCTCACGTAATAATGAGTTGGGGCTGTACACGCCCCGGAGTCTCAGGAGCGCCGGCCTCAGCCCTGGGGCTCCCTCCCACGCCCAGTGGCGGCACTTAGCTCCGCGCTGGTGAGAAGACGTCGAAGACTAGACTAGGTGCCGGACGCGGCTTTTCATTTGCTTTCCGCAGTTGGCTTGTTCCTCTTCGTTTGGGGTTTTATTGAAGTTGCTGCCGTCTTTGGCTTGCGGTTCTTTGGCTTTTCGCTCTCCTGCCTCAGTTTCTCTTGTGCAAGGCCTCACGAGGGGGAGAGCCGAGCGCCCTCGCGAGTGTTCCTATCCTAGTCACTCAAAGAGTTCACGACTTGGGCACCTTACAGGAGCACCCCTCCAGTCCGTGCCCCACGGGCACCGCAACACAAACAAAGGGCCTAGGTCGGTCGCCCCCCCCCCCCACGGCCGGGGCCGGGAACTATCCACGCTCGGGCACATAGCCGGAAGGTATGGTAACGAAAGAAAAACGATGATTAACAAGCAATAACCCAAACACGCCCCCGCGGGGCTCCACACTATTGTCTTTGTTACGCAGGAAAAAGGGAAAAGGAAGAACAAATCCGGCACGGCTCGCCTCACACCGGCCCGCAGGGAAGGCCCGAGCTGCCTCCGGAGCTCAGGCGGACTCCCTCTCGCGCTTCACCAGGGCGCGGCGGCGGGCGGACACGTTGCCACCCCCCAAGCAGACATGACGACGTGGAGGCTGATCGCGGCCACCGCTAGAGGAGTCGCCGCCTGAAGAAGAACTGGAGAAGCTTGGGGAATCCCGAACGCCGCCAGCCATGCGAGCGCTGCTCTCTCCATCATCACCGGAGCTGGGTTCCCAGCCGCGGTCGTCACCCTCGGGGCAACACCTTGCGCGGCGACCATCTTCCCCAAACACCCTCACGTAGAGGGTGGCGTCCCCGTCGAACTTGAAGTGCAGGGTGCACCGACGGCTCAGGCCATGCGCGCGGGCAAACGTCTGCCAACCGCGGGCCAGGGACAGGCTCCCGGCCGCGGAGACCTCCAGAGAGACCCATGTGGCCCGGCTGCAGCAGCCGTCGGCCTGGAGCCAGAGGCCGCCCGGGGCGCCGGCCGGGAGCTCGCCGAGGAGGAAGCGAGGAAGCGGAAGCCGGGTGCTAGCCGGCTCCGCCGACCACACGATGAACTCCGGCAGCACTTCAGCAGCACGAACGCGCGGCCTGGGGGGACGCGCAGCCGGAGCGCGCCCCCCAGCTGCAGCAATCCGCCCGTCGCCGTGCTGAAGATCGCCTCCATGGCCGCGGGGAGCCACCGTGGTGGCCACAGGATGCTTGCGAGGGCGCCCTCGGCCGCGCTTGGGTGGGGGAGAGGCGGGCTCAACCCGGCAAGCCTTCCCCTTCTCGGCGGCTGAGAACCTCCTCGACGAGGCCATGAAGAAAAAGGAGAAGCTAGGGGGTGAACTGGAAGGGAGCGCGCCGGTCCGTACTTATGGCTGGCGATGGCCAACCAACGGCCCCCACGATCGTAGGTAATTATGACCCGCTTTGCATGCAGGGACTTGTCCAATCCGTGCAGTTGCCAAGGCGCCGTGGGGAAGTGGAGATGCCCACGTCCAATCAACCGCCACGCGGCGCCCAAGGCCGCAGGCTGTTAGGGCCCGTGGCGCTTCGCTCTTGCCCTTCCGCCTCCCTGCATGGCCAAGTCCAGGCGCGCCCTGGGCCCGGGGGCTACTGTCGGCGTTCTAGGAATGGGGGTCCCCAGACTTGCCTGCCTGCGGCCTGCGGCGTGGCTCAAAGGGGGGCCCAGCACGGCCCATCTTCACCAACACAAACTCAAGACCCTCGCGAGGGACCAAGCCTCGCGGGGCGGACGACACGGAGCTTCCTCAGGCATGGCCTCGTCAGGCTGGCTCGCGAGGAGGCGGAGAGATCAAGGCGGGGTACCTCGCGAGGTGCCCGTGACGCAAGCCATGACGACTCAGGGTGCCAGGCGGGTGCCAGCCCGCGCAGCGTCCTCCTTTCCTCTTTGGTGCAAAGGGGGCAAGCGCAGCCGTGGAGTACCGAGGCATCAGGCAAAGGTTGCCATTTCGGTGCAACGAGACCAAGACCAGGAGAACCACGAGACAGAGGTCACCATGGAGCCCAAGACGGCGTCATCACCAGAGCTTTGCGCAGGCGAAGACTACTTTTGTCAGGATAGTTGATATTTGTTGTCCCCTTTCAAATTAGCCCGCCATTGTTGGCTCCCTTCCCGCTCAATATTTGGGGAGAGGACCAGGGCCACTATAAATAGGACCGGCCACCCGCGTAGCAGGGGGGTTCGGCTGAGTCTCCTCGAAGGGCTCGACAAGTAGAGAGGTGGTAGAGAGAGAGAGAGATAGAGAAAGGTGGCTGAACTCCCCCCAGCAGTTCATCGCCCCAGCCAAGAACAGACCCTCGCGAGGCTGTTCTTCCTTGTACTGTCCATCATCATCATCCCAAGAGGCAATCCACCACACCACACACTAGAGTAGGGTATTACACCACAACGGTGGCCCGAACCAGTATGAACCCTGTGTCCCTTGTGTTGTTCTTTTCATAGCTATGATCCTAGCGTGGCCGAGGGGTGCAGGAAGGTAGGAGGTGAAATCTCCGCGCGCACCCCAGTGTTCGAACCTCAAGGGTCTGCCGGAACCCGAAATCCGACAGTGCAGTCCCCGAGTTTCGGGCTGGCTGCTAAGCAGGCAGCCCGGAACTTCAATTGATGAACTTTGGGTATTAACTTTTTGTCTGAAACGTTCTTCGCAGGATTACCATAACCTCCGTGTCACTGCCTTCAACCGTAACGTTGAAGAGCTGGGCAAGCGGACCGCCGATCTGTCGGAGAGCCGGAGTAAGTCCTTTTCCTTCTTCGCGAGGGCGCGCTGGTGCACCCGCGGGCTGTAGTTCCCGAGATTCGGGCCGACTGCTGAGCAGTCGGGCCGGATCTCCCCAGCGACCTTCTTTACTGGTGGCTTGACGCCTTCTTTCTTTCTTTTTGTCAGGGGCCAACGCTGCTCTTCAACAGCAGCTGAGCGACGCCAACTCCGCTTTGCGCGCCAAAGAGGAGGAGTGCAGCAAGCTCGCCACAAAGTGTGATCTGCTGGCCACTCAATTGGCAGAGCAGAAGGAGCTGCTTGTGAAGTCGCAGAGGGAGGCGGAGGAGACGGAAACCGCCCTCTTGGCCGAGTTTGCGAGCGAGCGTTCCTCCTGGTCTGACAAGGAGGCGCTGCTGTCCTCCGGCTTCCACGAGATTAAAGACATCATTGATGGTGAGTCTCTTTATTTTCTTTCTTCGAGCTGCCGATTTAAGTCGTGCCGACTCCTGGTTTTTGACTAGCTTCTTCATTTCTTCGCGTCTTTGCAGACTTCTTCCCTGGGCAGTCGCAGGCCGCCATCCAAGCCATCGAGGCTGACCGTGAAGGTCGGAGGGCGGAGGGCACAGAGATTGCCGCCGATGCCCCTCGAACTCTTGACGAGCACATCCTGAGCATCGAGGCTCGCCTCCGACCGGCTCACCGGATGCTGCGCCAGCTTCAGCGTGTCGGTGCCCAGGCGATTGCCACCCTGTGGCTGGATATGCAGGCTCCGCGCACCCCCAGCCTGACGGCCGACTGGCTGGAGGTCGCGGCTGGTCGTCTTGAGGCCTGGAAGGGCTCTTCGGCCTGAGCTGGAGCGCGCCAGGCCTTGGAGTTCGTCAAGGCATGGTATCTGGGGCTGGACCTAGACCGGCTGGCCACGCTTCGGTCGGAGGCCCAGCCGGAGCTAGCGGCCGCAGAAGGCGCCCTCGTCAAGCGTGCTGCGGCGATCGCCGAGTACACCGACACCAGCATATTCGTCCCCGAGCGGTCTGAAGATGGCGAGGAGGTACCGCCGGAGTGGTTTGGGATGAACCCAGACTACGGCGAGGACTCGGCGGAGGTGATTGGCTCCAGCGTCGAGGAAGAGGGCGAGGTGGAGGACGGAGGCGAGGCGGAGGCACCAGAAGACAGAGCAGACAGCCAGCCTCAGCTCGACCGTGCCTCCAGCAACGAGCCGCGTGCAACCGACCCGACTGCTGCCGGAGGCGATCAAGCCGAGACTAGCCAGTCGGTCACCCCGACGCCTGGCGCTGGCGCCTCCTCCGACCCTCCGAGTCCGTCTGCTGCTTCCTAAGCTGCCGTTGTATCTTTGTTTTGTCTGCTTCAGTAGTCTTTGAAGAACTTTGTTAATTCGCACAATTCCACCCGCGGGGTGTATTTTGAACCTCTACACGACAATTCGGCCAAGGGCCTATGTTATGTAAATATATATGTCTATCTTTTCTTGCTCATTGCTCTTTTGGCTTTTTTCCTTTGCCGCTTTCTCTTAGTTGCCTGCCTTGCCAATCGGACAGCCGCTCTGCGGACTGTCGCTGGATCAAGTGCTAGGCTACTTTGGGAAAGCAAGTACTTAGCCGTTTTCAAGATTTTTTGAGCAAGTTAGATAGAAGACGGCAATCCGACTATCCGGGAGTCGATTTGCGAGAAAGGCTGGAAGCTGTCTTGAGCTATGTTTTATGCTTTGAGTCCTTAGCCATTTTTCATGCGAATGCCCATTCTACCTTACTGCTGCCCACCGTATAGTCGCTCTGTGAGCTGCGGCTTCTGACAGGAGACGGTTTAGGCGTTTACACACTACTTGTCCGACTGCAGGAAGCATTTCATAGTGCAAGGCGGCAAGTCCTCGGGCCAACTTGTCGAGCCCGGTGCCAAACGGCATAAAAAGGAGTAACATACTCGCAGTCATAATTTTTATCATACAGACAAAAGAGGGCAGTCCCCGAGCTCGCCTCGGGGGGCCCGAAGTCTTGGTACTTTAATACAAAAGGTAGTGTGGTACATACTGCATCAACTATAAAATCTTCGGAGGAGATTTGCATTCCATGGCCGCTCTATCTCCTTGCCGGAGTGGTCCCTCTTGCGTGCTTGGGGCTTCTGAGCATCGATCAGGTAGTAGGAATCGTTGCCCAGTACTTTTGCTGATGATGAAAGGGCCTTCCCAAGGCACCGACAGCTTGTGCTGGCCGGCTGTTCGCTGGATCAGCCGGAGCACAAGGTCGCCTTCTTGGAAAGATCTTGGCCTGACCTTCCTGTTGTGGTATCAGCGCAGGCTCTACTGGTAGATGCTGGACCGGCTGAGTGCCAACAGCCGGCCCTCTTCCAGCAGATCGACGTCGTCTTGTCGTGCTTCTTCTGCTTCCTCCTTGGTGTACATGGTGACTCGTGGGGAGTCGAACTCTATGTCCGTTGGGATGACGGCTTCGGCACCGTAGACGAGGAAGAAGGGCATGAAGCTGGTTGACTTGTTTGGAGTCGTGCACAGACTCCAGAGGACGGCTGGCAGCTCGTCGAGCCAATAGCCAGCCGAGCGCTCTAGAGGTTCGATCAACCGAGGCTTGATGCCGGACAGGATGAGGCCGTTTGCTCGCTCCACTTGGCCGTTTGACTGCGGATGGGCGATGGACGCTAGGTCCAGTTGGATGCTCTGTGTTGCGCAGAAACGGGCCAAGGCGCCTTTGGCGAAATTTGTGCCATTGTCGGTGATGATGCTATGTGGTATGCCGTACCGAATTGTGATATCGGAGATGAAAGTTACGGCAGTCGGACCGTTCAGCTTCTTGATTGGCTTTGCTTCTAGCCACTTGGTGAACTTGTCCACTGCGACAAGTAAGTGAGTTAAACCACCTCGTGCTGTTTTGAATGGTCCCACCATGTCTAGACCCCAAACTGTGAAAGGCCAGGCAATGGGGATGGTCTTGAGTGCAGAAGCTGGCTGGTGCGGCTTGGAGGTGAACTTCTGACACCCTTTGCATTTTTGGACCAGCTCCTTGGCCTCTTCCAAGGCAGTTAGCTAGAAGAAACCGTGTCGAAAGGCTTTGGCGACGAGTGCTCTTGAAGCCGCATGGTGGCCGCACTCGCCTTGATGGATGTTTTTGAGAATCGCTTGGCCTTGCTCTAGCTCTACGCAGCGCTGGTAGACACCAGTGACGCTGCGCTTGACCAGCTCTCTATTGACTATGGTGTAGGCTGCCGCCCGGCGTTGTATTTGCCGAGCTGAAGTTTCATCCATCGGCAGCTCTTTGTTCACCAGGAATTTGAGGATGGGCTGGGCCCATGAGGGTGCTGCTACTTCTTCGACTGCTAGAACTGCGATTTGGACGAGGGCGGTTGGGCTGGGAGGCGGGGGGGTGGAGTCAACAGCTGCTTGCTGGGTTGTTGAAGTCCCTAGGCCGACTGGCGCGGTCCTTGGACCGAGTTCTGGAGTTTTTGAGTCCGCCACCGCAGTCCTCGGGCCGGATTTGGCTGTGGCAGCTTTGGGGTTTTCCGCCAAAATCCTCGTTCCGGCTACCGGAGCTCTGGAGTCGGATCCTACGTCTTCGGGAGGAGCTGGCACAAAAATGGAGTCTGATTCTGGTGAAGGCTTGACAGACGGCTTGAGGAGGCGTTGAAGGGCGACACCAGATGGTATTGCTTGGCAGGTAGAGCCGATTCGTGCTAATGCATCTGCTTGGTCGTTGTCATTCCTTGGCACATGGAGGAACTTGCACCCTTCGAAATACCCGCTGAGTTGCTGCACGAGGAAACGGTAGCTCGCCATGTTTGCATCTTTCGCGTCCCAGTCGCTAGATGATTGCTGGACCACTAAGTCCGAGTCGCCATAACACAAGATCCGGTGGATGCCAAGCTCTTTGGCAAGCCGGAGCCCGTGAATGAGCGCCTCGTACTTGGCGACGTTATTGGAGGCGGCAAAGTGGATTTGCAGCGCATACTTGAGCTTGTCGCCTTTGGGAGAGGTGAGGACGACGCTGGCTCCCAAGCCAGTGCGCATCTTGGAGCCGTCGAAATGCATCCGCCAATGGGTGGAATCAGGTGCTGGAGGTAGGTACTGGGTCTCGGCCCAGTTGACGAGGAAGTCGGCCAGTACTTGTGACTTGATGGCGGTGCACGGCTGGTAGTGGATGGTGTAAGGACCCTGCTCTATGGCCCATTTGGCCACTCGGCCAGAAGCATCTCGGCTACCAATGATCTCGGCAAGTGGGGCCGTGCAGACCACCGTGATTGGATGCTCTTGAAAGTAAGGCTTCAATTTCTTGGCAGCAAAGTGTACGCCATAGCACATCTTCTGGTAGTGGGGGTAGTTCTGCTTGGAGGTCGACAGTACCTCGCTCAGGTGATATACCGGTCTCTGGACAGGCAGCGCCTTGCCTTCCTCCTTGCGCTCTACTACAATGACCGTGCTGACTACTCGGCTAGTGGCAGCGATGTACATGAGCATAGGTTCCTTGGGAGTCGGAGCCGCCAGGATGGATGGAGTAGTTCGCATCTTCTTCAACTGGTGAAAAGCTTCGTCCGCCTTATGCTTCCACTCGAAAAAAGTGGTCTTCTTCATGAGTTGGTACAAGGGGAGAGCTTTCTCGCCCAGCCGACTGATGAATCGGCTGATGGACGCTAAGCAGCCGGCGAACTTCTGCACATCCAGCAGTCGGCTAGGTACCTCCATTCTCTCAATGGCCTTGATTTTTACTGGGTTGCATTCTATGCTGCGTTCAGAGACTAGGAAGCCAAGGAGCTGGCCGGCTGGTACTCCGAAGACACACTTCTCGGGGTTGAGCTTGATCTGGAACCGGCGCAGGTTCTCAAAGGTCTCCTTGAGGTCTTCCAGCAGTGTCCCACGCTTTTCCGTCTTCACCACCACGTCGTCCACGTAAACGTGGGCGTTCCTGCCGAGCTGCTTGAGGAGGCACTTCTGCATGCAACGCTGAAAGGTGGCGCCGGCGTTCCTTAAGCCGAACGTCATGGTGAGGTAGCAGAAGGCTCCAAACGGCGTGATGAAGGCGGTTTTCAGTATGTCGGCCGGGTTTAACTTGATCTGGTGATATCCTGAATATGCATCCAAAAAACTCAACAGCTCGCATCCGGCTGTGGAGTCTATCAGCTGATCGATTCTTGGTAAAGCAAATGGGTCCTTGGGGCAGGCCTTGTTGAGGCTCGTGTAGTGAATACACATTCACCACTGCTTGTTCTTCTTTAGTACCAGGACCGGATTTGCTAGCCATTCTGGAAAGAACACTTCCATAATGAAGCCGGCTGCTAGGAGTCGGGCTATCTCTTCTCCGACAACTCTTCTCTTCTCTTCTGATAAGCGGCGCAGGGGCTGTCTGACCGGCTTTGCATCAGATCGGACATGTAACTTGTGGTCGGTGAATTCCGTCGGTACACCTGGCATGTCCTTGGGGGACCATGCAAAGGTGTCTCGATTCTCACGGAAGAAATCAACGAGCTCGCCTTCCTATTTGCTGTCGAGGTTTGCACCTACGACGGCGTACCTCTCTGGGTGCTCCGGGTCCAATGGTATCTTCTTTGTCTCTTTCGCTGGCTTCAACGAACCCTCAGTCTCCGACTCTTTTGGGTTGGGTGACACCTCAGGCTGCTCGCCGGCCATCGCCACAACTCGCTCAAGGAGCCGCTTCTCAGCCGCGATTACCAAGGACTCGGCCAGCCGACTGCTCTCTGCTGCGCAAGCAGACGACTTCTGGTAGTCGCCAGCCATAGTCAGAATTCCCTTGGAACTGGGCATCTTCATCTTGAGGTAGGCGTAGTGGGGGACCGCCATGAACTTGGCCAAGGCAGGTCGGCCAAGCAGCGCATGGTATGGGCTCTCAAGATCCACCACCTCAAACCAAACGGGCTCTCTACGGAAGTGATCTTTGTCCCCAAAGAGGACGTCCATCAGGATCTTGCCGATTGGCGAGCAGGAAAGCCCAGGAACAATGCCGTGGAACACAGTTCAGCTGTTCTGAAGCTGTCTTTGCTTGATTCCTAACTTCTCCATGGTGTCCTTGTACAGGATATTGATGCTGCTGCCCCCGTCTATCAGAAATCGCGAGAAACGCGCGGCTCGTCTGTCCATAGCAAAGGTGGCGTTCAGTACCAAAGCATAGGAGCCCGGACTCGGCATCACTTCTGGGTAGTCAGCCCTGCTCCAGCTGATGGGCCTCTCAGACCAGTGCATGAACTCTGGCATCTCCGACGCTACCGCGTTCACCTCTTGTCGCTGCAGCCGCCTGCTGCGTCGATCATCAGCCACACTGGTGAACACCACATAGGCTCCATGCTCTTCAGGGTATTCGTCTTGTACTACGCCGACTGGCCTGACAGCCGGCTGCTGGGGCAGAGGTGGAGGCGGCTGCCCAGCAGGCGGGGGAGGCAGGAGGCCGTCTCCCTTGGTGATCCTGGTGAGCCAGTGGCACTTCCGGGTGGTGTGATTTGACGGCTTTGCACCACTGTGGAACTTGCAAGGTCCATCCAAGGTCTGCTCGTAGGAGAAGGCCGGCAACCAGTTTGGCTTGCCGCCTTTCTTTCGCTTGGGCGGGGGCTGCTCTTCTGGCTGCTGGGCTTCAACGATCGCGACCTGCCGGCTGCTGGAAGCCGCCTGCGTGGCCTTGCGCTTGTTGTCGCCCTGCTGTTGTCGCCGGCCGGCGTCTGCCGCCGGAGTTCTTGGAGCTTGAGGAGCCACTTTGCCAGTCGTGCTGATTTGAATTTCCGCCTTCATGGAGGAGTCGGCCGTGGCGTACTTGTCCGCTATGATCATCAGCTCGTCAAGGGTTTCTGGCTCATCGCAAAGGAGCTTGTGCTTGAGGAGGGTGCCTTCTCTGCACCCGGCCGTGAAGTACTCGATGGCCTGCACCTCGTGCACGCCCTCGCAGGAGTTTCGAAGCTCGGCCCAACGCGTGAGGTAATCGCGAGTCGACTCGTTGGGGCCTTGCACGCACAAGGAGAGCTGACGAGGCTTGGGAGGACGCTTGTACGTGCTGGTGAAGTTGCGGACGAACGCTTCGGTGAAGTCGACCCAGCTGTTGATGCTGCGGGGCTTTAGGATGTTCAGCCATGTCCGGGCCGTGCCCTGGAGCATGAGCGGAACGTATTTTACGGCGACACGCTTGTTGCCGTTTGCTATGCTGACAGCCGTGGAGTAATCGACTAGCCAGTCTTCCGGCTTCACGGAGCCGGTATACTTGGGCGTGTCTCTTGGGAGCGTGAATCCTCTGGGAAAGGGCTCGTCCCGAATGCGGGGGCCGAAACAAGGCGGACCCAGCTCGTCTTCTTCTTCCAGTGCTAAGGATCGGTGGAGTCGGTCGATCCGATGGCGGGCGTCGTTCTCTCCAACTCCTTCTCGGCGGCCAAGGCGGTCACCGAGAGTCGGATGGTCAACAGGCGGCGGGGAGACTCGCCTCTCCTTGCGGGGAGGGGGAGGCGGACAGTCGTCCCGTCGTTCCACTGCCCTTGGGCGGCTGTCTCGGTCGCGCTCTATGGTAATGCGAGTCCGACTGTGGCTGACAGTCAGCTCCTTGTCTCTTCTTCCTCGGCCGCCGCCAGTCGGCGTCCGAGATGTCGCGCCTTGGTCTCGGTGAGGGTCGTCGTTGGGCCGTTGAGGCGCCTCCGCGCGGCAGCCGGCCTCGTTCTGCGCGGCGGCCGCGTCGAGAAGCCGTTGGACTCGCTCCATCATGAGGTGGCGTTCTTCACCCTCGAAATTGTCCAGCTCGTCCGCCGCTGCCTGGGCGGCTCGGATGTTCTCTGCTGGTGTAGCGTACACAGGGCGGCTTGCCCCAAACAGGTTGGCGATGGCTACGCCGCGCTGCCAGACCGCGCCAAGGCGGCTGGGCTCCGCCAGGGCCGGCGAGACGCCAACGGCGCGATCCATCTCCCGCTGGTAGGCTTCTGACAAGCGCCTCATGCTGGCCAGCTTCTTCGTGCCTTCAACGAGCTGAAGGCGGCGCGCCTCCAACGTCTCTGCGTCAACGTCTTCCGGAATGGGCGCAGTTAGGTCTTGCAGCGCCACGCCGAGTGAGTCAGGCGCTCCTCCGCCGGGGAACTCGTCATGACTGATGACTAGCACCTCAGTGATAGTGCTTCCGTCGCTCTCTGCGTGGGGGAGAAGTTCGTCGTAGACCACCACGTTGGTGGGGAACGCGTCGAGCGACGCGGTGTCGGAGTCGACCAGCATCGGGTCGGTGGAGCCTACGGACTCCAAGTCTACGGCAGGCTCGCCAGAAACGTGGAGTTGATCGAGGAGGCCCGCGAGGAGGTTCTCGGGGCCATCCGTGCCTGCGTTGGATGCAGGTTCGTCGGAGAGGCGGACCTCGCTGACGAGTTCGGCCAAGGAGCTGACCGCGCAGGCGATCTCAACGCCGCTTAGCGCGTCGGCGCAAACTCCATCGGGCGTGCCTGGCTGGCTGCGCTCACTAGGGAGGAAAAGGGTTCCCGTCCAGAACAGATCTCCAGACGGCGGTGCACCAGGCCCCACGGTGGGTGCCAAATGTCGGGGGTTTGGTGCGTCATATGCCAACGGATGGCTTATCATGGTGGGGGCGAGTAGAACGTCGCCGGTGCCTGGAAACGGGATGAGGCGAAGACATGCACGCCGGCGAATCTTACCCAACTTCGGGGCTCTCTGGGGAGATAATACCCCTACTGCTGCTCTGCGGGGTCTCCGCATGATCACTATGGTAAAGTGCTTACATAGTTGCTCCTTGAGCTGTTTTCTGGTGGTAGGAGAGGGCAAGACTAGCTCTCTCCCTCCTATATGATTTGGTCTAGAGCTAATGGGTTCCAACCCTTTGCATGGGTGCCCTGGGGGGTTTATATAGGCCTACCCCCCAGGGGTACAATGGTAATCTGGCTGGGCGCGGGCCCAGCCGTCAGTGTCTCTGGCCTCCGTCTTCTCTGCTGACCGCTGGGGCCCGCCGACTGCGGGCCCCGCTGACTGGCCGAGTACGAAGCCGACAGGCCGCGTCCGCCGCGGGCGGGTCTTGCCGGCTGCTGATTACTGTAGCCGTACTTCTGATGACGCGGGATCGATCATGAGGTCATGGCAACAGCCCCGCCGCCTGGCGGGCGATCACTGTTGCCACTCCCCATCTCATCTTCATTAATGGCGCGTGGGCCCCGGGGGAGGGCTCGGCCGACTCCCCCGGGCCGACTCCCGACGGGTCCGACTGGTGGTTCTCCCGCCGTCTCCCGGGGTCTCACTGACCGGTGGGCCCTGCTGCCTCCAGGCCGTACAAACAAGCCGTCGTGGGTGCAGGATTCGGCCCTGCGGTGCTGATGTCAGGGCCGACATGGCAACAGGGCCACGCCGCACGGAGATCTTCCGGGGTACGGCGTGTTGTGGCCATGCCTGCCCTTGGTGAGGGGCGGGGGTGGGCTTTGCTGTAGCCACGCCCCTGCCTCGTCCCCTTTGATGAGGTCATGGGGTTTGTTGGAGTCGCAGGCCGACTCCCCAAAGCCGGCTTCTCTGGAAGTCGTCCCTGGGACTCGGCCATGAGCGGGAGTCGTCCGCCTTGCCGTCGACTCCTCAGGAGGCAGCTCTTTGTCCTGGGGTCTTGAGGGGCGCACCTGCCCCAATGTCTTGAAAGGTTATGGGACTCGGGTTGGCCTACCTGTGGCCCATTACTCCGACAATCGGAAACCTTAATACATGTGTGAGTACATAGACAAACACTATATCCCAAGTGGACCTCTACTTGACTAGCTCTTTGATCAAAGATGGTTAAGGTTTCCTAACCATTGACATGAGTTGTCATTTGATAATGGGATCACATCATTAGGAGAATCATGTGATGGACAAGACCCATCCGTTAGCTTAGCATAATGATCGTCCAGTTTTATTGTTATTGCTTTCTTCATGTCAAATACATATTCCTTCGACTATGAGATTATGCAACTCCCGGATACCAGAGGAATGCCTTTTGTGTTATCAAACGTCACAACGTAACTGGGTGATTATAAAGATGCTCTACAGGTATCTTCGAAGGTGTTTGTGAGTTGGCATAGATTGAGATTAGGATTTGTCACTCCGAGTATGGAGAGGTATCTCTGGGCCCTCTCGGTAATACACATCATAAGCTTGCAAGCAAACGACTAAGGAGTTGGTCACGAGGTGATGTATTACAGAACGAGTAAAGAGACTTGCAGGTAACGAGATTGAACTAGGTATGAAGATACCGGCGATCGAATCTCGGGCAAGTAACATACCGATAGACAAAGTGAATAACGTATGTTGTCATAACTGTTCGACCGATAAAGATCTTCGTAGAATATGTAGGAGCCAATATGAGCATCCAGGTTCCGCTATTGGTTATTGACCAGAGAGGTGTCTTGGTCATGTCTACATAGTTCCCGAACCTGTAGGGTCCGCATGCTTAACATTCGATGATGATATTGTATTATATGAGTTATGTGATTTGGTGAATGAATGTTGTACTACCACAGTATTCGGACACCAAAAGTGTTCCCGAGTGTATCGGGTATTTATCGGAGTACCGGAGGGGTTACCGGAACCCCCGGGGGGAACATATGGGCCACATGGGCCATGGGAGGGGAGAACACTAGCCCACAAGGGGTGGCGCTATACCTGGCCATCCCTCGGGCCGGGCCGGGCTTTGGGCCGGGCCAACCAAAGCCCGACGCAAAAAAAACAGGCCCGAGCCCGGCCCGGCCCGGCCCGGCCAGACTGCCGGGCCTAAAAATCGGTCCCGAGCCCAGCCCATCATGCTAAAATCCCGTCAGGCCTCGGGCCACGGGCCGGGCCTCTTCCTTAAACGGCAAAAATGACGGGCCCGGGCCTGGCCTGGCCCGGCCATCGGGCTCAAAACCTAGGCCTGATCCCGGCCCGTGGACAAGGTCGGGCCGGGTCGGGCCGACCGGGCTAGGCTGCCCATGGCCAGGACTAGGTGGCGCGCCCCCCTTATGGCAGGAGGCCGAATTGGAGAAGGGGAAGAGGGGGTTCAACCCCCTTCCTTATCTTCTTCCCTCTTCCCTTTTTCCTTCCGGCAATCATGGCAGGGGGAGGCCGAATTGGGGAAGACCCCAAGTAGGATTCGGCCTACTTGGGGCGCACCCCTTGGCTGCTCCTCCCTCCCTCCACCTATATATATATATATATATCTGTGTGTGTGGGGGGGGGGCATCCCTAGCACACCCCAGACAATTGCCTAGCCGTGTGCGGCGCCCCCTTCCATCGTTTACACCCCCCTTCATATTGTCATAGTGCTTAGGCGAAGCCCTGCGGAGATCACTTCACCATCACCGTCATCACGCCGTCGTGTTAACGGAACTCATCTACTACCTCTACGTCTTGCTGGATCAAGAAGGCGAGGGACGTCACCGAGTTGAACATGTGCAGAACGCGGAGGTGCCATGTGTTCGGTACTTGATCGGTGGAAGCACGAAGAAGTTCGACTACATCAACCGCGTTGTGAAACGCTTCCGCTTACGGTCTATGAGGGTACATAGACACACTCTCCCCCTCTTTGCTATGCATCTCCATGGATAGATCATTGCGTGTGCGTAGAATTTTTTTGTTTTCCATGCAATGATTCCCAACAGCTAGTGTGGTTATGGGTATCCCCAACCGCCCGTTTAGGGATAGACATTTTTCTGTTTGGTTGATGTGTGAGGTTAGCCATGTTTTGTTTGATTTGGATGATGAATCATGGTTGGGGATAGCCATTTCTAGAAGAAAAACAAGGATATCAAAGATATGTCCCCTCACTCCCCGGCCCCCTTTGCCCATTGAGCTGTTGTTGCACAAAATCAAACAAAGGATCAAATTTTTGGAGAGAAAAATCAAGGGGAGGTAGTACACACCAGTACACCACGCACACACAACATGGCATGCACAGACCACACACACCACACCTAGTGAGTACATCATGCATGCGCATACGACACACACCACGCCCCGCTGAGTACATCGCGCATGCCCTGCCGGAGAGAAACCGCCTCCATCCACAGGGCTCCGATGGCCGCGCGCGGTATTGACTTGTGTCTACCGCCTCCATGCCCTATGCTGGGTTAACATTGCAACCCCGATGCGATAGATGATCGATAGAGGAAGAAGAGATGGAACGACAAGTAAACAACGCAAGGAGAGACCCATACCGCCGTGTCTCACCTCTCAATTGTCGCGCTTCGATCTATAGCCACCACGGTAGAGAAAAGAGAGATGGAAAGCGGAAAGAGATAGGGTTGGCCTTTTGTTTGAGAGGTGAACAAAATAAAACCGAGAAAACGTTTCACGGCCTGCCTTTGCGTCGTGCATGCGCTCAGGATGCCCAAATCTATGAGATTTTCACGGACAAGTAGAGCCTCGTTTTACGGGAATATTACGAGTATCCGGCCATCCTTATTCCTACTCGCCCACCAACCAAATGACAGGTATCCATGCAAAAGTACGATTATCCCTATCCCAAACTGTGATAGCCCAGCATCTAAACACATCCCTATAGACTCTAGCTCAGAGACTCTCTACATGGATAAGCTCAGAGGTGGAGCTATGTGTACTCCAGGGGTCACTCCCCCCTCCCTGCGTGAAAAAAGATCATGAGTGTTTAGGTTCAAAAAAATTAGTCTTTGTCCATTCATCTTTGGCTAGTGGTAGGCGCCCGTCGACCGGCCCAAATTTGGGCCAGGCACCGCTCAATTGTCTGATTCCTTCATGTACAACTATTAGATTTGGCTTTCCCTTGAGTCATCTTCTTCCCGCATAGGTCGCAATAGAAAAAGGGAAATCCCCACGCTCCCCTGGCACGCCGCTTCCAGGCCCTCGCCATTGTGGTCGTAGCTCAGGAGCTCCGGTGAGATCTCCTCCGTGGCCAACCAAGCGATGTTGTACTTGCTAACAGCAAAAAAACGTAGTCATCGCCATGGATGTGGCTGCAGCAAAAAACTCGATCTACTTCCCCAACAAATCTTGCAACGCCCCCAACACCTTGGTTGAAAAACACCCCGCACTGACGCTGCACCTCGCCGCCATTTTTGGTTGCAGCTCTTATTTTCACGGGCGTGAAAGCAGCAAATGTTGACACCGATGGTAGCAAAATCGACAATGGTCGTAGCAAAAAAAACACATAGTTGTGGGTCTCAGTAACCTCATGAAAAAATGGATGTAACAAATCAACAAGGCGGTAGTAGCAAAAAATCAAAACGGTTGTAGCAAAAGTGATACAATGGTTCCAACACAAAAGTACATGGAAGCAAAAAATTGGTTAGTACCAGCAAAAGTCGAAGACAGTTGTAGCAAAAGAAATACACTGATTCCACCAGGGAAACAAGCATGGTAGCAAATTTTTTGGTTTGTTCCAATAAAACCCAAATACTTGGTACCAAAATCTGAAGTTGGTTCCAGCAAAATAAACACACACTTGGTTGCAACAAAAATAAACTGGCCGAGATCTCCAGCATTTTGTCGATGTACCTCCAACATCTTGAATGCATGCCACCACGGGGTCTCCCGCACTTGTATCCGTTGTCTCCGGCATCGGTGGGTGTTGGTTGCAACACTTGTCGCCGTCGCTAATCTCATGGAGAGGAGCATGCCGCCGCTGATGGACCCAAAAAAAGGAATGCACATGCCGAGCTATGTGGTTCTTCTCTCATGGCGAAGGAGAGGGGTAGAAAGAAAGAGATGAGAACATGTTGTGTGGACACGAAATGAGCAAAGAGGAAGGCCACGGGAATGAGGGGTGGACAACGCAGTAGAAATGATAAGATTGACCCTAAAGCGGTGCATGGGGCCCTGACATGCATTGTGATGTGTCTTGATCTAACGTGCAGTGCACGTCCGGCGTAACGCTTCGCCCGGCGGGCCGGCAGCAAATGTGTTTTTTAAAAGGCGTGGCCTACCCAGTTTTTTTGAGACATTCTTGCTAGACTTTATTCAAACTGCCACCATGTTTACAGGAATGAAACTAAGATCCCCGGGTTGGTCTAACCAAATATGGCGACCCAACCCGAGTGAAAGTGCATGTCTAGCGAGATTGTGAGCCTCCAAATTCGAGCTCCTAAACTCGTGGATTATATTACATGAAGAAAAAGCATAAGATCTAGCTATGATTTCATGTATAATAGCCGCATGGCCTGCCAACGACGACCCCTGCTTGATTTCTTCCACCACGCTCTTACAATCAGACGCAACGTAAATCTTCTGAACATATAAATCTTATGCCACTGCCAACGCTTCCCTCACTGCTAATGCCTCAAGTATGGTTGGGTTATGGATGTGCCTAAAAGTAATAGCCGACGCACCCAGAAAGACTCCATGTATATCCCTGCAAACGACTGCAACAGCCCCCACTGTCCCGTTTAAAACTGCTGCATCAGCATTCATTTTTACATGCTCCAAAGGCAGTGGTAACCACTGAGACAGTCTGCTACTCATGCTCAAGCGTGCCTGTTGGTTGGGCTTCACTAGTACCTGCAGGTCCCTCAAGTAAGCATTGATAAAAGTATGAGTCTGCAGCGGACTGCCAAAGATGTCCTCATGAACGGCTCTTCTCCTAGCTCTCCAGATCGCCCATAGTGTCACCACCAAGCGAGTGAACTCCTCTTCTGATAGTATTTCATGCAGTGTGAATATCAAACCTTTGGCGTTTAATTTCAGATTATTGCACATCTTCTCAACTAGTTCTTCTGAAGACAGTGACCAAATGCACCTGGCCATAACACAATCAACAAGTGTGTGCTTCCATCCATCATGAGTTGAACAAAAGGGACATGCAAACGTAGTTGACATGTGACGGTGATGCAATACATCCCCCATAGGGATTGATTCATTACACGGTCTCCAAACGAAATTCCTCAGCTTCGAAGGCACCTTGATATGCCATATTGCTACCCAGGCCTTCATCTCTCTATCAACAACAGACGTCCCCCCGGCGCCCTCAAGGAGATGCGCTTGCTGAAATTTCAGATTGTACAACATCTTGTAAGATGATTTCACAGAAAACTTGCCTTGGTGGTCCTCTCCCCAGGCCCAAAAATCATTGATCCTCCTCGTACATAGTGGTATCTTCAATATCTCCTCCACATCAATAGGAACAAAAACTCTTCTTAACTCATTCTCTCGCCAAGACGATGATGAGGCATCGATAAATTCCGAAACTAATAAAGGCGGCTGGGATACTAGTGACGTGATTGACCTTATTAGTCCCGAATGCGGCAACCAATTATGTTTCCAGATACTAGTACTCTCTCCCATTCCAATTCTTCTAATAATGCCCTTGGAGACCACATCACGACCATCCAATATCGCCCTCCAAATCTATGATGGTTGGGCTCCCAGTTCAGCCTCAAGAAGTGAAACCGATGGGTAGTATACTACCTTTAATATCCTTGCACTCAAGGTGGCTGGACCCTCAATCAACCTCCATGCTTGTCTGGCAAGGAGGGACAAGTTGAAAATCTCTATATCCCGAAAGCCGAGACCTCCCAAAGATTTGGGTTTAGTGCATATGTCCCAAGAGACCCAACAAGGCTTCTTCTTACCCTTTTTACTACCCCACCATAATTGTCGAATCATAGATGTCACGCTCTCACAAATGCCACATGGTAATGTGAAGCATGCCATAGAATAAACTGGGATTGCTTGAGCAACCGCTTTTATCAACACTTCCTTCCCTGCATATGGCAATAACTTTTCCATCCATCCCTTGATCTTTTCCCAAACTCTGTCTCTCAAGTATTTAAATGTACCATTCCTTGAGTGACCTACATCTGTCGGCATGCCCAAGTACCTCTCATTGAGTTGTTCATTGTGCACATTAAGGGAATTCTTTATACCTTCACGAACAGACTGAGGACATCCCTTACTGAAAAAGATGGACGATTTCTCATTGTTCACCCTCTGACCCGAAGCGTTACAGTAAGTAGTCAACAGGTTTGATACTTCAGCCGCCCCCTCATCACTCGCCTTAAAAAGCAGCAGACTATCATCAGCGAAGAGAAGATGGTTGACAACCGGAGCTGTCGGGGCCACCTGTACTCCCACAAATTGCGATGATTGAGTTCCAGATTTCAAAAGGCACGAGAGGCCCTCCGCTGCTATCAAGAAGAGGCAAGGGAAGATTGGATCTCCCTGTCGAATACCCCTGGTGGGTTTAAACTGTTCTAACTTTTCTCCTTTAAACAAAACTGAGAAAGACACTGACTTAATCATGCCCATCAAAATATCAATCCATGCCCGTGCAAAACCTAGTTTGGTCATGACATCCTCCAAATAATCCAATTCTAGCCTATCATAGGCTTTCATCATATCCAATTTTAGCGCACGGTGACTATTGGATTTGGCCTTGCTCCTCTTCATAAAGTGTAGACATTCATAAGCGCAAATGATATTATCCATAATTAATCTTCCTGGAACAAATGTTGATTTCTCTTGAGATATAATGTCTGGCAAAATCTGCTTTAATCTGTTTGCCACCACTTTTGACGCAATTTTATATAGAACATTGCACACGCTTATAGGCCTGGATTGAGTGAGAAGGGTTGGGTTCATTACCGTTGGTATTAAGACCAAAAAGTATCATTAATGCAATCCACACTTTCTTCTCCCTTGACAATTCGCAAGACCGCATTTGTCACCTCCTCTCCACAAACGTCCCAGTGCCTTTGATAAAAGTGAGCAGGAAACCCATCCGGCCCTGGGGCTTTGGTAGGGAACATCTGAAATAATGCTATTTTCACCTCCTCCCTCGTGTATGGAGCACACATAATCCCATTCATATTTGTCGTGACTTTGCGGGGTACATGTTCCAAAACAGCCTCCATCCCTGTTACACCCTCCGAGGTGTACAATTCTTTGTAAAAGTTTGAAACCAATTACTTTAGATCCGTTGGATCATCCACCATAATGCCCAAAGCACTTGAAAGTGACTTGATCATATTCTTCTTTCTCCTCAAGCTTGCTCTCATATGAAAAAAAATGGTGTTCTTATCACCCGATGTAAGCCATTCAATTCTCGACTGTTGATGCCACAATATCTCCTCCCTATGGTACAATTCAACAAGTCTCTCATGGACCTTCTGTTCCTGATGGGTTGGACTGACGCGCGCCGGATCATCTCGCAGCCTCCCCAATTCTTTCTTAAAATGTTTAAGTTTTGTCCTAACCGACCCAAAGGTGTCCCTGTCCCAAAGTTTCAGATTTTTCGAGAGGTTGGCTAGTTTTTGTTTAATATTCTCCATTCACAAGCTTGGTTGGCTAGCTGACCAAGAATCCTGAATCATATCTCATAGATTTTCATGCGTCTCCCATGCCACTTCATACCTGATGATCTTGCTTGCCCCTTTCAGTATTGATTGTGTACTGTTTAGTTCAAGCAAAATCTGGCAATGATCTAATGTAACTGCATCTAGATGGGTCAAACTCGCATTGGGGAATAGCGAGCACCACTCAGCCGACCCTAGAGCACAGTCCAGTCTAACTCTTGTATAAGATCCACCTGTTACTTTCTTCTCAAAAGCCCCAAACCTTCCTTTGAAACCTATGTCCATCAGCATGCAAACATCCACTACATCACGAAATGCTTGAATTTGTGCATTACTCCTCTGCCCAATTCCCACATGTTCATCTGGGCAAAGGACCTCGTCGAAATCACCTATGCACAGCCACAGAAGGTTGCTTGTGTTGCTGATGTTTTTGATGGTATCCCATGTCTGGTGCCGTAAGTGAGTTTGGGCCTCACCATAGACAACTGTCATTCTCCATAGATCACAACCTAGATCACTTACAGAAATATCCACATGATAGTCCGAGTACCCGAGAATATCAATCTTTATTGCATTATTCCAAAAAAGGCCAATGCCTCCACTTCTACCAACACTGTTTATAGCATAAGCATTATCAAAAACCCACTGAAGATGCTAAGTTTTCTACCCTTGCCTTGTCGATTTGTGTTTCTAAAATACAAAGCATGGTAGGGGCAAAGTTCTTCATGATATTGCGAAGCTCGCGAACTGTCGAGGCCTTGCCCGCGCCTCGGCAGTTCCAGCATATGTAACTCATTGTGCCCGGCGGCGCCCCCTCGGGAGCCCGCCGATTGAGTACTGGCAATAGTTGTCATGTCTTCCCCACCTTCCAAATCTTGCTGATTGGTCAGTTTTTTGGGGCTCTTGTTGGTCTTCCTTGGTGACACATACACTGGGGTAAGGGAGGAACCCCGTGTAGTACCATCCCAGTAGTAACAAGGGCACTGCTAGCTCCCGTAACGGACGCCATGGCAGTCCTTTCGGTGGCCGCTACATGATTCTCCTGCGACTGGCGCTTGTTGGGGATCCTGCTTGTTTCCCCCACCACCCCTATGTCTATCTCATTGTTCCCAGATACAGTTTCAGCAAGCAATCCCTTTCCTGATCATTTCTCAAGCATGGTTGTCCCCCCTTGTCCGGGCTGGCTATCTCCTCCATTACTGGACCAGTTTCAGTTTCCTCAACCCCCACCGGGAGATCATCCTTGTTTGCCTCCTTGCCTGGGAGTTTGCATCACCAGATTCAGTACGAGATGCTCCAGAAGTAGCATTCCTGGCCTGTTCATTCACCACACCTCCTCCTCTGGTAGGAACAAAACCACGGCCAAAACCGCCGCGGCTTCGGCCCCTGCCGCGAGATGAAAATGTTGGGGAACGTAGCAGAATTTTAAAATTTTCTACGCATCACCAAGATCAATCTATGGAGTCATCTAGCAACGAGGGAGAGAGGAGTGCATCTACATACCCTTGTAGATCGCGCGCGGAAGCGTTCAAGAGAACGGGGTTGATGGAGTCGTACTCGACGTGATCCAAATCACCGATGACCTAGTGCCGAACGGACGGCACCTCCGCGTTCAACACACGTATGATTGGGAAGACGTCTCCTCCAACTTGATCCAGCAAGGGGGAAGGAGAGGTTGATGAAGATCCAGCAGCACGACGGCGTGGTGGTGGATGCAGTAGGATCCCGGCAGGGCTTCGCCAAGCACAGACGGGGAGGAGAGGTGTTACGGAGGGAGAGGGAGGCGCCAATAGCAAGGGTGCGGCTGCCCTCCCTCCCCCCTCTTTATATAGGGGCCTTGGGGGGCGCCGGCCCTAGGAGATGGATCTCCAAGGGGGCGGCGGCCAAGGGGTGGCTCCCCCCCCAAGCTAAGTGGGGGGGCGCCCCCACCCCTAGGCCTCCCCTGCGCCACTAGGGGCTGGTTCCCCTCCCAATTCAGCCCATGGGGCCCTTCGGGATAGGTGGCCCCACCCGGTGGTCCCGGTACAATACCGGCGACCCCTGAAACCTTCCCGATGGCCGAAACTGAACTTTCTATATATAAATCTTTACCTCCGGACCATTCCGGAACTCCTCGTGACGCCCGAGATCTCATCCGGGACTCTGAACAACTTTCGGGTTACTGCATACTAATATCTCTACAACCCTAGCGTCACCGAACCTTAAGTGTGCAGACCCTACGGGTTCGGGAGACATGCAGACATGACCGAGACGACTCTCCGGTCAATAACCAACAGCGGGATCTGGATACCCATGTTGGCTCCCACATTCTCCACGATGATCTCATCGGATGAACCACGATGTCGAGGATTCAATCAATCCGTATACAATTCGCTTTGTCAATCGGTACGTTACTTGCCCGAGACTCGATCGTCGGTATCCCAATACCTCGTTCAATCTCGTTACCGGCAAGTCACTTTACTCGTGCCGTAATGCATGATCCCGTGATCAACCACTTGGTCACATTGAGCTCATTATGATGATGCTTTACCGAGTGGGCCCAGAGATACCTCTCCGTCATATGAAGTGACAAATCCCAGTCTTGATTCGTGCCAACCCAACAGACACTTTCGGAGATACCTGTAGTGTAACTTTATAGTCACCCAGTTACTTTGTGACGTTTGGCACACCCAAGGCACTCCTACGGTATCCGGGAGTTGCACAATCTCATGGTCTAAGGAAATGATACTTGACATTCGGAAAAGCTACAGCAAACGAACTACACGATCTTTGAGCTATGCTTAGGATTGGGTCTTGTCCATCACATCATTCTCCTAATGATGTGATCCCATTATCAATGACATCCAATGTCCATAGTCAGGAAACCATGACTATCTTTTGATCAACGAGCTAGTCAACTAGAGGCTCACTAGGGACGTGTTGTGGTCTATGTATTCACACATGTATTACGATTTCCGGATAATACAATTATAGAATGAACAATAGATAATTATCATGAACAAAGAAATATAATAATAACCATTTTATTATTGCCTCTAGGGCATATTTCCAACAGTCTCCCACTTGCACTAGAGTCAATAGTCTAGTTACATTGTGATGAATCGAACACCCATGCAGTTCTGGTGTTGATCATGTTTTTCTCTAGGGAGAGATTTAGTCAACGGATCTGCCACATTCAGGTCCGTATGTACTTTACAAATCTCTATGTCTCCATTTTGAACACTTTCACGAATGGAGTTGAAGCGATGCTTGATATGTCTGGTCTTCCTGTGAAACCTGGGCTCCTTGGCAAGGGCAATAGCTCCAGTGTTGTCACAGAAGAGAGTCATCGGTCCCGACGCATTGGGTATGACTCCTAGGTCGGTAATGAACTCCTTCACCCAGACTGCTTCTTGTGCTGCCTCCGAGGCTGCCATGTACTCCGCTTCACATGTAGATCCTGCCACAACGCTTTGCTTGCAACTGCACCAGCTTACTGCCCCACCATTCAAAATATACACGTATCCGATTTGTGACTTAGAGTCATCCAGATCTGTGTCGAAGCTAGCATTGACGTAACCCTTTACGACGAGCTCTTCGTCACCTCCATAAACGAGAAACATATCCTTAGTCCTTTTCAGGTACTTGAGGATATTCTTGACCGCTGTCCAGTGTTCCATGCCGGGATTACTTTGGTACCTTCCTACCAAACTTACGGCAAGGTTTACATTAGGTCTGGTACACAGCATAGCATACATGATAGACCCTATGGCCGAGGCATAGGGGACGACACTCATCTTTTCTCTATCTTCTGCCGTGGTCGGGCATTGAGCCGTGCTCAATCTCGTACCTTGCAATACAGGCAAGAACCCCTTCTTTGACTGATCCATTTTGAACTTCTTCAATATCTTGTCAAGGTACGTACTCTGTGAAAGACCAATGAGGCGTCTCGATCTATCTCTATAGATCTTGATGCCTAATATATAAGCAGCTTCTCCAAGGTCCTTCATTGAAAAACACTTGTTCAAGTAGGCCTTTATGCTTTCCAAGAATTCTATATCATTTCCCATCAACAGTATGTCATCCACATACAATATGAGAAATGCTACAGAGCTCCCACTCACTTTCTTGTAAATGCAGCCTTCTCCATAAGTCTGCGTAAACCCAAACGCTTTGATCATCTCATCAAAATGAATGTTCCAACTCCGAGATGCTTGCACCAACCCATAAATCGAGCGTTGGAGCTTGCACACCTTGTCAGCATTCTTAGGATCGACAAAACCTCCCGGCTGCATCATATACAATTCTTCCTTAAGGAAACCATTAAGGAATGCCGTTTTGACGTCCATTTGCCATATTTCATAATCATAGAATGCGGCAATTGCTAACATGATTCGGACGGACTTCAGCTTCGCTACGGGTGAGAAAGTCTCATCGTAGTCAACCCCTTGAACTTGTCGATAACCCTTAGCGACAAGCTGAGCTTTATAGATGGTTACGTTACCATCCGCGTCTGTCTTCTTCTTAAAGATCCATTTATTTTCTATGGCTCGCCGATCATCGGGCAAGTCAGTCAAAGTCCATACTTCATTTTCATACATGGATCCTATCTCGAATTTCATGGCTTCCAGCCATTTGTCGGAATCCGGGCCCGCCATCGCTTCTTCATAGTTCGAAGGTTCACTGTTGTCTAACAACATGATTTCCAAGACAGGGTTGCCGTACCACTCTGGTGCAGAACGTGTCCTTGTGGACCTATGAAGTTCAGTAGCAACTTGATCTGAAGTTTCACGATCATCATCATTAACTTCCTCTCTAGTCGGTGCAGGCACCTCAGGAAAATTTTCTTGAGCTACGTCACTTACCGGTTCAAGAGGTAATACTTCATCAAGTTCTACTTTCCTCCCACTTATTTCTTTCAAGAGAAACTCTTTCTCTAGAAAGGACCCATTCTTGGCAACAAAGATCTTGCCTTCGGATCTGAGGTAGAAGGTATACCCAATAGTTTCTTTAGGGTATCCTATGAAGACGCATTTTTCCGATTTGGGTTCGAGCTTTTCAGGTTGAAGTTTCTTGACATAAGCATCGCATCCCCAAACTTTTAGAAACGACAACTTAGGTTTCTTCCCAAACCATAATTCATACGGTGTCGTCTCAACGGATTTCAACAGAGCCCTATTTAAAGTGAATGCGGAAGTCTCTAAAGCATAGCCCCAAAATGATAGCGGTAGATCGGTAAGAGACATCATAGATCACACCATATCGAATAGAGTGCGATTACGACGTTCGGACACACCATTACGCTGAGGTGTTCCAGGCGGCGTGAGTTGTGAAACTATTCCATATTTTTTTAAGTGTGTGCCAAATTCGTGACTCAAGTATTCTCCCCCACGATCTGATCGCAAGAACTTGATTTTTCTGTCACGTTGATTCTCAACCTCGCTCTGAAATTCCTTGAACTTTTCAAAGGTCTCAGACTTGTGTTTCATTAAGTAGACATACCCATATCTACTCAAGTCATCAGTGAGGGTGAGAACATAACGACAGCCACCGCGAGCCTCAACACTCATTGGACCGCACACATCAGTATGTATGATTTCCAATAAGTTGGTTGCTCGCTCCATTGCTCCTGAGAACGGAGTCTTGGTCATTTTACCCATGAGGCATGGTTCGCACGTGTCAAATGATTCGTAATCAAGAGACTCCAAAAGTCCATCTGCATGGAGCTTCTTCATGCGTTTGACACCTATGTGACCAAGGCGGCAGTGCCACAAGTATGTAGGACTATCATTATCAACCTTACATCTTTTGGTATTCACACTATGAATATGTGTAACATTACGCTCGAGATTCATTAAGAATAAACCATTCACCATCAGAGCATGACCATAAAACATATCTCTCATATAAATAGAACAGCCATTATTCTCGGATTTAAATGAGTAGCCATCTCGAATTAAACGAGATCCTGATACAATGTTCGTGCTCAAAGCTGGCACTAAATAACAATTATTGAGGTTTAAAACTAATCCCGTAGGTAAATGTAGAGGTAGCGTGCGGGCGGCGATCACATCGACCTTGGAACCATTCCCGACGCGCATTGTCACCTCGTCCTTCGCCAGTCTCCATTTATTCTGCATCTCCTGCTTTGAGTTACAAATGTAAGCAACCGCACCGGTATCAAATACCCAGGAGCTACTACGAGTACTGGTAAGGTACACATCAATTACATGTATATCACATATACCTTTAGTGTTGCCGGCCTTCTTGTCTGCTAAGTATTTGGGGCAGTTCCGCTTCCAGTGACCACTTCCCTTGCAATAAAAACACTCAGTCTCGGGCTTGGGTCCATTCTTTGGCTTCTTCCCGGCAGCTTGCTTACCGGATGCGGCAACTCCCTTGTCGTCCTTCTTGAAATTCTTCTTACCCTTGCCTTTCTTGAACTTAGTGGTTTTATTCACCATCAACACTTGATGTTCCTTTTTGATTTCCACCTCTGCTGATTTCAGCATTGAATATACCTCAGGAATGGTCTTTTCCATCCCCTGCATATTGAAGTTCATCACAAAGCTCTTGTAGCTCGGTGGAAGCGACTGAAGGATTCTGTCAATGACCGCGTCATCCGGGAGATTAACTCCCAACTGAGTCAAGCGGTTATGCAACCCAGACATTTTGAGTATGTGCTCACTGACAGAACTATTTTTCTCCATCTTACAGCTGAAGAACTTGTCAGAGACTTCATATCTCTCGACCCGGGCATGAGCTTGGAAAACCATTTTCAGCTCTTCGAACATCTCATATGCTCCGTGTCTCTCAAAACGCTTTTGGAGCCCCGGTTCTAAGTTGTAAAGCATGCCGCACTGAACGAGGGAGTAATCATCAACATGTGATTGCCAAGCGTTCATAACGTCTTGGTTCTCTGGGACAGGTGCGTTACCTAGCGGTGCTTCTAGGACATAATCTTTCTTGGCAGCTATGAGGATGATCCTCAGGTTCCAGACCCAGTCCGTATAGTTGCTGCCATCATCTTTCAGCTTGGTTTTCTCTAGGAACGCGTTGAAGTTGAGGACAACGTGGGCCATTTGATCTACAAGACATACTGTAAAGATTTTAGACTAAGTTTATGATAATTAAGTTCATCTAATCAAATTACAAAATGAACTCCCACTCAGATAGACATCCCTCTAGTCATCTAAGTGAAACATGATCCGAGTCAACTAGGCCGTGTCCGATCATCACGTGAGACGGACTAGTCAACATCGGTGAACATCTTCATGTTGATCGTATCTTCTATACGACTCATGCTCGACCTTTCGGTCTTCTATGTTCCGAGGCCATGTCTGTACATGCTAGGCTCGTCAAGTCAACCTAAGTGTATTGCGTGTGTAAATCTGGCTTACACCCGTTGTATTCGAACGTTAGAATCTATCACACCCGATCATCACGTGGTGCTTCGAAACAACGAACCTTCACAACGGTGCACAGTTAGGGGGAACACTTTCTTGAAATTATTACGAGGGATCATCTTATTTAAGCTACCGTCGTTCTAAGCAAATAAGATGTAAAACATGATAAACATCACATGCAATCAAATAGTGACATGGTATGGCCAATATCATTTGCTCCTTTTGATCTCGATCTTCGGGGCTCCATGATCATCGTTGTCACCGGCATGACACCATGATCTCCATCATCGTGTCTTCTTGAAGTTGTCTCGTCATCTATTACTTCTACTACTATGGCTAACGCTTTAGCAATAAAGTAAAGTAATTACATGACGTTTATGTTGACACGAAGGTCATAAATAAATAAAGACAACTCCTATGGCTCCTGCCGGTTGTCATACTCATTGACATGCAAGTCGTGATTCCTATTACAAGAACATGATCATCTCATACATCACATATATCATCAATCACATCCTTTGGCCATATCACATCACAAAACACTTGCTGCAAAAACAAGTTAGACGTCCTCTAATTGTTGTTGCAAGTTTTTACATGGCTGCTATAGGTATCTAGCAAGAACGTTTCGTACCTACGCCAAAATCACAACGTGAATTGCCAATTTCTATTTACCCTTCATAAGGACCCTGTTCATCGAATTCGATCCGACTAAAGTGGGAGAGACAGACACCCGCCAGCCACATTATGCAACTAGTGCATGTCAGTCGGTGGAACCAGTCTCACGTAAGTGTACGTGTAAGGTCGGTCTGGGCCGCTTCATCCCACAATGCCGCCGAATCAAGATAAGACTAGTAACGGCAAGATAATTGACAATATCGACGCCCACAACTGCTTTGTGTTCTACTCGTGCATAGAAACTATGCATAGACCTAGCTCATGATGCCACTGTTGGGGAACGTAGCAGAATTTTAAAATTTTCTACGCATCACCAAGATCAATCTATGGAGTCATCTAGCAACGAGGGAGAGAGGAGTGCATCTACATACCCTTGTAGATCGCGCGCGGAAGCGTTCAAGAGAACGGGGTTGATGGAGTCGTACTCGACGTGATCCAAATCACGGATGACCTAGTGCCGAACGGACGGCACCTCCGCGTTCAACACACGTACAGTTGGGAAGACGTCTCCTCCAACTTGATCCAGCAAGGTGGAAGGAGGGGTTGATGAAGATCCAGCAGCACGACGGCGTGGTGGTGGATGCAGTAGGATCCCGGCAGAGCTTCGCCAAGCGCAGACGGAGAGGAGAGGTGTTACGGAGGGAGAGGGAGGCGCCAATAGCAAGGGTGCGGCTGCCCTGCCTCCCCCCTCTTTATATAGGGGCCTTGGGGGGCGCCGGCCCTAGGAGATGGATCTCCAAGGGGGCGGCGGCCAAGGGGTGGCTTCCCCCCAAGCCAAGTGGGGGGCGCCCCCACCCCTAGGGTTTCCCAACCCTAGGCGCAGGGGAGGCCCAAGGGGGGGCGCACCAGCCCACTAGGGGCTGGTTCCCCTCCCAATTCAGCCCATGGGGCCCTCCGGGATAGGTGGCCCCACCCGGTGGGCCCCCGGGACCCTTCCGGTGGTCCCGGTACAATACCGGCGACCCCTGAAACCTTCCCGATGGCCGAAACTGAACTTTCTATATATAAATCTTTACCTCCGGACCATTCCGGAACTCCTCGTGACGCCCGAGATCTCATCCGGGACTCTGAACAACTTTCGGGTTACTGCATACTAATATCTCTACAACCCTAGCGTCACCGAACCTTAAGTGTGCAGACCCTACGGGTTCGGGAGACATGCAGACATGACCGAGACGACTCTCCGGTCAATAACCAACAGCGGGATCTGGATACCCATGTTGGCTCCCACATGCTCCATGATGATCTCATCGGATGAACCACGATGTCGAGGATTCAATCAATCCGTATACAATTCCCTTTGTCAATCGGTACGTTACTTGCCCGAGACTCGATCGTCGGTATCCCAATACCTCTTTCAATCTCGTTACCGGTAAGTCACTATACTCGTGCCGTAATGCATGATCCTGTGATCAACCACTTGGTCACATTGAGCTCATTATGATGATGCATTACCGAGTGGGCCTAGAGATACCTCTCCGTCATACGAAGTGACAAATCCCAGTCTCGATTCGTGCCAACCCAACAGACACTTTCGGAGATACCTGTAGTGTACCTTTATAGTCACCCAGTTACGTTGTGACGTTTGGCACACCCAAGGCACTCCTACGGTATCCGGGAGTTGCACAATCTCATGGTCTAAGGAAATGATACTTGACATTCGAAAAAGCTACAGCAGACGAACTACACGATCTTTGAGCTATGCTTAGGATTGGGTCTTGTCCATCACATCATTCTCCTAATGATGTGATCCCGTTATCAATGACATCCAATGTCCATAGTCAGGAAACCATGACTATCTTTTGATCAACGAGCTAGTCAACTAGAGGCTCACTAGGGACGTGTTGTGGTCTATGTATCCACACATGTATTACGATTTCCGGATAACACAATTATAGCATGAACAATAGACAATTATCATGAACAAAGAAATATAATAATAACCATTTTATTATTGCCTCTAGGGCATATTTCCAACAGAAAATCCCCGCCCCATAGGCTGCGAGTACATCACAGTTCGGCGTTGAGCTATCATCCATTTGCCCCACTTTTTATCTTCATCCTTCCACACACTGTTGCCACATTGCTCATGGCTATGACCCATGAAGCTGCACACCTGATAAAAGAACGGGATCTTTTCATACTTAACAACGAGCATGCGTCTGCCTTCTCCTTCCACAATAAGCAGGGTAAAGCGAGTCAAAGGTTTTGCAGTGATTATCCTCGCTCTTACCTTGACATAATCTCCTTCATAATAGAGGGTGGGGCGGATCTGCACCACGCGGACCTTGCCAATTCTGCGAGCTAACTCATCAACAATTGATTCATGGCGATACATATCAGGTATCTTATGTATTTTCGCCCAAACATACAGGCCATCCAGAGCCACCAATTCTGGGTCTGTCTTGCCATCATAGTCCTTAATGATCACCCCAAGCCCCCTGAAGAGCCATGGGCCTCCATGAACAACCCTTTTCTAGTCCCCAAGGCAAAAGAGCTGGAAGATGAACAAGTTCTCACCCGCCTCTCTGAACTTAGGTGTCTGGGCCAGCCCCCATATGAATTTCATGTTCTCAAAAAACGCAGAGGAGCTGAAGGATCTATTGGTGTTGACACGGGCTATCGCCATCCACCTGGCCTCCGCCTCAAACTTCTGGGCATCAGCCTTCCCAATGACCACATCATCCAACTCCTCCTCCAGCAGCTCCATATTCTTCATCATCTCCTCCAGATCAGTCTCTAACTTCTTCCCCGCCTGCAATGAAGGGCCTCCTTCCGCCGCCATGGCGGCGAGTTTCAGCAAAGCGCACCTGAGTCTCCAGTAATCCCCCTCACCGCCTCCAGTGGGGGCGATGATTCGGCAGCAATCACAAAAACCAGCTTCCCTCGCCGACGATCGCAATCGCCAGAGGCGGCGCTAGAAACCCTAAGCGTGAGGGTACTTGTATAGGCTACCCAGTTTTTTTCTTGAGACACACCTACCCAGCTTTAGGGAAAAACAAATCGATATCTAGGCCCAGCACTCACTAGATGGCTGGAATGGATGCAGCCCATGGCCCAGGAGCTCACTCCTCACACGCCACGCAGAAACGCAGCACTCGACGACTCAGCAGCCGCCGCCGCGGCGCCACCCACCGGCCACGGGGACTGCGGCACACATCAGCCGCCGCCCACGGCCGGACAGGCCACCGGCACACCGCACACAGCAGCAGGGCGAGTCGGAGTCGGCCAGCCTACGACTCCACGCGGCCACAAGTACACCCAGCTACCACCGGCAACACAGGCAACTCCCAAAAATGAGCTCCTTCTTGAATTTGATCCTATCGTACCCTCAATTTCTCCAATTCTCCTGAATGACTACAAGCTTCACATATAACTTCTTTGAATCATTCCCAATTTTCGTCCCCTATTTTTTTTTTACGGCGTTCTTCTTCCCCTAAATTTCACTTAGGTCATTATCTGTTCATGTCGTTACCAATATGCTAGCATAAACAATTCACTCAATTGTTGTTTACAGATTACAAATTGTAGTATATGTAGCTATGTGCAAGGCCAGTCAAAATTGTAGTGCCTGGCAAATTATCATATGCTCCCACGCGTCCTCTGTACAATGTAAGGGAGTAGTAAATTTTGGCATAACTTCTTTTGATCTGCTCACTTGATCTTGTAACAAATAAGAAGAGAAGGTATACTGATTAATGCGAATGATCTAGTTTGAATATTTTGTGTGTTCTTTAGCTTGGCCCGCCCAGCAATTTGTGTGATGCTCCACTACTGTCCGTGGGGTAACGGGGCTAGGCAATGGCACTGAAGGTGCTATGTTTATCTCCAATTAAAAACATTTCCATTACTGGAGCCCTGTCTAGATATTCCTGTGGTAGTGCTCCTTCGCCTCCATTCTCCCCAACTGTGCTAACCAGGGTGCCGAAGACCTCCCCACTCAGCCCAGCTTCCCCTCTGGAGCTGGCCGGCTCTCCAACCCATTCGCCGATGAAGAAGACCAGGACTTCCTCGACGTTGGTGGTGCCGCTGGAAATGCAAGCCATGTGAACGGAGAGCTGCCTGGCTACTAGAAGATGTCTTTCCGCCTAGCACTGGGTTTCATATGCTTTAATTTGGGTGATAGGCTTTGAATGTTCTAGTTGTCTGCTACTTTTAGCTACTTTAGCCTTTCTAGACGTTCTTTCTGTAGCTTCCGAATCCTCAAACCTTTGTTTGGAATTTGTGGTTTCACATATACCGGAATGGCTTTTTGAGCCTTCCGGATGATCTAAAAATTATAATGTAAAACGAGATTGGAAGGAAGTGAATGGTCAAGCATCATTGATTTCACTGATACAAAGGATATATATGCATGCCTGCGGGAATGCATCCAAAGGATGACATTTACATGTTAAGAGAGAGAGAAGGGATGCGACTTCTTGGGGTCGGACTTCGCTATCGACGTTTTACAATAGATATGTGCTAATTTATCCCTAACAATTAGATCATTGTGGCGGAAGCTTTCCTTCTAGGAAGGATGAGAATAGCGCTAGGGCCCTGCGGGGCTGATAAAAAGGGACCATGTGCCCCGCTCCTTTGACTGTTGCAAACACCAGGCCCTTGTACCCAACCACATAGCCAGCAACCTGCCATTTCAGGAAGGAACCAGTAAACAATTTTTAGCTTCATTCGCAGGTGCACATAGCCATGTAGCTATAGGAATTAGGAAATAATAATGTAATCTGAAGTTCTCTACTGTTCAGCGTTAGTCAGGTGATCAGCCGTGGATTCTTTACCTCATTGTTGACGCGCCATGGGCGCCAAGATGTTTCTGTGGGCAGGTCAAGAATGTCCAGTGCGTATTGGGTCGAGGTCACAGAACATACTGCATCCATATCACCACTGGTACACAAGGGTGCAGTTGATTAGGGATTAATAAGACATTAACAATTGATTGCTTCGGTACTTGAGAAACAGAATCCGGGGGCTATATATATAGGAGTACCTGTACAGCCATACCCTTGTGCCACTTGAAATGAGTTTCCTGATCGATGGCAGCACGGTCTCGGGTGAATCTTTCCAGTTATCGAATACAAGTTGACTGCTTGAGTGAGACATTGAAATCGATTAGAAACATATTCTAAGTCTAATACAAGTTGATTGCTTTCCGGTTATCGAATTTTCCTTGATATTCCTTTAGTACGAGGTTGCTTGATACCGAAGACTGAGAAAATTCCCAGCAGTAAAAAAGGTTTATGCATAATCTCAGATTGATGCACCTGCACAAGCAAAAGTATAGTCTGTATAGGCTGAAGAATCTTATGGAGATATGCCATTATGCCCTCTTTATTGTTCACTTTTTAATACCTACCATGGTCTGTGGTTCACAGAGTCTTAATCTTTGATGGCTAGCTTATATAGATTATAGGTACCTTTTTGGCAGTAAAGCAAATCAGAAGTGAGTGATGGGAGGCTTACAAGTACTTCTCTAGTGATGAAGTTCTTAGGGTCAGTCATATAAATAATTTGTGATTTGTACTTAAATGTATAGATTACCTTTTCAGATAGCCCTAAGAAAACAAAAGAATGGAATTATTTCTGGGAAATAATTGTGCCCAAAATTGGCTGCAAAATTTTGAAACCTACTTGGGTATTCCAATCTTTATACCTGCAATCCGTCCATGGGTAGTTCAACCCTGTGGTGTTTGCGTGTAGGGCTCTTTGGACCTCAGGACGATTTAGATAAGATGAAACATAGTGATTTGTGCAGGGATCACCGAACACCACCTTACATTACATTGGTCAGCCACAAATTCAGTATCCCAAGAGGCATATATGTAACAAATGAAATTTGACAAGTATGTGGATTAATGTGTTTAATTGTGTATACCGGGTCACTTGATCTGAGAGGACTGGAGGCATCACGGCATATTGGTGCATAGATGTTGTAGTCATCAACATTACCCTTCTCCTTTATGGCCAAGTTCATGGCATTATCACAATCTTTAGTATATGTCCCGTTGAAGCCACAGTTGGCCTGTACAGTTCTGTAGGTTTTTCCAGAAATCATAGCATGCATCCAGAAGTAGTCAAATGTCGCTCTTAGAGTCAAATTGTATTGCAAGTCTGCGTTGCCGATCTGACCAAATTTGAGAGTGGCATCATTGATTAGAATCTTACTGGCATTAGAAGCTTCAAAACAGTTATTGTTAAGCACTTACAGCAACACCTTTAAGCTTGACATTAGTCGCACCTCTGGCTCTGTTGTTAGAAATAATCAAATTAGCTAGCTCTGGTACATAGTGGCCAGCATAACTCTCGCCGGTTATGAAGAAATCACGGTCTCGGTACTCGGGAAATCTCTCCAGCCAATTGACAAGGAAGGTGTACGCATCATCTGTACTTCTTTTGTCACCAGTGTTGTGATAGTCTGATGTCGCGTTGGAGTATGAGTACCCAACACCGGCTGGGATCTCAACAAACAGCATATTTGCTACTGCATTTGTGGATGAAGGCTGATAAATTCATCTGGGTATAAATGTGACCTCTTTGTTAACAATTAACTGTGGGCAGGGCTGGAGTGAATTTACCTGTGTTCCAAGCATGTTTTTTCTTGTACAGTGTCTTGTTATCACTATGGACAGAGAAGGGTCCAAGTTCTAGCATGGCTCCAGCTCCAAAGGATGAACAACCAGGGCCTGCAAACCTCATTAGCAATAGTTCTCAAAGAAGGTTTGTAACATCATTCAATCTCAAGTGCACATCTGCATCGTTGCTGGTCTCACTCACATAGTTTTATGGTTAAATTATACTGCAAGTTTATGGATAAGCAGAGCACATATAACATACCTCCATTCATCCATAGGACTAGTGGTTTGTTGGAAGGATCTTGAGGAGCCTCAGCAAAATAGTAGAACAAAGCCCTTCCAGCATTTGCATCCACAGTGACATACCCTGCATATTGTGTGAATTCCGCTTCCTCCATCTGGCCTGGCATTGCTATAATCTTATCCCTCTTTCGCTGATAATCTTGTGAGCCACCATGGACTGAAGAACTAGAAGGGCTCTTGCTCGCAGATGCATGCTGTTTTGCTGGAACATATTTCCTGGATATTTCTAATTGATCAAACTCAATAGGGTGTTTGGGCTTGTTGCCAGTAGCTGTGTTTGCCACACAGAGGCAGAACAAGGACCAAAATACTACTAGTAGGCCTCTTTTCATCTTGATAGGAAGCGTGTGCATGTGTGTTTGGGGTCCTGTGCTGTGTTGCCATTGGCCAATCTTCATTTATAGCGGGACATTCTGTTTGCAGTATAGTTGTGGGAGTCCTCCAAGGAAACCATAATCTTGTTGATTCTTTGACCTTTCCCCCCTCCAAGTTGGCCCTCAAAGGCGCTTAATATTCTGTCTTTATCATGGCATCTATGTTTGTGTTGTCATTTGTCAATGGTGTTCTTGTTCAATTAAACTGATGGTTCCTTTTCGTCGACTGTGATATAACAAAATCAGCATGATTCCCGGAGGACATATTCCCAGCTCAGGCCAGATTGGGGGTGTTTCATCTATCACAATATGTATTAAGTGCATTGTCCACATCATGGTGGCAATGTCACCCTCTTTTTTTTTATCAACAATAGCACGAGTATGTCTGACCTTCACTGAAGGAGATCTCTCATACACCGTCATAAGCTTCTTGTACACTCAACTGTATCCTCAAGATTCCCGGGAAACCTTTACCTTTAGTTTACTTTTCTGATGTGTTGTGTATTCCGGCCCAACTAAAATTGAGTTTAAAAAGAAGGCTGTTTCATTGCATAATTGCCCCATAAAGCTGGAATACATAAATTTCTCATGTCATCCAATTCTGGCTTAGTGCAACTGGTCATCATCATACATACATTGTATTGCATATCATATTTATGTGTGACAAGGCTTCCCGGTCACTTTTCTTGGTGCGGATTACGGGTCCGCTGGCTTGGATCCCGTTTGCTCTGCGTTTGATTTGCCAACGATGATGATGGCGAACAACGTTGGGTTGCGGCATGGCTTGGTAGTCAGCTTTCTTGCTTGTCCGTCGGTTCCCTACTTCTATGTGCTCTGTTTCGCCTTGTTACCATTAACTCAGAACTTCCCTGTCATGAGGTCGACCAAGTGGTGACGATGACACATGAAGGGTGGTCCAGTTTCAGCGGATCTGGTCAGCGCAGGCCTTGCACATTTCTCCTGTGAGGCTCATCCTCAAAATCAGAGTTGTCTTCTCGCTGGCGTGTTGGTTGGCTGCTGTGGCTTTTTGATTTGTGGAGCTTTTGTGGTTAGCTATTCTTTTGTGGTCACCTATGGTGAAGTCGGAGTTGCCGAACAGTGCGCGTTGAGTTTGTGCAAGTGTGGCCATGTCTGTCGGTGGTGTCCTGGGTAGACGGTTGTAATCTGCTTTGTGCTTGGTTTTTATTTAATTAACTGGGCAACTCTCTTCGACATAATTAGTAGATTGACAGAATCTGGAGAGTAAGAGTGACTCGAGCACTGTAGACATGGACTGGCACCTTATGAATTATGTTACCATGTACTAGAATGTTGATTCCTTCTCATGCATGTTTCTTAAGAACTGCTGTTTGCAGTTTGATATGACTTATGGATACACCATGGAATTGTTTGCGCATATTCCATTTTGTTCTTTAGGTATGACTTTCAAGCAAGTTACCCTTTCGGTCTGGAACTTTTCTGTGATAAAGTAGATGCTAAACTTAAGCAGTGAGTATAGCACAATACTTTCACCAACGGTTACTGATAACATTGGCTGTTCACAACAGCCCTGTCTGGCCTGAGATATTTCTTTTGGGGAAATACACTCTTTTAGGTAATATAAGAAAAAGTCTGCTTGGTCATGGTTACTTTCTCTTTCCAAATATTTTTTCAGTTTTGTCCGTTTGTCGTCTTTGAATTGGGGCATCATACTACCATTTTGTTAGTGTGCTTCATCTCTTTTTCCCTTCTTTTTGTTTTGTTTTTCTAGTAGGTCGTTATGCACTCAGGGATGCCACTTTGGGGCTAGAGTTGAAAGACGAGTTCTTGGGCAGGAAGCATAAACTTTGGCAGAGAATCCCACCTTTTACTAGTGTACATATATGAAGAATTTCCCCAAAGACAACTCATACTGACAAAGAAGTTAGTGAGAGCAAGGAAGATGTGCATGCCACAAGGACTACAAAGGGAGCAAAGAATATTTCTTTCTGCTGGTGCTCTGGTTCCTTGCAAAATCAAAATTTTTTTAGCATTTTGAATAAAGAACAACTCTTATGCTCAAGTCAAGTTTTACTTGGTACAGAAAGCGTTCACGATCATGAACGGTGGTCATGCAAAAAGGATTATCCAATTCTCAGTGGGGCATTTCAGCATCCGTGTATGTTTGTTTGACTTCTGCGGGATGATTTAAATTGTGCAGGAACATTCCTAGCTTGTTGCGCAAAATAAGGCGCCTTCTAGTGTTGGATGGGCTGGGCGATTGGGATGGCGATGTGCAGAGAACGTCAGATAATTGTCTTGTCGTCAATTGAAAGGCACAACAGCTAAGGAGGTCCTTCGAACACAACGAAGTATGTAAATCTAGTCAGCAAATGTTCGGCATGGTGGTTTAGGGAGATAATTGCACGTTCTACAAAGAGAGCTTACTTTTCAACTTGTTTTTATGAGATAACCTTGCATTTCATCCAACTGAATATTCTGCAATTACCGAAAAAGGCTTTCGCCTCGCTTTATAAATAAAGCAACCACGAAGCACAAAGTATCAAGGTAACAACAGAACACACCACACATCAACACAACGCCACCGCAGACAAGGTCCAACACTCACACACACAAACACAAATAGACCCAAGTTCCTCTGTGGGCACAGCACAACAAGCCCAACATAGATGCACGACGAAACACCCCTAGACGGCGGTGGCGGAGGCGTGAAGACGACGATCTAATCTGGTTCCGGTGGTGGCGGGGGAAGCGGTGGCGCCAACCGGAGAGCCATTGCAATTACAAATGGTGAATTGTTGTATGTTCCTGTTATTCCTCTGTTTAGGCCTTCTTTAGTTTGGAGGAATCTTGTAGGATTTTTAGAGGATAGGATTTTTATAGGAAAAATTCCTATGAAGCCCTTTGGTTTGTAGGAATGGATTCCTATTCCTATATAGGATAGGAATCAATCCTTCACATTTTAAAGAAAAAAACATTAGCCTAGACTCAATGGAAAAAATCCTATCCTATGAATCAAGTGACATCTCTTTCCCTATAGGAAGTGAGATGCATGCCACCTTATTTCCTATAATTTTCCTATTCCTATGATATTCCTATGAAGTACCACTCTTTTGAGAGCAGTGATTCGGTGCGCAGGCTCATCTGCACCTGCGATAAAGAAAAAAAACTCAAAACAAATATTCAAAATATTCAAAATATTTTTTGCATGGTAGATAATTTGGTGCGTGAGGTGTGTCCTAAATTTCACATCATTTGGACATCTGAGTAGCTTTCGACAAAAAAGACAAATTTTGGGTCTGTAAAAAAGTTTACTTGTTCATGTATTGTTAACGCACTCTTTTGCATTAATGCGGAACTTAAAAAGATCTCAGCATCCTAATCAGACGCACATTTTGTACAAAAGTAGCAAAATTTGGAATAAGCAGATTTGCTTTAGTTTAAATATATTGGTAGGAATAGGCGACTACAGTCTGCAAAGTCATGTTTGGACCTTTCTAAAACTGCAACATGTTTGAGTCTACAATTTCATGTGTTTCCGGACCAAGCTGAGGGGGCTTTGCTGTTGGGTATGAAGATTAACTAATCCAAGAGCGAGGTTGTAACCCTGGCGGTGCAACACACTGATGTCGTTTGGGTCATGATTTTGCTCAATTGTTGGCTCATCAACTCCCCTATCACATACCCGGCCTCCCAGCCTCCGACAAATATCTCATCAGCTTTGACTGGGACCCAACTGTATGTAAGTTATCAAGTGTGGCAAAGGCAAGATTATGTCTTCTGAGCGAGACTTACACTTGCCAATGCTTATGTATAAGCTAATCCCTCTTTCTCCATGGGGCTATTTCTGTTGGGAGATGAGACCCATCGTCAGCTTGCCAAAGTTCTTGTGCACTTATTTTGGGAAGCGAGACGCCTCCAAACAGAAGTATCTCATGGTCAAATGGCAGACTTATGTAAACCTAAATGCAAGGGCGGCTTGAGGATTACAAATTCGAGGAAGATGAACCTATCATTGCTTAAGAAACGGATATGGAAGACTTTGAAAAACGAAGATAGTCTATGGGCTCAGATCCTCAAGGCGAAGTACTTCCCCAACTCAATTGTCTGTGCAGCGAAAAAGAGTGGTTCTCAATTATGGAAAGGAATCCACAAATGACCTATACATTTTCCTTGTGAGTGCTAAGTTTGAAGTGGGTAACGGCGCCAACACCAAATTTTGGTTATCCAAGTGGGCGCTTAACCTTCGCTTGTTTTCCAAATACCAAGATCTCTTTTCTCGTTGGCTCAGATCCCGACATCATGGTTCAAAATGTGTTTCTAAATGGCAACCCCAACATTACTTTCAAATGAAATCTTGCCTCCATAGTGAGATCATCGTGGGAGACGCTTCTTTGGGATTTGGGGCCCTGTCAATTGTCTAACAACAGGGATGTCATTACTTGGAATCTTGAAGCTTTGGGTAACTTCTCAGTCAAATCGACTTATGTGAAACTATTTCCCAGGTCTTGGATCTGCTTTGCTAAAGCATTGTGGGCTACTACTGTTCCTCTCAACATTTGGGTCTTCCTCTAGCAGGATGCCAGAGATCGTCTCCCCACCGTTATCAACCTTCAAAAGCGCCACACCCTTGGGAACGACATGTGTGCCCTGCGTGAAGATCTTGAAGACGGCAACCACATCTTCCATTGTGCTCCAGCTAGATTCTTACGGAGTTGCGTTTGAGAGTGCTTCAGTTAACGACATTCTATTGTTACTAGCTAGTAGTCACGGGAAACATCGTAGCCTAGCCTACCGTGCTTTTGTGGCTTTAATCCGAGCCTTGTGGACTTGCCGTAACAAAACTGTGATGAGAGGCAAAATTCCAAGCCAACCTGTTGACTATATCTTCAAATAGTCTCTGTTTGTTTAGCAGTGCAGCCCGTTGGGCAAAAAGAAGGATATTGCGTAAGCTAGGACAGTCTTGTCCAAGATCAAGGGCTTCCACGTGATCAGTAGAAACAACGCCGCCTGACTTGTGCTCCTCTAGATTTCTATTTGATGCTTACTTGTTTTGAGCTGTCATGTTTACCTTTGGTTGTTCTGTAATATGAACTTTATTTGTATGACGTTGGCGTTATTTGTTTTATTAGTTTAAAGTCGGGTACATATTGTGCCTTTTATCTAAAATGATGTTTGAGTGGACGAAAAAAAATTTGCGGAACTAAATGCAAAGGAACCTACAGAAAAGTTCCTAAAAATCCAATATTGTGAATACAATGACCTCCGATAGGAAAAATTCCAAGGATTCGGGCACTTCAAAACCCTTTGAAATCCCTTTTGAGTTAGAGGATCCCTTAGTTTAGAAGAGTAGGGTCATCATCAAGATGAAATACCAATGACAATATAATGGCAGATATACATGGACTCTCTCTCTCTCTCTCTCTCTCTCTCTCTCTCTCTCTCTCTCTCTCTCTCTCTCTCTCTCTCTCTCTCTCTCGTCCCTTGTGTCGCCTCCTCCAGGGCGACCGGGGGCGCAAAACCTTACCCCATCTACCGCCAACCCCTCCGCCCTCCCCTCTCCCCTTGTCATCCCCACACAGGTGGCCATCAAGAAAGCCGTGCGCTGCCGGTGAAGGGGGTGGCAGGGATCTAGTGTCCCGCGACCGTGGCTGTCTAGAGGCGCAGTGCACGACGTCTGCTCCTCTCGGTGGCACTCTGGTTGAATCGTGAGGATGGCAGACTCGATGAGGTCAGGGCAAGCAACCCTGATCAAGACCACCATTATCATCAAGTTTGAAGGTGGTGTGTCTTTATTGCCTAGAGGGTGGAAGAAGGATCGATGTTTTATCTTATAAGGCATTGTTGAATAATATACTCCCTCCGATCCAAATTCATTGATGCAACCTCTATATAAGGCTGAGTCAATTAATTAGAATTAGAGGGAGTAACAAAAATGATTGTGTGCATCACTCGATGCAGAGGCGGGGGGTTCAACCTTCTTTTCAAAGAAAAAAAGGAATATATAATGACTGAGGCCGAGGGCGTTCCCCTGTTTTTGGAAAAAAGGACACATATAATAAATACTAAATAAGTTTTATATGTTATACATAGGTTTCTTGCTCTACATATGTATACATGGATATGGATAAGTATTAAGTACTACACTGCAACAGATCGATCATATGGTGAGATCAAGAGTGCTTGCCCTGATTGCATATTGCACTTTCCCTATCTTATCCACATTGACATCTAGACCTAGTGCATGATCACTAGCACTACTCCCCTTTCGATCAAGAGTAATAGGACTAGGAGAGAGTAGGGATAGAGACAGTCTAGTAGCAGTGCTCTTCAATTCTTCATTGACATCAACCTGATCGTCATCATCTTCTTCTGCTTGTTTCCCCCATCTCGTGCAGCCTCTCTTGCTCTTCATCTCTAGCCGCTGTCCACCACCGATATCGAGCGAGAGATCCAGGTTTATATCACGACCATGGATCTGATCATCGTTGTCCTCCGTCGTAGCAGCTTGCAGCGGCCGTCTTTCATAGTGGTAGCGATTCATGGCGTGATAATCATTTCTCGATGAAGAGGATTCTTGGACTATCAAAGCTGGGTTATAGCCAGATACATGTTGAGCACGTGCTCTAAGGAGAGCCTCGTCATGATGAGCTGCTGCTGATGATGAATAGTATGGTTTTGATCCAAGTAAACGGTGGCCATGGAGCCAGTATGGTTCATGCCAGCTCCCCCTCGATGGAGGACATGGTCTAGTGCCAAACCTAGTTCGCCATCCAAGGAGATTAATTAGTCAGTACTCAGAACTAACAAATTAGGATTATTGAATAACTTTGCTAGTCGTTTTATCTCATAATGCAGAGGACGAGGAAAATAAATTTATCCCCAATTATCCAAAATATATAGTCGATCGCTTAACAAAAAACTTGAATGTGTAGAGGGCAATTTAGTAGATCCAATGAACTACCTAGAGAGCATTGTACCGGCACCACTGACACGATGATGGAAGGGGAGATAAGCATAGTTATAGACTTGTCCTCCCTGTTGCAAGTGACCTATGATGACTGCACATAAGAGTCGACCAGATCAGGGCAAAATATACTGAATCCAAAGGAGGGCTGTGAAATTCATGAGTTCGTGGACATACCCTGGCCGGAATCGTCAATCTTCTTGCTTCTGTACATCTGAAGGCCCATCGTCAATTAATTGCAGAATTAGCATTGCGCATGCAAAGGGGAATCAGTGAAATATGAACGCACAGCAAAAGACGACGATGCAAAAATAAGAAGTAAAGTGATGCGTACCTGGAGATGGCTCTTGACATGGCCTATGCTAAGCCCTCTAACGTTCATCAACTGAAGGACCAGCTTAGGAGTTGCAACTGCACAAAGATGAACATCAAGTTAACATGTCGATGGATGCATATATAGCTAGGATTGTGGAAAATGAGAGTAGGCTTACGATCTTGGCCGCCGAGCCTTTCCACGGCGCGGACGAAGCAGTGGTGGAGCTCTGGCGTCCAGCGGAGGCGGGGATTCTTGGAACGAACATAGGGGCGCACTGACGACGACGAGTCGCCGGCCCTGGTCATGTCCTGGCCGCCTTCCTCCTCCACCGTGCTGTCATCGTTGCTTGCGGCTGAGCTCCCTTCATTGCCCATGTTGCTTGTCCCCATCGTTTAGCCGATGGTGATCTCGCTAGCTACTTGATGATCGAGGCGCTTGAGACCTGATTTGAGGCTGTTGTTGTTGTGTTGCATCGATCTCATCTCATTATCATTTAATCAACTCTGGTGGAAGATATAGATCAGGCCAAATTAAAGGAGGTCGCCATTGAATTCTATCTATCTGCATGTGAAGCTAGCTGGCGCGTGGGAGACAACAGAAGTGAGCTCATGCATACTCCTACATTATATGTGGACTTTGGAAGGAAGCATACTAATGCATGGGAGATCCAAATTAAAAGTGAGGTGGTGAAAGATTGAGTTAAGTGTAACCTTTACACTTTACAGTACATGTACTAGTCCTGTATACCTAAGGAGAGAAGGACAGTTAAGTGCTGGAAGCAAGCTCGTTTTTTTACTGTTGAAATTAATTAAAGTTAGTCCAAAGTCGCCCGTTCTGACTAGCTATCACTTTGGTGTGTGTGGCTTTCACTTTCTCTAGTTGGTTTGGAAAAGAGAGATCTAAGGCCAGCACTGAACACTAACTAAAAAGTCCAGCTAGGTCCTTGCACACGCAATGAATCTTAAGTACACGCGTGCATGAGATTGCATGAGTTTTCACGTAATACACTAGTGTGCAATCGGTGGGTCCTAGAAGAAGCGCGGTACATCACAAGCGCACGTTTCATTATGTTTGTGCAAAAGCAGATCAGTGCCGACCTTTTAAAAAAATAGTCCTTGAATACTCAACATCCATATTGGCATCCCTCACTGCCTGGTGGGCCCACTACTAAACTTTTGTTCTTTTGTACAGTAGACATCACAGGGTAGACATCATTATAGGTCAATCGTTTGCTTAGTAGTAACAGTAATCATGATTTCTTCTTGTAAGACACATTAACTAAATTTCTGGTTGAATGTTATATGTTAGCACTTTAACTTTTTGGTACATTGTGCAATTAAAGGTTACCTGAGTTTCAAGAAAAAGTTGTGCTTCTTTTTTTTAAGAAGAATTTATTCTTCTCTTTTGACTCCTATTCTTCTGTCCTGGCTAAAAGAATTAACATCTGCCATGAAATACTACTATTTGGTCGTGCAAATAAATGTTCCTTGACTGTGGTGAGTTTTTGGTTCTCTCTCTTTGCATAGCTATAGATACTTCTGTATGCAATTTGAACAGAGTCACCTTGCGGCACTTCTGTATTTTTTTTTACTGGTCGTTCTACGTTCAGTTGTGTATTCATTGTACTGGCGTTTGTTTTCCTTGATGTTAATCAAATCTAAGATGCTTTTTGGGTGTTTTATTAAACAAAAGATCAGATTGATCTTTTTTTAACATGAGACAGGTCCAATGCTTTATTTACTAGACGATGGTGCTAGTTGAAAGCTCATATAAGGACCTGAAGAAGAAAAATACAACTAAGTACATGACTTTTGCAAATACCCCAACCAAGAAATAAGATTGCAATTGGGCCCAAAAGCAGATCTACAAAGATGGAATCACATCATCGCCGAGGATGAACCACTTGGGAAGGTGTAACCTCCATAGCATCCATCCAACAGCAGATTTGTCGGAAGAAGACATCAAGGACTCTTTATCAGACTTGAACTGCCTTGCTTTGGTAACTAGACCGGAGGATGAAGAAGGTCATGATACGTCTCAAACATATCTATAATTTTTAATTGTTTCATGCTATTATAATATTACATTTGTATACTTTTTATAGCATTTTATATTATTATTTTTGACTAACCTATTAATCTAGTACCTAGTGCTAATTGTTGTTTTCTGCATGTTTTTGGCTTTGTAGAAAATTAATATTTAATATGATTTTTTCCGGGACACGAAGGTTTAAAAAAGCACCGGAGGATGAGGAGACCCATAAGGCCTCCACACGGGCATGGGGCCTGACACGGGCACCGGAGGATGAGCATCGCCTTTCGTCCATTCTTCCATCTATAAATTTCATATTTCGCGAAACCCTTTGCAAGATTTTTCTTTGTTTTTTCTGCCGCCACGAGTTTCTGTTCCGAGGAGATCCATTCTGGAGGTTTGTTCCGGCACTTTGCCGGAGGGAGAATCCGCCACAGAAGGTGATGGTGTCCTGGACTAAGGGGTACTCACCACGTCGTCACCCAACCATGTCGTCCTCGCGCTCGCGGCCATGCGCGATAGGCGCCACTGGTACTCGTGCTCATGGCCATGCAAAGCTGGCACCGCTGCTCCTCGTGCTCGCGCCCTTGCACCTCAGGTGGTGCTCCCGTCACGAGGATTGATCAGCACTGGAGCACCGGCTACCGGAGCAGCAGCTGTGGTGATTCTCCCGTGTGCCCGTGGTGGTGCCCTTGTCACCGGTGCAGCGATGTGCTATATAAACGGTTTTTAACCCCTTTTCACGACAGAGTTTTAAACCATCGCCTTGGTTGTGTGTGGGTCTTTCCTACATGATCTAGAAACCGTCGGCGATAGAGAGTAGGAATGCATACGTTCTGCAAAACTAAGCATATGCTATGCCTGCATCTATCCAAAACCTGAGTCATCACACAACTGTTTGTTTGTGATATATCAAATGTCCTAAATGCTCCATCCTTGCTACTTGTGTGGGTTGACATTATCATCACATGCGTTATTCTGTGATGCAACGCTTACTATGTGCATCTCATCACAAACAATTCACGATTGTAAAGCGTATACTATAAAGAGACTATCACACACATTTACTTATCATGCACCATATGCAATTGGATGTAAGAGTGCATACATTTGTCCCTATAAAACTGTATGTGAAGTTTCACACGTTGCTCTATCCATAAACGTTTGTGATATATAAAATGTCCCAAACAAATTATCCGTAGTACCCGTGTCGGACAAAGGTCTACCGTACGCATTCTTCTGTCGATGCGGAATTCTAGCGGCAACAACTTAGGTTAAACATCAGCTTGGGAGGTCATCTACAGCGTTCTTCCAACAAGCAAACTTGTGTAATTGCGGATGCACTTCTTCGCGAGCTAAACGCGAAAACAGACAGGCCATTCAAGTTCAACGGTGTCATGCATCAATTATCACGGTGAGGTATCAAGCTCGACACCACATTTTCCAAAGGATCTGAACTGAGCTCTAACAAGTCGGTGCATACGAAAATCAGTAATATTGCTTTAAACCCCAGCTCAGTTTACAGTATAACTATATAAAGTAACTCACTGGAAAGATGGGACACGAGATGATGTCAATTCAGAGGGAATCCTTTCAACGGAAGTAGACAGATACGAGTGGGATGTCAACGTCATTGTCATCATCATCCTCGCAGGCCACCACAACATCCAGATGGCGCCGATACGATGGCACCTCCATCTTGGCCACCTCCCTGGCAACGTCGACCACCTTCCTGTCCAACCGCTCCTTGTGCCTGGGGAACATGGAGTTGTACAGCAGCGACGTGCCGCACGATATGCTGTATGCGTTCAACCCCTTCTCCTTGAGCCACTCCAGGAGCTCCCGTAACGTGATGTTGCCTGTTACGGTCCACCGGTCCCAGACCGTCCAGGACAAGTCCTTGTGCTTGATGGTCTTGGGTGGGACCGGCTCGGCAATGGAGAAGAGGGGGATTGCCAGGTTTGCAAACGTGTTGCGGTAGTCTTCAACCTTGTGCCTGCCGGCAAGGACTTTGTAAAGCTCTAGACAGACAAGGCCAGTGGCCATTGCGGTTGCTGTGGCAATGGCAGGGATAATCCTGCCGGCTATGAATTTAGCCTTCAGTTTGTCCACTTCAGGAATGCTGTAATTCCTCGCCCTCATGTTGGCAAAACCAGCTATCACGTCCATATGGAAATTGGTGTCATCATCCTGCACATACAGAAAAGCATATCAGTAATTCTCAAACTTGTATGCAAAATTGCAAATCTGGATTACATTTCTGTTCATTCTAGAGGGTAGATATTTAGCATAAGTTCCATCGTATACAAGTGCAGGCAAACACTACTTCCGAGGAAGAATTAGAGACGAATAACACTGACCTTCTCAAACTGTATTGGGTTCATGTGGAACCCCGGTGGCAGTGTTTTGGAGATTTGTTCTAGCTTCGTGATAAGCTCCTCAATGACACCAGCATCATCAACAGATGCAGACGATATACTAGTTGCCTTCTCATCTGTAACTATCTTAACCCCCTGTTTTGGTTGGAATTCAGGAACAATCACCTTGTCAACAGCTTCAGCAGCCACTTTGTTTGGAGTTTTGGCCCAGTCAGGTATGGGTATTCCAAATGTCTCTGCCCTTAGTATCGAAGCAGCTAAAATAAAGTTAAGCTGACTTGGATCCGTCGACGAGAATTCAAGAGGTCGTGGAAACCGCTTTGGTGCAGACCAGAATGGAGCACCAGAGCTAGTCATCGAGTCTTCTGGGAAAGTATACGTCAGCTGCTTCACACGGTTGGAGAAATAATCCTCAAACCTAAGTTACACCATCAATAAAAAATAGTGTAGTGAGTAACATGAAACCTATGAAGCATAGTCAAAAGCAAATACTTTTGTCTGCAATAGTTTTGTACAGTTCAACCATATTAAAACGAAGCAGGTATACAAAGAGTATGGACAAACAGGGTTAAAACTTACTTAAGACGGGCCCAGGTAATACAATCTTGGAATGTCTCACACTTGTCTCCATGAAGGCATTCAATAACACGTTCAAGCTGATCCCTAGCTTGTGCATCACCAGCAGTTCGTGCTGCAGCTACATATGCGCTAGGATTTGACAGGAAACCATTTACTTCAGTGGGAGTCTTCTCAAGTAAACCCTCAAATTCAGACCTAGCCCAGGTCAGGCAGTGATCAATATTATGAGGAAATGAATGTACAGTGCACATAGGTGCCTGCTTTTCAGGTGGATCTCTGGACGCCCCATAGTTCTCTGTCAAGTGAGGTATGACCATTTGTGTATTGCATTTAGCACCAAGAGTTCCAGATTCTAGAAGTGGCTTCTGGAAATATACACATCGGGAGTCTATGTACATTCTTGCAGTCACATTGTCAAGGGCATTGACAACAGCATCAAGGTTTTCCCAAAAGGCATCATTAAAGACATTTTCGGTCTCAGGGCTTGCCCTGTTCTGAAGGGCCTCGACATGAAGCTTAGGGTTAATTGCCATGGCAGCCGTAGCAGCAACAGTCGACTTGGGCTGCCCAATGTTCCAGTCACGGAAAAGGAACTGGCGACTGAGATTGCTCTTTTCAATAACATCATCATCTGTCACAGTCAGCTTTCCATTCTGGCTGCAAGAAATGCCCATCAGTGCCAGGTTCTTCAGAAATTCACACCCGAGCGCCCCAGAGCCGACCATAAAGATTTTTGCCTGCTCCAGTTTGTTTTGAAGCTTAGATCCAAACACACTGATCTGTGCATCATATCTTGTGTTCTCTGGCTTCAAATCACCAGGCTCCAAAGGCTCAACAGGGAGAGACTCGACAGAATCGAAATAGAAGAACTGTGAAATCAAGACGACTAACATTACATATCTCTGAAACAAATTGGAATGGATATTGAATAAAAGAGACGGCAAATTCTAACCTGATAAAGCGGATGAAATTTCCCCGAGCATGCTTTCACAACCTCCTGACCTACAATACCACCAAACATTGCAGCCATAGGATTCAGAACAGCCCTGGAACCACTTGCGAAATGTTGCAGGAGCTTTTTGTCAATTTCTTCGAGTTTCCCATCACCCAGAGATTCATTAATGCTAATAGCTAAATCTATCAGCCTTTGCACGTCATCAGTAGAACCAGCGACAGGGAATCGTCTCAATTCATTCCGGAACTTATCCAAAGCTTGGAAAGCCAAATGCAAGAGAGGGGGGCGGTCAAACTTAGAGAAATCACTCATAAGAAATTCTCCTGGTTCTTTCATGGCCTCTTTCAAGGGTTTAAATTTAAGAACCTTTGGTGGCTTGACCTGTGTGACAATCCCACCTCTGACGTATGTGCCAAATGAGGAAGTGTCTTCTTCCAGAAAGAAAGAGTAAGGCCTGGCGTTCTTAACCTTTCTTGGCTTTCCATCATTCAGCTCAGTCATTCCATGAACTTCAGAGAATACAACTAAGTCACCATCCTGGAACTCCAGTCGCTCATCATCGACACAGGAGACTAGCGCTGGGTTGTCATTACTGATCGATGCCACAATTCCTGTATGTGGTTCCTCTCCATCGACATCCAAAACAGTAAACTCAGGACCAAAATCACAAAAGACACTGCCAAAAAGACCACGGACTTCAGACTTAATGAAAGCAATGGGTGGCTGATGGTTGTGGCAGTAATCATCAAACTCAACTGCCTTTTCTAAGGTGATATCAGTAAAGACTACAGCCTGTAAGATCATACGGAAATGATTATTCCGAGAAGAAATAATAAATAGAATTGTAATAAACAAGAATACATAATTTGTATAATACTCCTCAAAAGCTAAAACCATGTAAACTTGTATGCAAAGCAAAAACCACACTGTCAAAAGCAAGAAAATGGGAACAAAACTCATTGCGGGCCATGCTAGCATCAAATATATGTCCACAAAATCAAAGCAAACAGATAACATGTCTACAGAAATGCTAAAAAAATATAGTTGTGTACTTGTTCATCTTTTGGGGGTTTTTTCTCTCTCTTGCTTTTTGGTCTACATATTTTTCTGTTGGGTTTCATATCTAGCTACACTACCAAAACTTGCTGGGACAAAAGGCTGCTGCTGTTTACATTTCTGCTGGGGTTCCATATGCTGCTGCTGCTGCTCGTCTTCTCACCAGTTTGCGCGGTTTTGATTGATATATGGCTGTGGTGAAGATATTACTAAGAAAAGTTGATTGCATTTCTATGTCACATGCAACATTGTATAGGTTGTAATCATGGTGGGTTTCAGGACAAGGGCGTACAGCCTTTGCTGTCTGGGTTGCTATGGCAGAAAATGCAGCTAGGGCAGCACCTTAGGGTTGGAGTCTGATCTCCCTTTTGATATGTGGACTGCATTATAACAGTAGTACCTCTTTTTATAGAGGTCGTATAGGTTAGGAAAAGGTTGAACAAAGTCATCTGGAGAAAGCAAAAGACTAACCAACTAGGAAACAGATCAACTCTAATCAAAAGAATCTGGAGACATAACAGTATAACAAAGCTGCCTAGGAGCCTAATCCACCTGCCCTAGTGGCGCCTTGAAACGACGCACATAGGGAGGCTCTACATGGAATTATACGATACACGTTGGCAAATACAAAACACAGACGAAGCGTGCCATTTCAGACCAAAACCACACAACTAAAGTAGCAAGGAAGAAGACACAGAAACCCAAGGGTATATGAATGTGAATTACTTTTAAGCTATTCCAAGTTCCAACTCACATGGACACTCTGTTGTTACAACTCACATGGACAGAAAGTACATGCAGAATACCGACATAAACTTAAATGGAAAGCGCACAGGAGTAGGAAAAAACAGCAAGGAGATCACACATCAATTTTCTGCTCACATACCTGGAACTTAGAAAGGTGCTCCTTGGTCAAATCACCAGTTAGAGTGGAGATGACAACTGCATTGTTAAGATCTTGTAGCTTCAGAACACAAGCTTGAGCACGGTTTTGCCCAACATCCTTCTCTGAGAGGAAAAAGTTGCTTGACAAGTCCCATAGCTCCACATTACCATCATCATGCAAAGTTACAGACTTGACACCCGCAAGCACAAGGTTCTTTGCTGCAACACATGGATATTATAAGTAAATTATTTGTAAGACAAACAATTTTAACATCTAATGACTTAGATACTGGAAAGCCAATTCAAATTTCAGAACGAGAACTTAAACAGTAACAAGACTAGTGCAGAAACACAGCGAGACAAAAAAAAATCGGTTGATGGTTTGCAGACAATACAGAAACACAGCGAGACAAAAAAAATCTGTTGATGGTTTGCAGACAATCATAAGGCAGAATAAGATGAGCACATCTAGGACCAGGAGTGTTCTAGGACTCAAATAATAAAATCAGTCCCTCCAGATGAGGCATATCACTTGGTTTGATGGGTCAAACTACGAACGCAACCAGTAGAGGCAGAGCTGAGATAAGAACGCTGTACAGGACATCCTGGCGCATCCCATATCAGCTCACAATAGCAACCGAGGATTAACACTATTAGTACTCTACTTAAAAACATAATAATATATCCAATCGAGATAGAAGTGACAACTCATAGTGCTGCCCACGGTATAAGTTGAGAATTGAAATTGTGGAAAGAAATTAAAGAAGGGGGGACTGAGCAGTTGTTACCGATTTCGGCGCCGAGGCCCTGGAGCCCGGAGACGAGGACGTTGGAGGCGAAGAGACGCTTCATGGTCTCGCGGCCGTACACGGCGAGCTGGCGGCTGTGGAGGTCCTCGTCGATCTCCGTGGGCCTGGCCATGGCGTCGTCGGCGGCAGCGGGGCGGGTTTTCTTCTGCAAGTTATCGACCTCGCTGGCGACGACCTCCCGCTTCCGAGGAAGCATATAGTGCGCGACGCCGCCGATGAGCCCAGCCGCCGCCGCGAAAAGCAGGCAGTAGTAGTAGGCGGCCGGCGGGAGCTGCCGCGACAGATCCAGCGTGCGAGGAGGGGCCTGCAACTGGCCGCGGGCAGCTCGTCGTGAGGCGGGGAGAGCGAGGGGGAGGAGGATCGGAGAGAGGGGGGATTGGGCGGAAGCACGGAGCTCACCAAGGATTCGTGGAGTGCAAGGAGAGCCTCTAGGGTTATACGAGGAAGATGAGAGAATTAGGAGGTCGACTCAACTATACAAACGTTGGCGATGTTCGCCTATCTGGGGGTGGGGGTGGCTTGACAGGTGGGGCACGGGGCTTGTGGGCCCGCTTGGCAGTGGAACTGGAAGTGTACGTGTGCTGGACTGCTGCTTTCCTTCTAGGCAGAGAGAGAATCTGGTTCTTGCTTTATTTATTTATTTTAGGAAATCGTTTGTTACAAACTTCCATGTCATCCGAATTGATCTCAACGTTCCTACAATCAATAGTTCGTGCAAGATTTATACCGAATCTCAAAGCCAAGGTCTCTTATGTGAGAGAGTCATAACAAATCTCAACTTTTTCATTTGTTGCAGTTATGAACTTTCCATTTGTGGTCTCGGCTGATAGCCCCCCCCCCCCCCCCCCACACACACACACACCTCCCCTTCCCTTTGAGCAAATAACAAATCCAGCATCAACATATAACTTCATGTAGCCAGACTGCGGTTTTATCCATGCAGAGGATCGAGCTTTAGCCTTTGGCACGCAAGCAATGCTAGAAGTTCGCCACGCACCGCAAGGCTAATCTATGAAGAACTTTGGATGTCTTCTCCATGATAAACTTTTATGTGATCAAACCATAGATACCGTGTCGTGGTAGCCACTTATTCTCTCAATTTTGGCATGCCTAGGATTTGAACTTCATTGTCCGCCATGCGCAACAAATGCTCCAGTATGGCTTCGCCAGCTAAGTCAATTGAACATGCTCTTTTGATAACATCATACAAACCTAGATGTCGTCAAACATTCACCAACCATGAACATTCAAAAAGAAAATGTCTAATATTGTCTAGACCAAAATTACAATCAGAACAGTGCGCTTTAACCTTTATGTGTTACCTGCTGAAATAGCTCGACAAGGTATATTACTGTGTAATGCCCTCTAAATAAATATTATGATTTTTGTTGGGCATAAATCCCAAACTGAATTCTCGTTCATTAGGAGCTAGTGATCTTGTTGGGGCTTGAATCTTATGTCCAAATTGGCTATACCATTCCAAATCCCAGGCTGAGTGAACCGGGAAAAATACCGATCTTTGTAGGAGTCCAAGCAGTAAAATCCATCATTTCATGTAAAGGGAGAGGAATGGCTAGTACCCTTTGACCATTAACTTGACAAAAAGTTTGATTTATCAATTGTGTGTCCCAATCTCCTGTCGAGGGATCAATAAAATCACATACACGAGAGAGAATATTATTTCCTTTAGTTGTTAACGCTTTTTCGAAGGCGATTGGGGACACAAGTCCTACCAAATTTAACCATCTCACTAACGCTGATCCTCCATATATGACCATGCATCAGCGTGTCTACCCTTGCCACAATGCTCTGTGAGATGTCTGATGCTTTCTTCTTATTTAATGTAGCACTCATAAGGTCCCTTTCCGAGAAACATTTAGCCTTTAGAGTAGTTTCACATAATGAGTCTGGATTGTCAATGAGGCGCCCACTACTGAAATCAGGATCTTTACCGTCAGCTGGCTCTTTGCCGTCAGCTAGCTGATGGCAAAGAAGGTATTTGCCATAAGGTTAAATGAAACTGACGGCAAAGATATTGTTTGCCGTCAGCCGGCTCTTTGCCGTCCGCTAGCTGACGGCATAGATGCACGGCAAAGAGGAAGGGTGGCCCACTAGCGACAGCCACCTAACGGCCACTTTCTTTCTCGTCCGCTGGCAGACGGCAAAGTTTTTTGATGTCTGCCAGCAGACGGCAAAGAACCGTGCCCTAACTAAAAATCAAACATGCCCGCGCCCGACCCCTCTCTCTGTCCCCTCTCTCCGCCCCCACGCCAACCCCGTTGCCCCGCACCCGCGCCGCCGCCGCCCCGCGCCACCCACATCGCCGCTCCGCCCCGGCGACCCCCTCTACGACCCCGCGCAAACCCCGTCGTCGCACCGCCGCCGCCCCGGCGACCCCCTCCTCCGCCCCGCGCCACCCCGACCTCGACCTCGACCGCTCCTCGCCCTCAATTAAGTTTGTCATGGCAGAAGTACTTATCTCTTATTTTGTTGCTGATTGAAGCCATGGCAGAAGTTGTGTGCTGCTAATGTAAAGGAATCACTGGGAAACAGAACAAGAAACAGATAGGTTAAGGCTTGAGAGAAAATTAAGAGATAAGTACTTGGAGATTATAGTATTGTCGTGTGTTGTTTTAATAAGGGTCCAATTTGACACGGTAAAAAAACAGTTATATATGATTTTTATTTCATGAGCACCTTGATTGGTCTAGGACATCGAGGTCTCAAGTCAATACGATCCATCATTACCATGTGAGAGCTTTGCCTTCAGCAGCTAACCATGTGATAGCAACTTAGCAAGTGTGCTCATAGAAAAATGCACCCAATGTCTCCACTTGCAGTTAATTAACCTGTGCCCATCTTCAGACCAAGATTAAGATATTTCTGGCACTTGTAGCAAGAAATAGTTATTTATTGATGCAAATATCGTTGTTTCAGTGTCCAATGGTTTTTGGGTTCCAGGAAATTATTTACGTTCCAGGAAATCAGTTAAAGCATATCTATTAGCAAAATTTCCACTAACTAACTGCCCAAAGTAGAGTGCCAGCACTAGTGCTTGTTATTCTCTCTTCAAACTTGTTTCTCAGTTTTGTAACACATATCTGAGCAATATCAGCCCCTTGCATATTATAGTTAAATTAAAACCAAATGTTACTCCAAGTAACTGCAACTTGTTAATTTGGTTTACATTTTCAGTTTTGTTTCATGTATAAAGAAATCCCTAGTTTTGAAGGGTTCAAGTTATTGCCACATATGTCCACAAGTGCATTGCTTTTTGAATGTGAAATGATAACTTCGTGTAGTTGATTATCTTCTGCTCAAAACTTCTGCTGCTATAATGTTGTAAGGGTAGTAATTGGTCTCTTCTGCTGCTTATCAGAGATGGGGGGAGGCCACCACCGCAGGCTGCGCTCTGCCACACTGGAGTACGAGTTGGATGTTGGGGAACGTAGTAATTTCAAAAAAATTCCTACGCACACGCAGGATCATGGTGATGCATAGCAACGAGAGGGGAGAGTGTTGTCTACATACCCTTATAGACCGTTCGCGGAAGCGTTATATCAACGCGGTTGATGTAGTCGTACGTCTTCATGATCCGACCGATCCAAGTACCGAAAGCACGGCACCTCCGAGTTCTGCACACGTTCGGCTTGGTGACGTCCTCGCCTTGTCGATCCAACAAGAGGGGCGAAGTAGTAGATGAGTTCCGGCAGCGCGACGCGCGTGGTGACAGTGTTGGTGAATAACAATCTTCGTAGGGCTTCGCCTAAGCACTACGAAAACTATGATGGAGGATAAACTAGAGGGGACGGGGTTGCCGGCACACGGCTTGGTGTTTCTTGATGTGTCTTTGGTGCTAGCCCCGCCCCTGTATTTATATGTTGAGCCCTGCGGTCGAAACTTGGAGCAAAAGCCTCCTCAAAGTCGGTTTTGCCCAAAAGGTAAGAGTCCCACTCGGACTCCAGGACCAAACGCCACAATCCTTGGCGTCTGGCCCAGACGCCATGGGCCTCGGCATTTGGCCCAGGGCCAGACGCCAGGGTCTCCGGTGTTTGGCCCCCTGGCCTCCGCAAAACTCCCTTTGCACCGACTTACAGCCCCATGGGCCTGACCCCTTGGCCAAACCATATCATCCAATATATGAATCTTTAACTCCGGACCATTCCGGAGCTCCTCGTCATGTCCGTGATCTCATCCGGGACTCCGAACAACATTCGGTCACCAACATACATAACTCATATAATACTATATCGTCAACGAACGTTAAGCGTGCGGACCCTACGGGTTCGAGAACTATGTAGACATGACTGAGACACCTCTCTGGTCAATAACCAATAGCGGGACTTGGATGCCCATATTGTCTCCTACATATTCTACAAAGATCTTTATCGGTCAGACCGCATAAAAACATACGTTGTTCCCTTTGTCATCGGTATGTTACTTGCCCGAGATTCAATCGTTGGTATCTCCATACCTAGTTCAATCTCGTTACCGCCAAGTCTCTTTACTCGTTCCGTAATACATCATCCCGCAACTAACTCATTAGTTGCAATGCTTGCAAGGCTTATAGTGATGTGCATTACCGAGTGGGCCCAGAGATACCTCTTCGACAATCGGAGTGACAAATCCTAATCTCGAAATACGCCAACCCAACAAGTATCTTCGGAGACACCTGTAGAGCACCTTTATAATCACCTAGTTACGTTGTGACGTTTGGTGGCACACAAAGTGTTCCTCCGGTAAACGGGATTTGCATAATCTCATAGTCATAGGAACATGTATAAGTCATGAAGAAAGCAATAGCAACAAACTAAACGATCAAGTGCTAAGCTAACGGAATGGGTCAAGTCAATCACATCATTCTCCTAATGATGTGATCCCATTAATCAAATGACAACTCATGTCTATGGTTAGGAAACTTAACCATCTTTGATCAACGAGCTGGTCAAGTAGAGGCATACTAGTGACACTCTGTTTGTCTATGTATTCACACATGTATTATGTTTCCGGTTAATACAATTCTAGCATGAATAATAAACATTTATCATGAAATAAGGAAATAAATAATAACTTTATTATTGCCTCTAGGGCATATTTCCTTCAGTCTCCCACTTGCACTAGAGTCAATAATCTAGTTCACATCTCCATGTGATTTAACACTAATAGTTCACATCACCATGTGATTAACACCCATAGTTCACATCGTCATGTGACCAACACCCAAAGGGTTTACTAGATTCAACAATCTAGTTCACATCGCTATGTGATTAACACCCAAAGAGTACTAAGGTGTGATCATGTTTTGCTTGTGAGAGAAGTTTAGTCTACGGGTCTACCACATTCAGATCCGTATGTATTTTGCAAATTTCTATGTCAACAATGCTCTGCACGGAGCTACTCTAGCTAATTGCTCCCACTTTGAATATGTATCTAGATCGAGATTTAGAGTCATCTAGATCGGTGTCAAAGCTTGAATCGACGTAACTCTTTACGACGAACCTTTTGTCACCTCCATAATCGAGAAACATATCCTTATTCCACTAAGGATAATTTTGACCGCTGTCCAGTGATCTACTCCTAGATCACTATTGTACTCCCTTGCCAAAAACAGTGTAGGGTATACAATAGATCTGGTGGCATACTTTATAGAATCTATGGCTGAGGCATAGGGAATGACTTCCATTCTCTTTCTATCTTCTGCCGTGGTCGGGTTTTGAGCCTTACTCAATTTCACACCTTGTAACACAGGCAAGAACTCTTTCTTTGACTGTTCCATTTTGAACTACTTCAAAATCTTGTCAAGGTATGTACTCATTAAAAAACTTATCAAGCGTCTTGATCTATCTCTATAGATCTTGATGCTTAATATGTAAGCAGCTTCACCAAGGTTTTTCTTTGAAAAACTCCTTTCAAACACTCCTTTATGCTTTGCAGAATAATTCTACATTATTTCCGATCAACAATATGTCATTCACATATACTTATCAGAAATGCTGTAGTGCTCCCACTCACTTTCTTGTAAATACAGGCTTCACCGCAAGTCTGTATAAAACTATATGCTTTGATCAACTTATCAAAGCGTATATTCCAACTCCGAGATGCTTGCACCAGTCCATAGATGGATCGCTGGAGCTTGCATATTTTGTTAGCACCTTTAGGATTGACAAAACCTTCTGGTTGCATCATATACAACTCTTTCTTTAATAAATCCATTAAGGAATGCAGTTTTGTTTATCCATTTGCCAGATTTCATAAAATGCGGCAATTGCTAACATGATTCGGACAGACTTAAGCATAGATACGAGTGAGAAACTCTCATCATAGTCAACACCTTGAACTTGTCGAAAATGTTTTTGCGACAATTCTAGCTTTGTAGATAGTAACACTACTATTAGCGTCCGTCTTCCTCTTGAAGATCCATTTAATCTCAATGGCTCGCCAATCATTGGGCAAGTCAATCAAAGTCCATACTTTGTTCTCATACATGGATCTCATCTCAGATTTCATGGCCTCAAGCCATTTCGTGGAATCTGGGCTCATCATCGCTTCCTCATAGTTCGTAGGTTCGTCATAGTCAAGTAACATGACCTCCAGAACAGGATTACCGTACCACTCTGGTGTGGATCTCACTCTGGTTTACCTACGAGGTTCGGTAGTAACTTGATATGAAGTTACATGATCATCATCATTAGCTTCCTCACTAATTGGTGTAGTAGTCACAGGAACAGATTTCTGTGATGAACTACTTTCCAATAAGGGAGCAGGTATAGTTACCTCATCAAGTTCTACTTTCCTCCCACTCACTTCTTTCGAGAGAAACTCCTTCTCTAGAAAGGATCCATTCTCAGCAATGAATATCTTGCCTTCGGATTTGTGATAGAAGGTGTACCCAACATTTTGTTTTGGGTATCCTATGAAGACGCACTTCTCCGATTTGGGTTTGAGCTTATCAGGTTGAAACTTTTTCACATAAGTGTTGCAACCTCAAACTTTAAGAAACGACAGCTTAGGTTTCTTGCCAAACCATAGTTCATACGGTGTCGTCTCAATAGATTTAGATGGTGCCCTATTTAATATGAATGTAGTTGTCTCTAATGCATAACCCCAAAACGATAGTGGTATATCGGTAAGAGACATCATAGATCACACCATATCTAATAAAGTACGGTTACGACGTTCGGACACACCATTACACTGTGGTGTTCCAGATGGCGTGAGTAGTGAAACTATTTCACATTGTTTTAACTGAAGGCCAAACTCGTAACTCAAATATTTTACTTCCGCGATCATATCGTAGAAACTTTTATTTTTGTTACGATGATTCTCCACTTTACTCTGAAATTCTTTGAACTTTTCAAATTTTTCAGACTTGTGTTTCATCAAGTAGATATACTCATATCTGTTCAAATCATCTGTGAAGATCAGAAAATAATGATACCTGCCGCGAGCCTCAATATTCATTAGACCACACACATCAGTATGTATGATTTCCAACAAATTTATTGCTCGTTCCATTGTTCCGGAGAACGGAGTCTTGTCATCTCGCCCATGAGGCATGGTTCGCAAGCATCAACTGATTCCAAAAGCCCATCAGTATGGATCTTCATGCGCTTTACACCAATATAACCTAAACGGCAGTGCCACAAATAAGTTGCACTATCATTATTAACTTTGCATCTTTTGGCTTCAATATTATGAAAATGTGTATCACCACAATCGAGATCCAACAAACCATTTTCATTGGGTGTATGACCATAGAAGGTTTTATTCATGTAAATAGAACAACAATTATTCTCTAACTTACATGAATAACCGTATTGCAATAAACATGATCCAATCATATGTTAGATAGAAAAAGTAGCGATATATGCTGTATTCAAACTTCTATCCTTTCTCCCTCTCGTGTAGTTCTCTGTTTCTTCTTGTGTAATCCTGGAGAGTCCTAGTGACCTCCCAAAACTTGTAACCCACGACATATTGTCAATATAAACAGCGGCCCGAGACCAAAGGGTTCAACGCTTCCTCCAATCTTTACATGGTCATCACAGCCAATCCTCATCGCATCTAGCAATCCATGAGAAAGCCTTCAACCCCGAGAGGAAAACCAATCTAGCCACCGCAGGTCGAAGCCATGGCAGGAACCGATGCATCCACCGCCGCCGCCTCTACCTTCTCCACCCTTAGCACATCCACCGCAAGCACCCTGACTACCCAATTCGCCGGTTCCTCCTATGCCTCTTCTTCCACCTCCAGCAACAGCGCTAGCTCCCTCGGGTCGCCTCCGTCAGAGAAGCCGACGAGGACGAATTTCCTTCTCTGGAAGGCCATCGTGCTACCCCAGATCAAGGGGGCACAGATGGAGCACTTCCTGGATGCCACAAAGACGGCGCCCTCTGCCACCATCACCATCAACAAAGATGGGAAGGAAGAGCAGGTCTTCAACTACGCCAGGACGATCTGGTACGCCCAGCAGCAGCAACTACAAGGTTATCTCACGGGGTCTCTATCACGTGAGGTGCTTGCACAGGTCGTAACTCTCCAGACGTCGGCCGAGGTGTGGAACACCATCCACGCCTTCTTCGCTGCGCAAACACAGTCGCAGATCGTCAATACTCGCATCGCTCTTGCAAACCTCCAGAAGGGCAACATGGGGATGCCCGAGTATGTCGCCAAGATCAAAGCTCTGACGGATGAAATTGCCTGCATCGGATCCCCGCTTGGCGAAGGCGAGATCGTCTCCTTCGTCCTGAAGGGCTTGGACATGGAGTACAATGAAGTCGTCTCGGCTCTCTCTGCCCGCGTCAAGCCCGTCACCGTCACTGAGCTCTACAATCAGCTTCTTAGTTTTGAAGCCTGCATCAATCTGCTCCAACAGGGAAATCTGTGTCAATCTTCGGCAAACGCTCTGACTCGTGGTCGTGGCTATGGTGGTCGAGGCCGCGGTCACCAAGGTTAGCAAGGGCGCGGCCGAGGCGGAAACAACAGCGGCTATGGGCGTGGCGCTCCAACAACAACAACAATGGTGCACGCTCCAACAACAACAACAACAATGGAGGCCGATCTGGTGGGCGGCCTCGACCCTACTGTCAACTCTACAAGAAGCCTGGTCATGAAGTACTTGAGTGCTGGCATAGGTATGATGAGGACTTTGTGCCTGAAGAGCGCCATGTCCTTGCTGCCCTGAGAGAACAAGCAGGAGAAGGAGAAACCGTGTGGTACGCTGACTCTGGTGCAACCGATCATATCACAAGTGAGCTTGAGAAACTTGCAACTCGTGAATGATACTACGGCAACGATCAAGTGAACACTGCTGAAACCGGTGGAGGTATGTATATACATCATATTGGTCGTGCTTTCATTAATTCCCCTACCTCTAAACGTGACCTTATTCTTGAAGATGTTCTTCATGTTCCTCAAGCTAACAAAAATCTTGCATCTATGTCTCGCTTATCAGCTGATAATAATGTCTTTTTTGAAACTCATCCAAAATATTTTTTCATCAAGGATCGGGCAACGAGGGAACTTCTTCATCACGGTAGATGCATCGGTGGTCTCTACCTCATTACATCAAAGTTTCTTAGCCGCAAGCATCATCGTCAAGTTTACTCCGTCGTTAAGCCCTCCTTGGCAAGATGGCATCAAAGATTAGGACATCCGTCTTCTATTATAGTTGAGCAAGTAGTTAATAAAGACAATCTTCCATTGTCAGGTAGAGAAAATAGTGAGTTTGTTTGTGAAGCTTGTCAATGTGCCAAGAGTCACCAACTTCCCTATCCGAAGTCTAGTAGTGTTTCTCATGCTCCTTTAGAGCTTATATTTAGTGATGTATGGGGTCATGCAAGATATTCTTTTGGAAGAAAGAAATATTATGTTAGTTCCATTGATGATTTCAACAAGTTTACTTGGATATATCTTCTTAAACACAAATCTGAAGTCTTTTCTGTTTTTCAAGAATTTCAAAAGCTCGTTGAACGTCACTTTGACAGAAAAATTCTTGCCGTCCAAAGTGATTGGTGCGGGGAGTATGAAAAACTCAACTCTTTCTTTCGAAGTATAGGCATTGAACATCATGTTTCTTGTCCTCATGCTCATCAACAGAACGGTTCTGCCGAGCGCAAACACCGTCACATTGTCGAAGTGGGGTTGTCACTACTTGCTCATGCGTCTATGCCTCTCAAATATTGGGATGAGGCTTTTATTGCTGCCACATATCTCATAAATCGGCTTCCTAGTAGAGTCATTGGAAATTCCACTCCTTTAGAGCGCCTGTATCATCAAAAACCTGATTACAACTCCCTAAAAATATTTGGGTGTGCTTGTTACCCAAATCTTCGACCATACAATCGTCACAAACTCAACTTTCGGTCAACTCAGTGTGTTTTCATTGGCCATAGCAATCTCCACAAAGGCTACAAGTGTCTTGAAGTTTCCACAAGACGATTCTATATCTCTCGTGATGTTGTTTTCGATGAAACTCCTTTTCCATTTGCTCAACTTCATCCAAATGTAGGTGCTCTCCTTCGTCAAGAAATTTCTCTTCTTTCTGATCCTTTGACTTCTCCTGATCACGGGGGTGAATTAATTGAAACCGATCATGAGATTAATCCAACCAGAAAAGATTCAGATGAAAACAGTGCATCTAATGGCAGCAATGCAGTTTCTAGCCATGATTTTATGTGTGCAGAACAAGACGAAACTGGCGCTGGATCCAATGACGATTCAGCGCCAGCGCCAGCAGCAAGTGGCCCCGCTAGTCTGGGCGCGGGCCTGGATGCGGGCGGTCGCCAGCCGCCACGCGTGGGCTGGCCAGGCCCATGGGAGACAAGCCGACCGAGGCGGGGCCCCCGCACGAGGCGGCCTGCCGCACACCCGAGCGGGCGGCTCCAGCGGATGCCACGCAGAGTTCTCCTGCTGGTTCGCCCAGTACAAGGTTGGCATCCGACACGAGATTGATTCCCTCTGCTGATCTGGAGTTCTCGGATCCGGAGCCTGGATCCTCTCCGTGTGACGTGCCTGGATCTTCTGTGGCTCACCCGGCTGTCTCGGGATCTGCTACATCAGAGGCATGTGGTTCCGAAAACAACAACTTTGCTGCTACAATTGATGTACCTCAGGTGTCTCAGCGAACTACCAGGTCTCAATCTGGGATATTCAAGCCCAAGGAGTACAAAGATGTCACCATAAGGTATGACAAATGCAAACATGCTTTTCTTACTAGCGTTGGTGAACCAGAAAGTCTTAGTGATGCATTAGCACATAAAGAGTGGAAAGAAGCTATGGATGGAGAATATCTAGCACTCATGAAAAATAAAACCTGACATTTAGTTCCACCGGGTAAAGGTAAAAATGTAATTGATTGCAAATGGGTTTACAAGATCAAAAGAAAGGCAGATGGAAGCATAGACAGATACAAGGCTAGGCTAGTTGCAAAGGGTTTTAAGCAGAGATTTGGGATTGGTTATGAGGATACATTCAGTCCTATTATTAAATCAGCTACCATCAGACTTGTACTGTCTATTGCTATTTCTAGAGGTTGGAGTTTACGACAGCTAGATGTACAGAATGCGCTTCTTCATGGTGTTCTTGAGGAAGAAGTGTTCATGCGGCAACCACCTGGATATGAAAACAAAAATACACCATATCATGTTTGCAAGCTAGATAAAGCCTTGTATGGATTAAAGCAGGCACCTAGAGCCTGGTACTCAAGGTTAAGTACTCAGTTACAACGACTTGGGTTTACTCCATCAAAAGCAGATACCTCACTATTCTTCTATAACAAAGGAAGTATAACAATATTTGTTCTTGTTTATGTTGATGATATTATTGTTGGTAGTTCCAATCCAGATGCTACTACAAGTCTTCTTCATGATCTTAATATGGAGTTTTCATTGAAGGATTTGGGTAATCTTCACTATTTTCTTGGTATTGAAGTAAAACAGGTGAAAGATGGAATACTTTTGGCACAGGAAAAATATACTGCTGATATTATAAAACGGATTGGACTGGAATACTGCAAGCCTGTAAGTACACCACTCTCAACTTCAGAAAAACTTTCAGTTGAGGGAGGAGAGGCACTTGGTCCAGAGGATGCAACAAATTACAGAAGTATTGTTGGTGCGCTTCAGTATTTGACTTTAACTCGTCCAGATATTTCATATTCTGTGAACAAGGTATGTCAGTATTTGCATGCTCCTAGTACAGTTCATTGGACAGCTGTTAAGCGAATTGTGAGGTATCTCAAGTATACAATGGGGCTTGGAGTTAAGATTACTAAGTCACCATCTATGCTAGTAAGTGCATATTCTGATGCAGATTGGGCAGGATGTGTTGATGATAGAAGGTCCATAGGTGGATCTGCTGTATTCTTGGGATCAAACCTTATATCATGGAGTGCAAGAAAACAGGCTACTATCTCTAGATCCAGTACTGAAGCTGAGTATAAAGCACTGGCAAATGCAACCGCTGAAGTCATGTGGATTCAGACTTTGCTATGTGAACTTGGGATAAAAGTTCCACAAGCTGCAAGGTTATGGTGTGACAACATTGGTGCAACCTACCTTTCAGCAAATCCTGTTTTCCATGCACGAACAAAGCATATAGAAGTTGATTTCCATTTTGTCAGAGAACGAGTGGCTCGGAAGCTACTTGACATCAGGTTTATTCCAACAGGAGATCAACTTGCTGATGGGTTTACTAAGCCACTTTCCATGAGGAGGATGAACGAGTTCATATACAATCTAAATCTTGATAGAGTTTCATAGGTTTAGATTGAGGGAGGATGTTAGATAGAAAAAGTAGCGATATATGTTGTATTCAAACTTCTATCCTTTCTCCCTCTTGTGTAGTTCTCTGTTTCTTCTCGTGTAATCCTGGAGAGTCCTAGCGACCTCCCAAAACTTGTAACCCACGACATATTGTCAATATAAACAGCGGCCCGAGACCACAGGGTTCAACACTTCCTCCAATCTTTACATCATATTCATGCTCAACGCAAACACTAAATAACATTTATTTTAGGTTAAACACTAATCCCGAAAGTATAGGGAGTGTGCGATGATGATCATATCAATCTTGGAACCATTTCCAATACACATCGTCACTTCACCCTTAACTAGTCTCTGTTCATTTTGCAACTCCCGTTTCGAGTTACTATTCTTAGCAACTGAACTAGTATCAAATACTGAGGGGTTGCTATAAACACTAGTAAAGTACACATCAATAACATGTATATCAAATATACCTATGTTCACTTTGCCATCCTTCTTATCCATCAATTACTTGGGGTAGTTCCGCTTCTAGTGATCAGTCCCTTTGCAGTAGAAGCACTCAGTTTCGGGCTTTAGTCTAGCTTTGGGCTTCTTCACGGAAGTAACAACATGCTTGCCATTCTACATGAAGTTCCCTTTCTTTCCCTTTGCCCTTTTTATTAAAACTAGTGGTCTTGTTAATCATCAACACTTGATGCTTTTTCTTGATTTCTACCTTCATCGATTTCATCATCATGAAATGCTCGGGAATCGTTTTCGTCATCCCTTGCATACTATAGTTCATCACGAAGTTCTACCAACTTGGTGATGGTGACTAGAGAATTCTGTCAACCACTATTTTATCTGAAGATTAACTCCCACTTGATTCAAGCGATTGTAGTACCCAGACAATCTGAGCACATGCTCACTGCTTGAGCTATTCTCCTCCATCTTTTAGCTATAGAACTTGTTGGAGACTTCATATCTCTCAACTCGGGTATTTGCTTGAAATATTAACTTCAACTCCTGGAACATCTCATATGGTCCATGACGTTCAAAACGTCTTTGAATTCCCGATTCTAAGCCGTTTAAGCATGGTGCACTAAACTATCAAGTAGTCATCATATTGAGCTAGCCAAACGTTCATAACATCTACATCTGCTCTTGCAATAGGTTTGTCACCTAGCGGTGCATCAAGGACATAATTCTTCTGTGCAACAATGAGGATAAACCTCAGATCACGGATCCAATCCGCGTCATTGCTACCAACATCTTTCAACTTAGTTTTCTCTAGGAACATATCAAAAATGAAACAGGGGAGCTAAACGCGAGCTATTGATCTACAACATAGATATGCTAATACTACCAGGACTAAGTTCATGATAAATTAAAGTTCAATTAATCATATTACTTAAGAAGTTCCACTTAGATAGACATCCCTCTAATCCTCTAAGTGATCATGTGATCCATATCAACTAAACCATAACCGTCATCACGTGAAATGGAGTAGCTTTCAATGGTGAACATCACTATGTTGATCATATCTACTATATGATTCACGCTCGACTTTTCGGTCTCAGTGTTCCGAGGCCATATCTGCATATGCTAGGCTCGTCAAGTTTAACCTGAGTATTCTGTGTGTGCAAAACTGGCTTGCACCCGTTGTAGATGGACGTAGAGCTTATCACACCCGATCATCATGTGGTGTCTGGGCACGACGAACTTTGGCAACGGTGCATACTCAGGGAGAACACTTTTATCTTGAAATTTAGTGAGAGATCATCTTATAATGCTACCGTCAATCAAAGCAAGATAAGATGCATAAAAGATAAACATCACATGCAATCAATATAAGTGATATGATATGGTCATCATCATCTCGTGCTTGTGATCTCCATCTCCGAAGCATTGTCATGATCACCATCGTCACCGGCGCGACACCTTGATCTCCATCGTAGCATCGTTGTCATCTCGCCAATCTTATGCTTCTACGACTATCGCTACCTCTTAGTGATAAAGTAAAGCATTATAGGGCGATTGCATTGCATACAATAAAGCGACAACCATATGGCTCCTACCAGTTGCCAATAACTCGGTTACAAAACATGATCATCTCATACAATAAAATATAGCATCATGTCTTGACCATATCACATCACAACATGCCCTGCAAAAACAAGTTAGACGTCCTGTACTTTGTTGTTGCAAGTTTTACGTGGCTGCTACTGGGCTTAGCAAGAACCGTTCTTACCTACGCATCAAAACCACAATGATAGTTCATCAAGTTGGTGATGTTTTAACCTTCGCAAGGACCGGGCGTAGCCACACTCGGTTCAACTAAAGTTGGAGAAACTGACACCCGCCAGCCACCTATGTGCAAAGCACGTCGGTAGAACCAGTCTCGCGTAAGTGTACGCGTAATGTCGGTTCGGGACGCTTCATCCAACAATACCGCCGAACCAAAGTATGACATGCTGGTAAGCAGTATGACTTATATCGCCCACAACTCACTTGTGTTCTACTCGTGCATATGACATCTACGCATAAAACCTGGCTCGGATGCCACTGTTGGGGAACGTAGTAATTTCAAAAAAAATCCTACGCAGGATCATGGTGATGCATAGCAACGAGAGGGGAGAGTGTTGTCTACATACCCTTGTAGACCGTTCGTGGAAGCGTTATATCAACGCGGTTGATGTAGTCATACGTCTTCACGATCCGACCGATCCAAGTACCGAAAGCACGGCACCTCCGAGTTCTGCACACATTCGGCTCGGTGACGTCCTCGCCTTGTCGATCCAGCAAGAGGGGTGAAGTAGTAGATGAGTTCCGGCAGCGCGACGGCGTGGTGACGGTGTTGGTGAAGAACAATCTTCGTAGGGCTTCGCCTAAGCACTATGAAAACTATGACGGAGGATAAACTAGAGGGGGCGGGGTTGCCGGCACACGGCTTGGTGTTTCTTGATGTGTCTTTGGTGCTAGCCCTGCCCCTGTATTTATATGTTGAGCCCTGGGGTCGAAACTTGGAGCAAAAGCCTCCTCAAAGTCGGTTTTGCCCGAAAGGCAAGAGTCCCACTCGGACTCCAGGACCAAATGCCACAATCCTTGGCGTCTGGCCCAGGGCCAGACGCCAGGGTCTCCGGCGTTTGGCCCCCTGGCCTCCGCAAAACTCCTTTTGCACCGACTTATAGCCCCATGGGCCTGACCCCTTGGCCAAACCATATCATCCAATATATGAATATTTAACTCCGGACCATTCCAGAGCTCCTCGTCATGTCTGTGATCTCATCCGGGACTCCGAACAACATTCGGTCACCAACATACATAACTCATATAATACTATATCTTCAACGAAAGTTAAGCGTGCGGACCCTATGGGTTTGGGAACTATGTAGACATGACCGAGACACCTCTCTGGTCAATAACCAATAGCGGGACCTGGATGCCCATATTGGCTCCTACATATTCTACGAAGATCTTTATCGGTCAGACCGCATAACAACATACGTTGTTCCCTTTGTCATCGGTATGTTACTTGCCCGAGATTTGATCGTTGGTATCTCAATACCTGGTTCAATCTCGTTACCGCCAAGTCTCTTTACTCGTTCCGTAATACATCATCCCGCAACTAACTCATTAGTTGCAATGCTTGCAAGGCTTATAGTGATGTGCATTACCGAGTGGACCCAGAGATACCTCTCCGACAATCGGAGTGACAAATCCTAATATCGAAATACGCCAACCCAACAAGTACCTTCGGAGACACATGTAGAGCACCTTTATAATCACCCAGTTACGTTGTGACGTTTGGTGGCACACAAAGTGTTCCTCCAGTAAACGAGAGTTGCATAATCTCATAGTCATAGGAACATGTATAAGTCATGAAGAAAGCAATAGCAACAAACTAAACGATCAAGTGCTAAGCTAATGGAATGGGTCAAGTCAATCACATCATTCTCCTAATGATGTGATCCCGTTAATCAAATGACAACTCATGTCTATGGTTAGGAAACTTAACCATCTTTGATCAACGAGCTAGTCAAGTAGAGGCATACTAGTGACACTCTGTTTGTCTATGTATTCACACATGTATTATGTTTCCGGTTAATACAATTCTAGCATGAATAATAAACATTTATCATGAAATAAGGAAATAAATAATAACTTTATTATTGCCTCTAGGGCATATTTCCTTCATTGGATGCTTTCGAGTTCTTCAGTATCATACTTGGGAATTCCTCCAGGAGGCAGGTATATAAAAGGAGAGATCTCCCCTTCACCCATCTCATTATGATAACTCTGCTATTTGCTACATCACTCCTTGTCCCAAACTGCAGAGGCTGCCTGACACTTTTATGAAGATGCTGGACAGCCATCGGCTAAAGAATGTGAAGCTACGACAGGCCAGCGGTGGGCTTCGCAGGCATTGGGACGTGGAGGTGGTGATCAGGTACGGCCACATGTACCTGTGTCGTGGTTGGGAGCAGTTCTACCGTGCCTACAACCTGCGGCACGGGTACTTCCTTCTCTTCAGATACGGCGACGACGCCATGCTCACCGTGAAGGTGTTCAACACGACTATGTGTCTCATGCGCTACCAGGACGACGACGATGCCAGTACATTATGCCTCTTCTTCCTCCACATTTGGCTTTGTCTCACATCGATTGTTAACGTTCATTGTTGCATTTGGTCAGGCAATGGGAGCAGCAGCAGTGACTCTGGCTACAGCAAAAGCAGCAGCGAGGATGATCCGGAATGGAGTGGGGAAGAAGAGGAGCAGAGTGGGGATGAGGAGGTGCTGGCTGACGGTGGGCAAGAGATGGTGGTGGCTGAGGATGACCTAGCGATGGTGGTGGATGATGATGGGCAAGAGATGGTGGTGGCTAAGGATGGGCAAGAGATGGTGGTGGCTGAGGATGACCTAGCGATGGTGCCGCCTGAAGATGGCCTCGCGATGGTGGTGGCACCGGCGATCCCACAGTCGGGCGACATGACCATGCCAATTGTGTTAGAAGACTACATCCCACTGCCTCCACTGCCTCGCCGCTCTAAGCGCATCAGGATGATGGAGAAGGAGAAGAAGGAGGAGTGAACTATGTCAGGTATGTCAGATCTCCAAAATGATCTATACTTAGCTTTGTTATCTCTAATATGCTAAGTTATCTCTAATATGCTTAGTTACCTAGGTTTGCTCAATAATGACATACACTTGGCTTACTTGTGTAAAAAATGGCATAATTATGCTTAGTTAACTCAAAAATGGCATAATTAGTTAAGTTATCTCCAAAATGACCCATTTAACCTAGGTTAGCTCCAAAATGACCTATACTTACCTTATTTTCCTCCAAATTGACATAATAAGCTTAGTTAGCTAAAAAAATGGCATAATTACCTATGTAAGCTCTAAAATGACACAAATAAGGAATAAGAAGAAAAACAAGGAAGAGGAGAAAAAGAAAGAATAGAAGAAGAAAGAGAAGAAAAAGAAAGAATAAAAGAAGAAGAATGAGAAGGAAAAGGGTAAAAACCTTCTTCTTCTTCTTCTTCTTCTAGTCTTCTTCTTCTTCTTCTTCTTCTTCTTCTTCTTATTCTTCTCCAAAATGACCTAAGTTAGCTCTAATATGCTTAGTTACCTAGGTTAGCTCAATAAAGACCTATATTAGCTGCTTTATATCAAAATGTCATATATACTTAGCTCCATTTTACCTACGTATGCTTACTTCTTCTTCTTCTTCATTTTCTTCTTCTTCTTCTTCTTCTTCTTCTTCTTCTTTTTCTAGTCTTCTTCTTCTTCTTCTTCTAACTTTCTTGTTTCCCATTTTGCAGATTTCATTTACTTCACGAAAGCTTGCATGGATGGAGTGCTTCTTTTCCCTTTCTACTTTTATTTTGTATTGATGAACAATGTGGAACTTGTTATATGGATGGATGGATAGGTGTTGGATGAACAATGTGAAACTATTGTAATATGTATGGATGGAACTATCTGTTGGTTATGTATGTATATATGATGAAACTTGTGTGTTGGATATGTCTGCTATGGAATTTGTGTGTTCAAACTTGTGTGTTGAAATTGAATGAATTTAAGAAAAAAAGAAAAAACAGGGGCTATACAGGCTCTTTGTCGTCCGCTAGCGGACGGCAAAGAGCTTTGCCATCAGCCAGCGGACGGCAAAGCTGCCACATGGCACCTACCTATGCAACCTGGGGGCTAGCCTATTTGGTTACTTTGTCGTCCGCTGGCAGACGGCAAAGGTGCAATGGTCTTTGCCGCCTGCCAGCAGACGACAAAACACGCCGTTAACCCCCTAACGGACCTAACCCACCACGTGTGCCATCCAGGTTCTTTGTCGTCTACCAACTGACAGCAAAGACCGTTTCATCTTTGCTGTCCGCCAGCAGACGGCAAAGAGCCCTTTGCCGTAGCCTATTCAGCCAGACCTATTGTCGTCTGCTGGAGGATGGCAAAGGCCTTTGCCTCAGACAGGCATGCCTTTGCCATCAGCCATGGCGAACGGCAAAGTGCCTGATTCCAATAGTGGCCAAGCTTGTTTCGCCAAAAGTGTCATATTAAAGCAATAAATATCCCTAATGTTGGGAATAGTAGCATGGAAAACAAAAAAAAATCTACATGCACGCAATGATCTATCCATGGAGATGCATAGCAACGAGGGGGAGAGTGTGTCTACGTACCCTCGTAGACCGTAAGCTAAAGCATTTCACAACGCGGTTGATGTAGTCAGACTTCTTCATGCTTCAACCGATCAACTACCGAATGCACGACACCTCCGTGTTCTGCACACGTTCAGCTCGATGATGTCCCTCGCCTTCTTGATCCAGCAAGATGTCGAGGTAGTAGATGAGTTCCATCAGCACGACGGCGTGATGACGGTGATGGTGAAGTGACCTCCACAGGGCTTCGCCTAAGCACTATGAAAAATATGACCGGGGGTGTAAACGGTGGAGGGGGACGCCGCACACGGCTAGGCAATTGTCTGTTGTGTGCTAGGCGCCCCCTCCCACATATATATAGGTGGGAGGGTGGGAGGAGCAGCCATAGGAGGTGCCCAAGTAGGAGGAATCCTACTTGGAGTCCCTCCCAAGGCATAACCGAGGGGGAAGGAAAGAGGGGGGAGAGGGAAGGAAGTGGGAATCCTAATCCACACTTTCCTTTCCCTTCCCCTTTTCCTTCTCCTCCTTTGGCCGGCCCATATGGGGGGCGCACCAGCCCCTTTGTGGCTGGTGCGTTTCCCCTCTTGGCTCATAAGGCCTGTATCTTTTGCCGGGGGTGTCCGGAACCCCTTCTGATGACCGATAAGTACCCGGTAACCCCCGAAACACTTCCGGTGTCCGAATACGATCGTCCTATATATCAATCTTTACCTCTCGACTATTTCAAGACTCCTCATCATGTCCGTGATCTCATCCGGGACTCCAAACAGCATTCGGTCACCAAATCACATAACTCATATAATACTATATCGTCATCGAATGTTAAGCGTGCGGACCCTACGGGTTCGAGAACTATGTAGACATGACCGAGACACCTCTCCAGTCAATAACCAATAGCGGAACCTGGATGCCCATATTGGCTCCTACATATTCTACGAAGATCTTTATTGGCCGAACCGTTATGACAACATACATAATTCCCTTTGTCCATCGGTATGTTACTTGCCTGAGATTCAATAGTCGGTATCTTCATACCTAGTTCAATCTCGTTACTGAAAAGTCTCTTTACTCGTTCTGTACTACATCACCTTGTGACTAACTCCTTAGTCGTTTGCTTGCAAGCTTATGATGTGTATTACAAAGAGGGCCCAGAGATACCTCTCTGATACTCGGAGTGACAAATCCTAATCTCGATCTATGCCAACTCAACAAACACCTTCGAAGATACCTGTAGAGCATCTTTATGATCACCCAGTTATGTTGTGATGTTTGATAGCACAAAAGGCATTCCTCGGGTATCCGGGAGTTGCATAATCTCATAATCGAAGGAATATGTATTTGACATTAAGAAAGCAATAGCAATAAAACTGAACGATCATTATGCTAAGCTAATGGATGGGTCTTGTCCATCACATCATTCTCCTAATGATGTGATCCCGTTATCAAATGACAACACATGTCCAGGATTAGGAAACCTTAATAATTTTTGATCAACAAGCTAGTCTAGTAGAGGCTTACTAGGGACACGGTATTTGTTTATGTATTCACACATGTATTTAAGTTTTCGATCAATACAATTCTAGCATGAATAATAAACCTTTATCATGAATAAGGAAATATAATATAAAATAACAACTTTATTATTGCCTCTAGGGCATATTTCCTTCAGTCTCCCACTTGCACTAGCGTCAATAATCTAGTTCACATCGCCATGTGATTAACATCCATAGTTCACATCGCCATGTGACAAACACCTAGAGAGTTTACTAGAGTCAATAATCTAGTTCACATCGCCATGTGATTAACACCCAAAAAGTACTAAGGTATGATCATGTTTTGCTTGTGAGAGAGGTTTAGTCAATGGGTCTACCACATTCAGATCCGTATGTAATTTGCAAGTTTCTATGTCTACAATGCTCTACATGGAGCTACTCTAGCTAATTGCTCCCACTTTCAATACGTATCCAGATTGAGACACAGAGTCATCTGAATTGGTGTTAAATCTTGCATCGACGTAACCCTTTATGACGAACTCTTTATCACCTCCATAACCGAGAATTATTTCCTTAGTCCTCTTAGGTAACTAAGGATAATTTTGACCGTTGTCTAGTGATTTGCTTCTGGATCACTATTTTACCCCCTTGCCAAACTCATGGCAAGGTACACAATAGGTCCGATACACGGTATGGCATACTTTATAGAACCTATGGCTGAGGCATAGGGAATGACTTTCATTCTCTCTCTATCTTCTGTCGTGGTCGGGTTTTGAGTCTTACTCAACTTCACACCTCACAATACAAGCTAGAAATCCTTCTTTGACTGATCCATTTTGAACTTATTCAAAACTTTTGTCAAGGTATGTGCTTTGTGAAAGTCCTATTAAGTGTCTCGATCTATCCCTATAAATCTTGATGCCCAATATATAAGCAACTTCACCGAGGTCTTTCATTGGAAAATTCTTATTCAAGTATCCTTTTATGCTATCCAGAAATTCTATATCATTTTAATCAACAATATGTCATCTACATATAATATCAGAAATGCTACAAAGCTCCCACTCACTTTCTTGTAAATACAACCTTCACAGAAAGTTTGTATAAATCCATATGCTTTGATCACCTCATCAAAGCGTATATTCCAACTCCGAGATGCTTGCACCAGTCCATAGATGGATCGTTGGAGCTTGCACACTTTGTTAGCACCTTTAGGATCGACAAAACCTTCTAGTTGCATCATATACAACCCCTCTTTAAGAAATAAATTAAGGAATGCAGTTTTCACATCCATTTGCCAAATTTCATAATCATAAAATGCGGCAATTGCTAACATGATTCGGATTGACTTAAGCATCACTACGAGTGAGAAGGTATCATTGTAGTCAACCCCTTGAACTTGTCGAAAACCTTTTGTGACCAGTCAAGCTTTGTAGACACTAACATTACCATCAACATTGGTCTTCTTATTGAAGATACATTTATTTTCTATGGCTTGCCGATTATAGGGCAAGTCCACCAAAGTCCATACTTTGTTCTCATACATGGATCCTATCTCAGATTTCATGGCCTCAAGCCATCTGTCGGAATCTAGGCTCATCATAGCTTCTTCATAGTTCGTAGGTTCGCCACGGTCTAGTAACATGACTTCCAGGACAGGATTACCATATCACTCTAGTGCGGAACGTGCTTTGTTCGACCTACGAAGTCCAGTAGTAACTTGATTTGAAGTTTCATGATCATCATCATTAGCTTCCTCTCTAGTTGGTGTAGGCATCACGAGAACGGATTTCTCCGATGTGCTACTTTCCAAATTGAGAGAAGGTACAATTACCTCATCAAGTTCTACTTTCCTCCCACTCACTTCTTTCTAGAGAAACTCCTTCTCTAGAAATGTTCCATTATTGGCAACAAAAATCTTTCCTTCAAATCTGTGGTAGAAGGTGAACCCAATTGTTTTCTTAGGGTATCCTATGAAGCGCGCTTCTCTGATTTGGGTTCGAGCTTATCAGGCTAAAGCTTTTTGACATAAGTGAGGCAACCCCAGACTTTAAGAAACGACAGCTTAGGTTTCTTGCCAAACCATAGTTCATATGGTGCCCTATTTAACGTGAATGCGGTTGTCTCTAATGCATAACCCCAAAACGATAGTGGTAAATCGGTAAGAGACATCATAGATCGCACCATATCTAATAAAGTACGGTTATGACGTTCGGACACACCATTACGCCGTGGTGTTCCAGGTGGCGTGAGTTGTGAAACTATTCTACATTGTTTTAAATGAAGGCCAAACTCGTAACTCAAATATTGGCTTCCGTGATCAGATCGTAGAAACTTTATTTTCTTGTTACGATGATTCTCTACTTCACTCTGAAATTCTTTGAACTTTTCAAATGTTTTAGACTTGCGTTTCATTAATTAAATATACCCATATCTACTTAAATCATCTGTGAAGGTCAGAAAATAATGATACACGCCGCGTGCCTCAACACTCATCGGACTGCATACATTGGTATGAATTATTTCCAATAAGTCATTAGCTCGCTCCATTGTTCCAGAGAATGGAGTTTTAGTCATCTTGCCCATGAGGCATGGTTCGCAAGTATCAAATGATTCATAATCAAGTGATTCCAAAAGTCCATCAGCATAGAGTTTCTTCATGTGTTCTACACCAATATGACCTAAACGGTAGTGCCACAAATATGTTGCACTATCATTATCAACTTTGCATCTTTTGGCATCAATATTATGAATATGTGTATCACTACTATCGAGATTCAATAAGAATAGACCACTCTTCAAGGGTACATGACCATAAAAGATATTACTCATATAAATAGAACAACCATTATTCTCTAATTTAAATGAATAACCATCTCACACTAAACAAGATCCAGATATAATGTCCATGCTCAACGCTGGCACCAAATAACAATTATTTAGGTCTAATACTAATTCCCGAAGGTAGATGTAGAGGTAGTGTGCCGACGGCGATCACATCGACCTTGGAACCATTCCCGACGTGCATCGTCACCTCGTCCTTAGCCAATCTCCGTTTAATCCGTAGCTCCTGTTTCAAGTTAAAAATATGAGCAACCGGACCAGTATCAAATACCCATGCGCTACTACGAGCATTAGTAAGGTACACGTCAATAACATGTATATCAAATATACCTTTGTTCACTTTGCCATCCTTCTTATCCGCCAAATACTTGGGGCAGCTCCGCTTCCAGTGGCCAGTCCCTTTGCAGTAGAAGCACTCAGTTTCAGGCTTGGGTCCAACTTTGGGCTTCTTCTCAGGAGTGGTAATTAACTTCCTTGCCATTCTTCTTAGAGTTCCCTTTCTTTCCCTTGCCCTTTTTCTTGAAACTAGTGGTCTTGTTAACCATCAACACCTGATGCTCCTTCTTGATTTCTACCTCTATAGCCTTAAGCATTGCGAAGAGCTCGGGAATTGTTTTATTCAGCCCTTGCATATTATAGTTCATCATGAAGCTTTGTAGCTTGGTGGCAGTGATTGAAGAACTCTATCAATAACACAATCAACTGGAAGATCAACTCCCAGCCGAGTCAAGTGACTATAATACCTTGACATTTTGAGTATGTGTTCACTAACAGAACTGTTCTCCTCCATCTTGCAGCTATAGTACTTGTTGGAGACTTCATATCTCTCAACCCGGGCATTTGCTTGAAATATTAACTTCATCTCTTGGAACATCTCATATGATCCATGAAGTTCAAAACGTCTTTGAAGTCCTGGTTCTAAGTTGTAAAGCATGGCAAGCTGAACTATAGCGTAGTCATCAGATCGAGCTTGTCAGAAGTTCATAACATCAGCTTCAGCTCCTGCAGCAGGCCTTTCACCTAGCGGTGCATCAAGGACATAATTCTTCTGTGCAGCAATGAGGATAATCCTCAAGTTACGGACCCAGTCCGTGTATTTGCTACCATCATCTTTCAACTTAGCTTTCTCTAGGAACGCATTAGAATTCAGGGGAACGATAGCTCGGGCCATTGATCTACAATATAGATATGCAAAACTATAAGACTAAGTTCATGATAAATTAAGTTTAGTTAATCAAATTACTAAAGAAGTTCCACTTAACTAGACATCCCTCAAGTCATCTAAGTGATACGTGATCCAAATCAACTAACCCATGTCCGATCATCACGTGAGATGGGGTAGTCATCAATTGTGAACATCTCTATGTTGATCATATCTACTATATGATTCACGTTCGACCTTTCGGTCTCCAATGTTCTGAGGCCATGTCTGTACATGCTAGGCTCGTCAAGTTTAACCCAAGTATTCCGCATGTGCAAAACTGTCTTGCACCCGTTGTATGTGAACATAGAGTCTATCACACCTGATCATCACTTGGTGTCTCAACACGACAAACTGCAGCAATGGTGCATACTTAGGGAGAACACTTTTACCTTGAAATTTAGTGAAGGGATCATCTTATAATGCTACCGCCTTACTAAGCAAAATAAGATGCATAAAAGATAAACAACATATGCAATCAAAATATGTGACATGATATGGCCATCATCATCTCGTGCTTTTGATCTCCATCTCCAAAGCATCGTCATGATCTCCATCGTCACCGGCTCAACACCTTGATCTCCATCATTGCGTCATGCTCATCTCACCAACTATTGCTTCTACAGCTATCGCTAACGCATAGTGATAAAGTAAAGCAATTACATGGCGTTTGCATTTCATACAATAAAGAGACAACCATAAGGCCCCTGTTGGTTGCCGATAACTTACAAAACATGAGCATCTCATACAATAACGTTTATCACATCATGTCTCGACCATATCACATCACAACATGCCCTACAAAAACAACTTAGTCGTCCTCTACTTTGTTGTTGCAAGTTCTACGTGGCTGCTACGGGCTTCTAGCAAGAACCGTTCTTACCTACGCATAAAACCACAATGGTGTTTCGTCAAGTTTGTTGTTTTAACCTTCTTCAAGGATCGGCCGCAGTCAAATTCGATTCAACTAAAGTAGGAGAAACAGACACCCGCCAGCCACCTTTATGCAAAACTAGTTGCATGTCTATCTGTGGAACCAGTCTCATGTGCGTGGACATGTAAGGTTGGTTTGGGGCACTGATATGTCTCCAATGTATCTATAATTTTTTATTGTTCCATGCTATTATATTATCTGTTTTGGATGTTTTATATGCATTAATATGCTATTTTATATTATTTTTGGGACTAACCTATTAACCTAGAGCCCAGTGCGAGTTCCTGTTTTTTCCTTGTTTTTGAGTTTTGGAGAAAAGGAATACCAAACGGAGTCCAAACGGAATGAAACATTCGCGATGCTTTTTCTTGGACCAGAAGCAAACTAGGAGACTTGGAGATGAAGTTGGAGGAGCCACGAGGCGGCCACAAGGACGGAGGGCGCGCCCAGGGGGGTAGGGCGTGCCCCACCCTTGTGGGCCCCTGTGACCCTCCTGACTTAATTCTTTCGCCTATACGTTCCCAAATATCCCCAAACCATAGAGGCATCCATGAAAACACTTTTCCACCACCGCAACCTTCTGTACCCGTGAGATCCCATCTAGGGACCTTTTCGGGCACCCTATCGGAGGGGGATTCGATCATGGAGGGCTTCTACATCAACTCTATTGCCCTTCCGATGAAGCGTGAGTAGTTTACCACAGACCTATGGGTCCATAGCTAGTAGCTAGATGGCTTCTTCTCTCTCTCTTTGATTCTCAATACCATGTTCTCCTCGATGTTCTTGGAGATCTATTCGAGGTAATTCTTTTTTGCGGTGTGTTTGCCGGGATCTGATGAATTGTGGATTTATGATCAGCTTATCTATGAATATTATTTGAATATTCTCTAAATTCTTTTATGCATGATTTGATATCTTTGTAATTCTATTCAAACTATCGGTTTGGTTTGGCCAACTAGATTGGTTTTTCTTGCAATGGGAGAAGTGCTTAGCTTTGGGTTCAATCTTGCGGTGTCCTTTCCCAGTGACAGTAGGGGAAACAAGGCACATATTGTATTGTTGCCATCGAGGATAAAAAGATGGTGTTTTCATCACATTGCTTGAGTTAATTCCTCTACATGATGTCATCTTAGTTAATGCCTTACTCTGTTCTTCATGAACTTAATACTCTAAATGCAGGCAGGAGTCGGGCGATGTGTGGAGTAATAGTAGTAGATGCAGAATCATTTTGGTCTACTTGACACGGACGTGATGCCTATATTCATGATCATTGCCTTAGATATCGTCATAACTTTGTGCTTTTCTATCAATTGCTCGGCAGTAATTTGTTCACCCACCTATTATTTGCTATCTTGAGAGAAGTCTCTAGTGAAACTTATGGCCCCCGGATCTATTTTCCATCATATAAGTTTCTATTTTCCATCATATAAGTTTCCGATCTACAATATTAGTTTCCGATTTACTATTTTTGCAATCTTTTACTTTCCTATCTATAAATCAAAAATACCAAAAATATTTACTTTATCATTTATCTATCTTTATCAGATCTCACCTTTGCAAATAACCGTGAAGGGATTGACAACCCCTTTATCGCGTTGGGTGCAAGTTGTTTGATTGTTTGTGCAGGTATTCGGTGATTTGTGTGTTGTCTCCTATTGGATTGATACCTTGGTTCTCAAAGTGAGGCAAATACTTATCTCTACTTTGCTACATCACCCTTTCCTCTTTAAGGGAAAAACCAATGCAAGCTCAAGAAGTAGCAGGAAGAATTTCTGGCGCCGTTGTCGGGGAGATCTATGCCAAGTCAAGACATACCAAGTACCCATCAGAATCTCTCATCCCTTGCATTAAATTATTTGCCTTCTATTCTAGTTTTCCCCTCCCCCACATCTAAAATGATTTTCGAAAAGATTCGCCTTTTCTTCACCCCTATTTCGTTCGTCTCCTTCGTTTGCTTTTTGTGTGCTCGTGTGTTGGATTGCTTGCTTTGTCACGATGGCTCAAGAGAATACCAAAGTGTCTGATTTTTCCAACACCAATAATAATGATTTTATTAGTACTCCGATTGCTCCCGCCACTAGTGTGGAATCTTGTGAAATTATTGTTGCTTTGCTTAATCTTGTTATGAAAGATCAATTTTCTGGCCTTCCTAGTGAAGATGTTGCATCCCATCTAAACAATTTCGTTGATTTGTGAGATATGCAAAAGGAAAAAGATGTGGATAATGATATTGTTAAATTGAAGCTATTTCTGTTCTCACTTCGAGATTGTGCTAAAACTTGGTTTTCATCTTTGCCTAAAAATAGTATTGATTCATGGAATAAGTGTAAAGATGCTTTTATTTCTGAGTATTTTCCTCCCGCTAAAATCATCTCCCTTAGGAACGAGATTATGAATTTTAAGAAACTTGATCATGAACATGTTGCACAATCTTGGGAGAGGATGAAATTGATGATACAAAATTGTCGTACTCATGGTTTGAATTTGTGGATGATTGTACAAATTTTTTTTATGCCAGATTGAATTTTGCTTCTAGAAATCTTTTAGATTCGGCTGCAGGAGGCACTTTTATGGAAATTACTTTAGGAGAAGCTACTAAACTCCTAGATAATATTATGGTTAATTATTCTCAATGGCACACCGAAAGATCTTCCACTAGTAAAAAAGTGCATGCGATTAAGAGATTAATATTTTGAGTGGAAAGATGGATGAGCTTATGAAATTTTTTGCTAGCAAGAGTGCTTCTTTTGATCCTAATGATATGTATTTGTCTACTTTGATTGAGAATAACAATGAATCTATGGATGTGAATTTTGTTGGTAGGAACAATTTTGGTAATAACGCGTATAGAGGTAATTTTAATCCCAGGCCATTTCCTAGTAATTCCTCTAATAATTATGGTAATTCCTACAACAATTCTTATGGAAATTATAATAAGATTCCCTATGATTTTGAGAATAGTGTTAAAGAATTTATGAGTTCACAAAAGAATTTCAATTCTTTGATTGAAGAAAAATTGCTTAAGATTGATGATTTGGCTAGGAACATGGATATAATTTCTCTTGATGTTGATTCTTTGAAACTTAGATATATTCCACCCAAGCATGATATTAATGAGTCTCTCAAAGCCATGAGAATTTCCATTGATGAGTGCAAAGAAAGAACCGCTAAGACTTGTGCTAAACGAGATTGGTTTGTAAAAACATGTTCTTCTAGTTTCCATGGAAATAATGATGAAGATCTTAAAGTGATTGATGTGAATCCTATTGAATCTTTGTTTTCCAATATAAATCTTGATAAATATGGGACTGGAGATGATTCAACTTTAGTTAAAATGCGTCCCAATGATTTGGAGTTTTTAGATCTTGATGCAAAAATTGATAAAAGTGGGATTGGAGAGGTCAAAACTTTAGGTAGCAATGAACCCACTCTTTTGAATTTCAAGGAATTTAATTATGATAATTGTTATTTAATAGATTATATTTCCCTGTTGCAATCCATGTTGAATTATCCTCATTCTTATAATCAAAATGAGACTTGGAGATGAAGCAAACCAGGAGACTTGGAGATGAAGTCGGAGGAGCCACGAGGTGGCCACAAGGACGGAGGGCGCGCCCAAGGGGTAGGGCGTGATGACCCACAAGTATAGGGGATCTATTGTAGTCCTTTCGATAAGTAAGAGTGTCGAACCCAACGAGTAGCAGAAGGAAATGATAAGCAGTTTTTAGCAAGGTATTCTCTGCAAGCACTGAAATTATCGGTAACAGATAGTTTTGTGATAAGGTAATTTGTAACGGATAACAAGTAATAAAAGTAAATAAGGTGCAGCAAGATGGCCCAATCCTTTTTGTAGCAAAGGACAAGCCTGGACAAGCTCTTATATAAAGTAAAGAGCTCCCGGGGACACATGGGAATTATCGTTAAGCTAGTTTTCATCACGCTCATATGATTCACGTTCGGTACTTTGATAATTTGATATGTGGGTGGACCGGTGCTTGGGTACTACCCTTCCTTGGACAAGCATCCCAATTATGATTAACCCCTATTGCAAGCATCCGCAACTACAAAAGAAGTATTAAGGTGAACCTAACCATAGCATGAAACATATGGATCCAAATCAGCCCCTTACAAAGCAACGCATAAACTAGGGTTTAAGCTTCTGTCACTCTAGCAACCCATCATCTACTTATTACTTCCCAATGCCTTCCCCTAGGCCCAAACAATGGTGAAGTGTCATGTAGTCGATGTTCACATGACACCACTAGAGGAGAGACAACATACATCTCATCAAAATATCGAACGAATACCAAATTCACATGACTACTTATATCAAGACTTCTCCCATGTCCTCAGGAACAAACATAACTACTCACAAAATCATATTAATGTTCATAATCAGAGGGTTATTAATATGCATAAAGGATCTGAACATATGATATTCCACCGAATAAACCAACTAGCATCAACTACAAGGAGTAATCAACACTACTAGCAACCAACATGTACCAATCTGAGGCTTTGGGACAAAGATTGGATACAAGAGATGAACTAGGGTTTGAGATGAGATGGTGCTGGTGAATATGTTGATGGAGATTGACCCCCTCCCCATAAGAGGATCGATGGTGATGACGATGGTGATGATTTCCCCCTCCCGGAGGGAAGTTTCCCCGGTAGAACAGCCCCGCCGGAGCCCTAGATTGGTTCCGCCTTGTGGCGGTGGAGTTTCGTCTTGTAAGCTTGCTTCTGATTTTTTTCAGGACGAAAGCCTCCATATAGCCAAAGATGGGCATCAAAGGGCTGCCAAGGGGCCCACAAGGCAGGGGGGCGCGCCCAGGGGGGTAGGGCGCGCCCCCCACCCTTGTGGATGGTGGGTGGCCCCCCTCTGGTACTTCTTTCACCCAATATTTTCTATATATTTTGAAACATGCTCCCGTGAAATTTCAGGACTTTTGGAGATGTGCAGAATAGGTCTATAATATTTCCTCCTCTTCCAGCCCAGAATTCCAGCTGTCGGCATTCTCCCTCTTCACGTAAACCTTGTAAAATAAGAGAGAATAGGCATAAGTATTGTGATATAAGGTGTAATAATAGCCCATAATGCAGTAAATATCAATATAAAAGCATGATGCAAAATGGACGTATCAGGGCGCACCCCCACCCTTGTGCCCCCCCGTGACCCTCCTGGCCTAATTCTTTCGCCTATATATCCCCAAATACCCCCAAACCACCAGAGGCATCCACGAAAACACTTTTCCACCACCGCAACCTTCTGTACCCGTGAGATCCCATCTAGGGACCTTTTTCGGCACCCTGCCGGAGGGGGATTCGATCACGAAGGGCTTCTACATCAACTCTATTGCCCTTCCGGTGAAGCGTGAGTAGTTTACCACAGACCTACGGGTCCATAGCTAGTAGCTAGATGGCTTCTTCTCTCTCTTTGATTCTCAATACCATGTTCTCCTCGATGTTCCTGGAGATCTATTCGATGTAATACTTTTTTGCTGTGTGTTTGCCGAGATCCAATGAATTGTGGATTTATGGTCATCTTATCTATGAATATTATTTGAATCTTCTCTGAATTCTTTTATGCATGATTTGATATCTTTGTAATTCTTTTCGAGCGATCAGTTTGGTTTGGCCAACTAGATTGGTTTTTCTTGCAATGGGAGAAGTGCTTAGCTTTGGGTTCAATCTTGCGGTGTCCTTTCCCAGTGACAGTAGGGGCAGCAAGGCACGTATTGTGTTGTTGCCATCGAGGATAAAAAGATGGTGTTTTCATCATATTGCTTGAGTTAATTCCTCTACATCATGTCATCTTACTTAATGCGTTACTCTGTTCTTCATGAACTTAATACTCTAGATGCAGGCAGGAGTCGGGCGATGTGTGGAGTAATAGTAGTAGATGCAGAATCGTTTCGATCTACTTGACACGGACATGATGCCTATATTCATGATCATTGCCTTAGATATCGTCATAACTTTGCGCTTTTCTATCAATTGCTCGACAGTAATTTGTGCATCCACTGTATTATTTGCTATCTTGAGAGAAGCCTCTAGTGAAACCTATGGCCCCATATCTATTTTCCATCATATAAGTTTCTATTTTTCATCATATAAGTTTCTGATCTACAATATTAGTTTCCGATTTACTATTTCTGCAATATTTTACTTTCCAATTAATCTACAAATCAAAAATACCAAAAATATTTACTTTATCATTTATCTATCTCTATCAGATCTCACCTTTGCAAATAACCGTGAAGGGATTGAACAACCCCTTTATCACGTTGGGTGCAAGTTGTTTGATTGTTTGTGCAGGTATTCGATGATTTTTGCGTTGTCTCCTACTGGATCAATACCTTCGTTCTCAAATTGAGGGAAATACTTATCTCTACTTTGCCGCATCACCCTTTTCTCCTCAAGGAAAAAACCAACGCAAGCTCAAGAAGTAGCAGCCGCTTCATCCCACAATATCGCTGAATCAAAATAAAGACATTGGTGGTAAGAAGTATGACTATCACCGCCCACAACTCTTTGTGTTCTACCCGTGCATATCATCTACGCATAAACCTCGCTCTGATGCCACTGTTGGGAATCGTTGCATGGAAAACATAAAAATGTCTACGCACACACAATGATCTATATATCCATGGAGATGCATAGCAACGAGGGGGAGAGTGTGTCTACGTACACTTGTAGACCGTAAGCGGAAGCATTTCACAACACGGTTGATGTAGCCGAACTTCTTCGCAACCGATAAAGTACCAAATGCACGGCACCTCCGCGTTCTGTGCACGTTCAGCTTGATGACGTCCCTTGCCTTCTTGATCCAGCAAGACGTCAAGGTAGATGATGAGTTTCGTTAGCACGACGGCGTGGTGACGGTGATGGTGAAGTGATCTCTGCAGGGCTTCGCCTAAGCACTATGAAAATATGACCAGGGGTGTAAACGGTGGAGGGGGCGCCACACACGACTAGGCTGTAACATCCCAATTTTCAATTTGTATGTTATTATTTAGATCATTCATATGCATCCATGGTTTATGCATTTTTGCCCATTTGTTTTATTTGAATTTTTGGTCCTAGAAAACCTTAAGCAACTCAAGGACCAATTAAGAGAGTTGGAGGTTTCCCAACAATCCATTTTTGAATTTTCAAAATTTGAAAATTGGATCAAATTGATTTATTCAAATTCTTTTCCAATTATTTCAAATAAGTAAAATAAAGAGAGAAGATAAAAGGACTTCTTAAAAAATAGCAAATAAATATTGGGAATTTAATTTTGAATTTTGGAATACTTTATTTGTTTTTATTTGCAAGTTTATTTATTTATTTCGGAGTTTATTAGTACTAAAAATGAATTTTCAAAACTTGCATTTTAGGCCAGAAAAATGTTCACAAGGTCATATATAAGGCCATAGTATTATGCGAATTTTTCTGGAATTTTTTTAGAATTTTATTTATTATAGTTTCATGTTTTTCTTATTTCTAGAAAATGTTTTAAACATTAAAAAAACTTCCTCCGCCGAACTGGGCCGACCCAGCTAGCCTGCTAGGCCACGGCCCAGCCTAGCCACGCGCGCGTCCCCGACCTCGAGCGGGACTCCGCCGCCCGCACGCCTCGCCCGCTGCCGCCGAGTCCGACCGGGACTCTCTCCCGCCGCCGCCTCGCCTTGCCCCCTCCGCCAAGCATCACCCCTCCTCTCCCTCCTTAAATACCGGCACCCCGACCCCCTCTCCTCCCAAATTGAAGCAGCAGCTGCTGCCGCAGCAACCACCACTGCCACCGCCACGAGCCACCGCGAGCCACCGCCGCCGCAGCTAGTTTCGCCGCCCCGCGCTGCAACCACCGCCGCTGCTGAAGCCACCGTCCCCGCCCGAAGCTGCCACCGCTGCTTTTCCCCGTCGCCGGCGATCTCCACCACCGCGGTAACCTCGCCTCTCCTCTCGTCCGTCCGATCCTAGATCTAAGGCCGAGATCATTTTAGTATTTTTTTCGAAACATTTTCCTTTAATTAGCAAACGTTCGTTGTTTAAGACTCTGTAGCGAACAATTTTCATCGTTTAGGTTCTATAGCGAACGCTCGTTCGTTAGATTTTCTGTTTCGTAGCCACGGACCCGTATGTAAATACTTTTTGTACAGTTTAGCCCCTGGTTTTCAATCTATCACAACTTTTTACTCGTTTGTCCAAATTTGATGAAACCAATGCCAAATTCTTGAGCATGATCCCCTCTATCCAGATAACCAACCTAATAATATTTTTTGAAAGTTTAAAATTTGGTTTCAAAGATATTTGAATTTGAACTTCTTTTGATCATATATTGAGTTTCGTAACTCCGATTTAGTTGATTCTTTTTGCAAATCGAAGCTCTTGATCTAAACTTTTTGTTAAGACCTAATCCACATAGTTTAGGTAATGTTACAAATTGTTTTTTGTTTAAAAGTATTATTCGCTTATTTTTGAGTTTTTCGAATCTTTTTCTTCGGTTTTCTTTGCATCTTCATGCTTGAGTGCTTATGTATGCTATTGTTTGTCTACGATAGATTTTACGGAGTGCGAAGCTTGCTACTACGAATCCCTAGGATTTACCGATCGTCGGCAAGGCAAGTTACACTTTGATCATACTCTTTCATACCCAGTTTTATTATGCATTAGTTTCACCCTCAAAGATTGCATGAGTAGGATTGGGAACATGTGGTCATTGTTGTGTAGTTAATGAGGTAGGAACCTATTACCTTTGATCACCCTAGGAATATACGTTATGCTCATAATTGCTTAGCCATGCTCGTAGATGGGGATTGGTATGTGAGATTCATGAAAGTTGCGAGAGTAATAATAACTAAGGGAAACTTAAGGTGGCAACATTAACACACATCTAGGTGGATTGTTTGGGGCACCTGGAGAAACCAGTGCTTGCCCAAGGGAATCCCGGAGTACTCGTGTGATTACCCTAGGTCCGCCACCCAGGCTCAAAGGGATCATATAATTATTCATGCCTAGAAACTTCCGTGTGGAGCCACAAGCCATTATGGGCTCTGGCATAGTTGAGTAAGCTGTGTGACCTCTTTCACTAGTAGACTAGCAGATGTAGGGGAAAGTAGGTGTACCGGTCTACCCAGAGTAAAGAGTTAATGCTTCAGAAAGGCTATGTATTGATCTTCCGATCATGGATGCGGTCGAGTCTTGTGGGGAAAAGTGTGCAAACTTCTACAGAGTGTACAAACTAATCATGATTAGTCGTGTCCCCTGTTATGGACATTTTGAGTATCTGGTATTTGAATTATTGGTTGATCTCATCACTATATTTAATTAATTAATCGGGTATTATTATTGTTACTTGGTAATTTTGGGTTTGAGTTGGAGGAACCTTCTCAATAATGGCATAAACTTGGTAGTAAATAAAATTTATTCCTTTATTGTAGGGAAAAATTAGCTTTATGCAAAAATTAAAATTAGAGCCTCCACTAGCCAAATATGCATGTAGTGATAGATATTGTTCATTATTGCTCTATAGTGTGATCTTGCCAGCATATTCCTTGTGCTGACCTACACGGCTGCAATGTCTCATGTTGCAGAATTTTTAGACGAGGATTAAGGTGCGATAGGTCGTTGTCGTGCACTCAGTTTTGCCATGGATTTGGATGGACTCATTTATCTTCGAAGCTTCCGCAGTTATTTTATTTAGTTGGCCTTCAACCATATTTATGTAATAAATACTCTTTATGAGGACCTTGATGTAAGAAGTGTGTGATTGAACTCTGTTATAAATCCTCGAGTACCGTGTGTGTCAGCATACCAATCCAGGGATGACACTTAAGCACAGAGACTTCGATCCATTGGGATCGGGTCGCTACAAGATGGTATCAGAGCACACGCTGACTATAGGATGCGACCACTAGGAAAAGCCACAGGATACTCTTCTCTATTCATTTCTAATCCTTCTCTATTTCTACACAGATGTCGAACCCTAGGAACAAGTTCACTCAGCCTGATGATGACACCCCTTTCAGACGACACTTGAAGGAAGTCACGAGGTACTTGAACATCGGCCTACCAAGCTTCACCGGAACCTTCACTGTAACTTTACCAGAAGAGGAGCACTGGAAGATCCAAGTTTGTGTTCCTGGAAGGACTTTCGCACCAACTACCGAGCCCATCAAGTTTTCCTTTGATGCACCAACCTGGAGCTTAGGAAAGAGCATGGCTGCCCACATCACCTTTGGACGCATTTGCGAGGTGTACAACAAGGATCTCAAAGACACCGTCTACCAGATATGTGGACGCCGGGATGAGCAATGGGAGATGATTCGCACCAGGAAGGATGGATCTATTGCATCATACATACAGGAGATAGATCAGCACATTCGTCTATATGAGAACCAGATGTGCGCTATCATGAAGAAGACCAAGAAGGTGATGACCCAGAATATGGAGCTAGAGGAGGAACTCCAAGCAACTCGCGATGGATACGAAGAGGAAATTGCTGTGCTACTGGAATACCCGTGGTGAAACCAGAACCTCAAGTGGACATTCGTTCGGAAGACTACATCATACTAGATGACACAGACACAGACACCGACAGTGATGATGAAGAAGATAGTGATGATGAGGACAGTGATGATTATGGAGATGAAGCTGGAGCTGATATTATGGAGTCTTCCACCGATCAAAATTTCTAGTCGACCACCATATTTATATTGGAGTTCTTCCAAGTAGTTAGAAATCGTTTGTGAGAGTTTGTAATAGTAGCTTAGATCAATTGTATGAATCTTGTTTGAAATTGAGTGGTGTGAATTGAATATGTTTGTCTCATATGCATATATATGGGTAGTGAAATATCTCATTAGACCTTATTCTATTCTGTTTTCTCATCCCTCTAACCTATCAGATGCCCCCGAGACGTGACCCAGGATTCACTTTCCCGCCAAAGCTCACCTAGTTGATCCAACAGCAGAATGCCTTGATGCAGATGCTCATCCAGAACCAAGGCAACAACAACAACCCACCGCCACCACCCCTAGTTGATAACCTAGCCCGCTTCCTAAGGTTGAATCCGCCGGTGTTATCTAGCAGCACCGAGCCGATTGCTGCTGATGATTCGCCCTGCAAGATCGGAAGAGAGCTAACAACCGCTGGATGCACGGATGCGGAGAAGGTGCTATTTGCTGCACATCAGCTTGATGGACCCGTAGCCTCTTGGTGGGAGAATTTCACCGCAACCTACCCCATTGCTACTGTTACATGGGATCAGTTTCAGCAGGCCTTCCGCACTGCACATGTCCAAGCTGGAGCCATGAGTTTGAGGAAGCGTGAGTTCCACAACTTACGCCAGGGGAATCGTATCATGGGGTGATACGTCTCCAACGTATCTATAATTTTTGATTGTTCCATGCTATTATATTATCTATTTTAGATGTTTAATGGGCTTTATTATACACTTTTATAATATTTTTGGGACTAACCTACTAACCCAAGGGCCAGTGCAAATTGCTGTTTTTTTTGCCTATTTCAGTATTTCGCAGAAAAGGAATACCAAACGGAATGAAACCTTCGGGAGAGTTATTTTTGGAACAAACATGATTCGGGAGTTGGAGTAGATGTCAAGAAAGGAGCGAGGAGGCCATGAGGTAGGGAGGCGCGCCTGCCCCCTGGGTGCGCCCCCACCCTCGTGGGTCCCTCGCAGCTCCACCGACCTACTTCTTCCTCCTATATATATATCCATATACGCCAAAAACATCCAGGAGAACCACAAAACCCTATTTCCACTGCTGCAACCTTCTGTACCCAAGAGATCCCATCTTGGGGCCTTTTCCGGAGCTGCGCCAGAGGGGGAATCGATCACGGAGGGCTTATACATCAACACCATAGCCTCTCCAACGTATCTATAATTTTTGATTGTTCCATGCTATTATATTATCTGTTTTGGATGTTTAATGGGCTTTATTATACACTTTTATAATATTTTTGGGACTAACATACTAACCCAAGGCCTAGTGCAAATTGTTGTTTTTTTGCCTATTTCAGTGTTTCGTAGAAAAGGAATATCAAACGGAATCCAAACGGAATGAAACTTTCGGGAGAGTTATTTTTGGAACAAACATGATCCATGGGACTTGGAGTAGACATCAAGAAAGGAGCGAGGAGGCCACGAGGCAGGGAGGCGCGCCCCCACCCTCGTGGGCCCCTCGCAGGTCGACCGACCTACTTCTTCCTCCTATATATATATATATCCATATACCCCTAAAACATCCAGGAGCACCACGAAACCCTATTTCCACTACCGCAACCTTCTGTACCAAAGAGATCCCATCTTGGGGCCTTTTCCGGAGCTCCGTCGGAGGGGGAATCGATCACGGAGGGCTTCTACATCAACACCATAACCTCTCCGATGATGTGTGAGTAGTTTACCATAGACCTTCGGGTCCATAGTTATTAGCTAGATGGCTTCCTCTCTCTTTGGATGTCAATACAAAGTTCTCCTCGATCTTCTTGGAGATCTATTCGATGTAATTCTTTTTGCGGCGTGTTTGTCGAGATCCGATGAATTGTGGGTTTATGATCAAGTTTATCTATGAACAATATTTGATTCTTCTCTGAAATCTTTTCTGTATGATTTGTTATCTTTGCAAGTCTCTTGGAATTATCAGTTTGGTTTGGCCTACTAGATTGATCTTTCTTGCAATGGGACTAGTGCTTAGCTTTGGGTTTAATCTTGCGGTGTCCTTTCCCAGTGACAGCAGGGGCAGCAAGGCACGTATTGTATTGTTGCCATCGAGGATAAAAATATGGGTTTTATATCATATTGCTTGAGTTTATCCCTCTACATCATGTCATCTTGCCTAATGCGTTACTCTGTTCTTATGAACTTAATACTCTAGATGCATGCTGGATAGCAGTCGATGTGTGGAGTAATAGTAGTAGATGCAGAATTGTTTCGGTCTACTTGTCGCGGACGTGATGCCTATATACATGATCATGCCTAGATATTCTCAAAATTATGCACTTTTCTATCAATTGCTCGACAGTAATTTGTTCACCCACCGTAATACTTATGCTATCTTGAGAGAAGCCACTAGTGAAACCTATGGCCCCCGGGTCTATCTTCTACCATATAAGTTTCCCATCTATTTTACTTTGCAATCTTTACTTTCAATCTATATCATAAAAATACCAAAAATATTTATCTTATTATCTCTATCAGATCTCACTCTCATAAGTGAACATGAAGGGATTGACAACCCCTTTATCATGTTGGTTGCGAGGTTCTTATTTGTTTGTGCAGGTGCGAGGTGACTTGCGTGTAGTCTCCTACTGGATTGATACCTTGGTTCTCAAAAACTGAGGGAAATACTTACGCTACTTTGTTGCATCACCCTTTCCTCTTCAAGGGAAAACCAACGCAGTGCTCAAGAGGTAGCAAGAAGGATTTCTGGCGCCGTTGCCAGGGAGATCTACGCACAAGTCAAGACATACCAAGTACTTATCACAAACCCTTATCCCTCTATTTACATTATTTGCCATTTGCCTCTTGTTTTCCTCTCCCCCACTTCACCCTTGCCGTTTTATTTGCCCTCTTTTCCGTTCGCCTCTTTTTTGCTAGCTTCTTGTGTGCTTGTGTGTTGGATTGTTTGCCACGATGGCTCAAGATAATACTAAATTGTGTGATTTTTCCAATACCAACAATGATGATTTTATTAGCACTCCGATTGCTCCTCTTACCGATGCTGAATCTTGTGAAATTAATACTGCTTTGATGAATCTTGTCATGAAAGATCCGTTTTCTGGCCTTCCTAGTGAAGATGCCGCAACCCATCTAAACAGCTTTGTTGATTTGTGTGATATGCAAAAGAAGAAAGATGTTTTTTTGGAAAAGGGGGGCATCCCCGGCCTCTGCATCAGATAGATGCATACGACCACCTTTATTAAACAAGCAAATAGGTTCAACACAAGTCTAAAAATCTCAAACAAAGCTGCTCACATGGAGCTAAGGATGAAAAATAAAATGCCACAGCCGGCTGGCAAGAGAAAGACAGGAAAACTAATTGCCTATCCTATTACATGACCGCCATCCAAACCGGCTAAAGATATCCCGAGCAACCATCTCCCATCGGATAGATCCAGTAACCAAACGCTCCCTGGCCTCCGTCGGAGTGAGTAATGACCACATACGGATCAAAGCAGTTGGTCGGAATATAACCTGCAAAAAATGAGTATTTGATGTTCTGTTAAAGACTAAATCATTTCTGCAATTCCAGATAGCCCATAATAACGCACATACTCCTACACGAATGTGTCTCGCTGTTTGGGGCTCAATCCCATCCAACCACGTTCCAAATAGCGTGTTAATATTGTGTGGAGGAGTTATATTAAAGGCTATGGTCACTGATTGCCATAGAATTTTTTCCATAGGACAATCGAGAAAGAGGTGCTTGATAGATTCATCTGTATCACAAAAGCTACACCGACCAGATCCAGTCTAGTTGCGTTTAATCAAGTTATCCTTAGTTAAAATGACTTGTTTATGCACAAACCACATGAACACTTTAACTCTCAAGGGAACTTTGATATTCCGCACATGTTTCGATGTAGGAATAGAGCTAGAATTAATAACATCCAAGTACATGGATTTAACCATAAATTCTCCATTCCTCGTAAGCTTCCAACACAACCGATCTGGACGTTGAGACAGTTGAACCTCCATCAGTCTTCTCACAAGATGGAGCCAAGCTTCCCAACGGTTACCGGCTAAAGTTCTCCTGAAGCTAATATGTAGAGGCGTGGACTGACATACCGTCTCAACGGTCGCATCTCTTCGTTGAACAATACTATAGAGAGAAGGATACTGGATCGCCAATGGCGTATCCCCTAGCCAGGTATCCTCCCAGAATCTTGTAGATGTACCGTTACCGATAACCACCTTGGTCCGGTTAAATAAGAGCGACTTAATTCACATCAGGCCTTTCCAGAAAGGCGAGTCCATCGGCCTCACCGTCACCTAGGATAAGGTCTTGGACTGAAGGTAATTATTACGTAGAATCTGGGCCCAAGTGGCCTCGGTCTCTCGAGAAAGCTTATATAGCCATTTACTGAGGAGACATTTGTCCTTTACCTCAAGATTTTCGATCCCAAGACCCTCTTGGTCCTTTGGTCGACAAATAATGTCCCATCTAGCTAATCTATACTTCCGCATCAACTCATCACTTTGCCAGAAGAAACGAGATTGATAGAAATCGAGTCTTTTCCAAACTCCCACTGGCACTTCGAAAAAAGACAAAAGGAACATGGGCATACTGGTGAGTACCGAGTTAATAAGAACTAACCGGCCTCCATATGACATCAGTTTGCCCTTCCAGCATCCCAATTTCTTCTCAAAGCGATCCTCAATGCACTTCCATTCGCTATTTGTTATCTTACGGTGATGAATGGGTATACCTAAATATGTAAAAGGTAAAGCCCCCAATTCACACCCGAACAATTGCTTATATGCCTCTTGTTCCTCCTTGGCTCTACCAAAGCAGAACAATTCACTCTTGTGAAAATTATTTTTCAGACCAGACAATTGTTCGAACAAGCATAACACCAGCTTCATGTTTCGCGCCTTCGCCAAGTCATGCTCCATAAAGATGATAGTATCATCAGCGTACTGTAGGACAGATACACCTCCATCAACTAGATGAGGTACCAAGCTACCTACCTGTCCAGCATCCTTAGCCCTCCCTATTAGAATTGTCAACATATCAACTACAATGTTGAACAAAATAGGTGACATTGGATCTCCTTGTCTCAGGCCCTTATGTGTTTTGAAATAACGACCTATGTCATCATTCACTTTGATTCCAACACCGCCTTGTTGCGTGAAAGATTCTATCTGTCTTCGCCAAGCTAGATCAAAACCTTTCATCCTCAACGCCTGTTAAAGGAATGGCCATTTGACTTTGTCATACGCTTTTTCAAAATCCACTTTGAAAACCACCCCATCTAGTTTTTTGTATGGATTTCATGGAGCGTTTCATGCAGGACCACCACCCTTTCAAGGATGTTCCTATCCGGCATGAAAGCAGTTTGGGATGGCTGCACCACAGAATGCGCAATCTTCGTGAGTCTATTAGTCCCAACCTTGGTGAAGATTTTGAAACTTACATTCAGAAGACAGATGGGCCTAAACTGCTCAATTCAGACCGCCTCTGTTTTCTTAGGCAACAAAGTAATAGTTCCAAAATTCAGATGAAACAGTTGAAGCTGTCCAGCGAATAAGTCGTGGAACATCGGAAGCAAGTCCCCTTTAATAATATGCCAGCATCTCTTATAAAACTCCGCCCGAAATCCATCCGACCCTGGAGCAGAGTTACTCTTCATCTGAGAAATAGCTTCAAACACCTCTTTTTCTGAGAATCGGGCAGTTAAGATATTATTCTTATCTGAAGCCAACTGGGGGATATCCTCATTCCGCGACTCATCTAGAGATACAGAATTATCCTCCGGAGGCCCAAATAATTTCTTATAATAGTCAGTGATGTATAGTTTTAGATTTTCCTCCCCTATAATCGTCCCTTCATCTTGCTCAAGCTGAAAGATCCTTTTCTTTCTGTGCTTGCCATTAGCGATCATATGAAAAAACCGAGTGTTGGCGTGCCCCTGGACCACTTTGCGTATCTTCGCCTGCAATGCCCACTTCAGTTCTTCTTCTCGTAGAAGCTCTTTCAACCTCATCTCCGCATCTAGCTTAACATGAAATTCCGTTGGATCTAGGATTGTGCACTCGGCTTTTACATCTAAGTCCTGAATAAGGGAAAGGAGCCTTTCCTTTTCGACCTTATACACCCACTAAGATGCTTAGCCCACCCTCGTAAGAAACTTCACAGCTCACGAATCTTATTGTGCCATCTCTCTATTGGAGTTCCGCCTCCTGAATCTTTATCCCATTCCCTGGCTATAAGATCCAAAAAACATTCTCTCTCAAACCAAGCTAGTTCAAAAGAAAATATATTCTTGTTCCCCATGTGTGTTGCCTCCCCAGAGTCAACCAACAACGGGGTGTGGTCCGAAATTCCATGCGGTAACACCTGTACGGTGACTAGAGGAAACTTATGTTCACAGTCAACGCTCGCGAGTACACGGTCAAGCTTCTCAAAAGTAGGAGTAGGCAAAGAATTAGCCCATGTGAATTTTCTGCCCGAAAGGTCTATCTCTCTCAGATCCAAGCTTTCAATAATGGTGTTAAACATAAACGACCATCTACCATCGAAATTGTCATTGTTCTTTTCGTCCCTCCTTCTAATGATATTGAAATCTCCCCCTACTAAGATTGGAAGCTGTCCCGATCCGCAAATACGGACTAGATCTGACAGAAAGTCTGGTTTTAATTCTGGCTGTGCGGCACCATAAACCGCCACCAAGGCCCAATTAAATCCGTCAATCTTGGACCTCAACCAAAATTTGACAGCGAACTCTCCCATTACCACACTCCGGACTTCCAGCGTCTCACATCTAACCCCAAGTAAGATGTCGCCTGATCTTTCTCTCGGAGGTAGACAATGCCAATCAAAATCGGCCCCTCCTGACAACATATTGAGGAATTGAGGCGCAAAATTGCCTCTTCCAGTTTCCGAAAGAGCAATAAAGTCCAGCCTCTGTTCGATTGAAGCCTCTGCCAGAAAACGTCTTTTAGCCAAGTCCCTCAGACCTCTGCTATTCCAAAAAATTCCTCTCATAACTCATCATGAATTTTTTTGGTCATCCGGTTCCTAGCACTTCTATGCACTGCCGAAGTCGGATAGATCTTGCGTTGCCACTTGCGCTTAGGTTTGGGTATATCCACCACCCGGTCCTCACAACCAATATCAGGGAGTCCCTCGGAAAGGTCCTCTATAGGTTCAGAATCCCCAATCATTAAAGAACCATCCTCCTCCCTTGTCTCAGGGGAAGGGGGCAATATCTGCACAAAGCGAATCTAACACCCTGACTCCCAACTCTGCAATCTCAGAATCGTTCATAGGTTTAACCACTGCTAGATTGCGAATCATGTCTAAAGCACGATCCGCTTCAAGATCCAAGATATCATTGACTGAATGCGAGATTTCATTATCATTACTACCAAGTGAAACACCTAACTGGTTTGCATTATGAATAATCTCAACATTAGAAAAATGCAGAATAGAGTTGGAGGTGTTGACCGACATACCAGTAGTGACCTCCAGATCATGAAGCTTGGCCGACATACCAATAGAGTTAGAGTAATTTAGTGTTGCTACGAGAGTATTGGTTGATATTGTGTGAGTTGATTTCTCCCTAGTTTTCTTTGAAATTTTCTTGGGATTTGTATTTGGTTTTCTTTGTTGCTTTTATTTTGGTTGAGTGTTAATATGATTGATAGAATTGGTTGTTAGAATGTTTTGCTTATGTGAATGTTATGTTTGACTTAATAGATTTTCAACGGAGTGACGAATAGTACTACCAAGTCTTTACTCCGAGAGCGTTATTATCTTCATCAAGTAATACCAGGCAAGTTCATTTTGACCATGTTTTTCATACCTAGTTTTATTTGCATGTAGTAGCACCCTTTCAATAATCCCTCCAGTAGTGTTATTGAATCTTTAGTTGAGTAGAATACATGAGGTAGGAACCCATCTCCCTGTTACCAAGACCGGGACATTATATAGTTTTAATGCTATGCTATAGTAGACGGGGTTTGGTATGAGTGCCCGAGAGTGGTGTGAGTATGAAGAACTCTACGTCAATGGCGACAACTCCATGATGGCATATGCAAGGACTACATCTCCAAGGCCTCAAGAGTTCAAGACTCGAGAAAAGAATTCAATACACACTACTAGGTGAAGGACGGTTGACGGGCACCCTAGAGCAACCAGTGGATGGCCGGGATGCATGGAGAAGCGCCATGACATCTTGCGGAAAGCTTCACCCAGACTTAAAGAGACGGAAGAATACTTCATGCCCGGAAGCTTACCTGTGCAACCGCAAGTCACTATGGGCTCTGGCTTGGTTGAACTTAGTGGCGACTCTGGCTGGGACAGTGCTAGCAGATGTAGAACTATGGTTGGATTGGATGAGCACCGGACAGTGGTCAGAGGAACTCTTCGGAAGACCATGTTTCGGTCATCTTGTTCTCAAACACCCTGAAGTGCGAGAACGTAAAAGAGGGATCGAATCTTGCAGGTAAAGTGTACAAACCTCTGCAGAGGATTAAAAAAACCTAATCAATTAGCCGTGTCCCCGGTTACGGACAATTTGAGCCTCTGGACTTGGATCTATCTCGGAACTCTCAACACCGGACTGATAATTTAATTATGGGAAACTTATGATGATTTGGGCTATGAGACATCGGTTGGTGGAACCATGTCATGATAGAAAACTCCGTAGTACAGACTCCGGTTAATTCCTTTGATGTAGGGAAAATAAAACCAGCTTTTATGCAAACAAAACTCAGATACAGAACCACAAAGCCATATTGCATATAGTATAGTTTATCATCTGTTTTTCTTACAGTGATCTTGCCAGTACATTCAATGTACTGACCTACACGGCTGCAACGTCTCATGTTGCAGATATGTTTCTTCCGACGAGTAAGAGTACGGTACAGGGTTACGGTCTACACTCAACCTGCCGATAGCGTTGATGGGACTCCACACCCGATTGTTTGTTTCCGCTGAGACTTATATATATATATATATATATATATATATATATATATATATATCAGTTTTACCTTATTTATGCATGTGATTGCACTTTGATATATACATTGATGTACCGTGTGTGCCGGCATACCGGTCCAGGGATGGCACAGATACACAGAGACTTGACCGTCTGAGGTCGGGCCGCTACAACAAACTAATCATGATTAGTCATGTCCCCGGTTATGGACATTTTGAGTATCTGGTATTTGAATTATTGGTTGATCTCATCACCCTATTTAATTAATGAATCGGGTATTATTATTGTTACTTGGTAATTTTGGGATTGAGTTGGAGGAACCTTCTCAATAATGGCATAAACTTGGTAGTAAATGAAATGTGTTCCTTTGTTGTAGGGAAAAATTAGCTTTATGCAAAAATTAAACTTAGAGCCTCCACCAGCCAAATATGCATGTAGTGATAGATATTGTTCATTATTGCTCTTGTCAGGACCCCGATTCCAAGTCACATCGATCTAGCCGGTAACATCTCATATCACTTTGCGGCCTCACGCACAGTATCCCACGGGTGTCGCCTTACCATGGCCCGGGACCGTTTGCGCCTTTTGGCTCACGTATATGATAGTGTCGCTAGCATCCATATGACAGAGAACCCGGGCCGACATGGCTAGTCATGAACCCAAAGCGGCATAGACCTATGGAGACAGGCATACATGAATCACATCGAGCATGTCGGTCATCAACGAGTGATTCCGGGCTGTAGCACTGGGCTAACAGGACTCCGGGGAACCCGGGCTGTAGCAGGCTAGGCAGGACTCCGGAAGTCACCGCGTGACATTTCCCCGAAGGGACAGACATAGGAACGAAGTGAATCACATGCCGGCCAGTCAAGTGTCCTGAACAGTAGTGCTGGGCTAGCAGGACTCCGGTGAACCGGGCTGTAGCGGACTACTATGGCTCGAGGAACACTAGACTACATTTCCCCATAAGAAAGGCTGCCAAGGATAAACAACTAGATTGTCGGATCCCACTCATACCAAGCATTTCAATCATACACACAATATGCTCGATATGAGTACATACAACATGGCATCACAACAAAACTCTACAACTCAAGTACTTTATTTAAAGGCTCCAGAGAGCCATACATAATAAGTTCATACAGATAGGGGTCACATGACCCGACACTCAAGTTATACAATCATACAAGCACATGCGGAAGCAACTAGTCTGAGTACAGACTCTAGAAAGAAAGAAGGCTTCTCGAAGCCTGTCTATCTACATGGGGCCCTCCATGGCCAGGATCACCACCTGGGTGGCTAGTCACTCGTCGACGTCAAGGTCTACGTAGAACCCATCGGAGGGGGCGGTGTTGTCGTCTGGAAATAGTAATTAAGCAAACATGAGTACAAAGGTACTCAGCAAGTCTTACTTCAGAACCTACTATACATGCTTATTCTCAAGAAGGTGGTGGGGTTGATGCAGCAAGCCAGCTTTGACTCTTGGCTAAGCTATCCTACGGAACTCCACCAGTAAAATAGTTTTCGCACACGAGTCCACTACTCACTAACACAATACTCCACCGGGGATCCTCCCTCATCATCCTACGAGAGGGCCATCCTCGGTACTCACACTTATCTTGAGTCTTTTATTAGTATCCATTAACTTGTCTATGAACTGTATAGGCAACCAAGTAGTCCTTTACCGCGGACGCGGCTATTCGAATAGTTTTACACCCTGCAGGGGTGTACTTCGTCACACATGTTTCCACCACTTAGCGTCTGCACACGACATGTGCTCGGCAGACTTCAAGCGAAAACCGACGTGGGTGTAGACCACGACCTGACTAACCTCACAAGTCTCTAGTCCAGGTTTATCGCCTATTCAGGTTCCATCCGCAAGGAAATCCGGCCGGGGTGTCCTCAATGGCCCCAAACGATGTGTACAGGGTCCCGAGACGCCAAACGGGCGCCCGGCATACCCGGCCACAGTGTATCTACCGCATCATAGCCCACCCCTAGGGTCAGCGCTACGCACGGCGGCCAACACATGTCCTACAAACACCAGAAACTAGTTGCAACTCCTGGACAGAGGCGAGAGGTGTCAGTAAGTCGAGCGGGGTCATATTTTAGGGCCCAGTGTGTGGTAGTAGCTGAATCTTAAATCACGCATACAGATCTCAGTTCTTAGGGATGGCCTCAATGAAACAACCCACCATGTACTCCTACATGGCCTCTCATCGATACCTTTACCAAAACATGTTCAACACATCCCTCATATTACCGTCATAAGCATTTCACTCTAGCCCATCACCCAGATGAACCAGACCTGACACAACTCTAAGCATAGCAGGCATAGCAAGGTAGGAATCACATACATGGCTCAATCAACTCCTACACATGCCAGTGGGTTTCATCTAGTTACTGTGGCAATGACAGGTCATGCAGAGGATAAGGGTTCAACTACCGTAGCACACAACAGTTTGAATCGCGTTGTCTTAATGCAGTAAACAAGAGCAAAAGCAAGAACATGGGTTTGTATCGGAATGATCAATGGTTGCTTGCCTGATGGAGTGGTAGTGGAATACTGCCCTTCAGTTGGATACTCGTGAATATCCTCGGAGGCAGAACCTACCACGAAGAACACATCGGAACACAATCAACACATGACGATATGCAACAATATGATGCATGCTATGACATGGCAATATGAATGTGTCTTGGCCTAATGCAAGCTAAAATAGAAAGGGATAAACTCATTTGAATCAAAGATTCAAATATTAGCTCATTAAACATGGCCTTAATAGTGCATTTCCTTATTTTGCCTAAACAGCAAGGTAAACTTGTTTTGTCATGCATGAAACCATTACAGATGGATAGATTGAATTTTTCTGATAATTTTTCATATATAAATTATTTCATTTGGAGTTACGGTTGATTTCTATGATTTTTAGAAGTTTTAAACATTTTCTGGAATTTCCTGAATAAAAATAAATGCAGAAAATGCATTACTGCGTCAGCATTATGTCTGGGTGACGCCAGTGGTCAACGGGGACGTCCAGGTCAAACCTAACTGGTGGGTCCCGCGTGTCAGTAGTTAATTAAGCTAATTATCCTTAATTAAAACTAATCTGATTTAGTTAACAGAGGGGGCCCACTTGTCATTGACTCAGGGGAGTCAAACTGGGCCCACCCAGGGGTCAAACTGGGTCAACTCACCGGCGACTCGACGCCGGCGAGGCCCGAGATGGCGGAGGCCTTCGGATTTGGTCCTCCGTTGACCAAATCAACGGTGGAGAAGTGCTACGCGTAGCTGGGGAGCTGCCGCATCCAGTGGTGCAAGTTGTTGGACACCGGGACGCCGGAAACGACGCCGGCGAGCTCAACAGCGGTGGCCGGAGTTCGGCCAACGACGGGTTAGGCGATGCAGGGCGCTAGGGGAGGCGCTGGTGTGTGCTACGTGCTCCTGGTGAGGTGTGGAGCACGGTGGTGTGCCCGGCGTCAAGCCACTGTGGCTCTGGCCACGACGGCGATGAGGCATGGCGCCGGCGAGCTTCGGTCGTGGTGGAAGATGGAGCTAGGGAACGGGAACGGAGGGGGTGAGCACGGGGAAAGAATCAGGAGCTCACAGGGAGTCGTGTGGCGGTCTCAGCGGGCTCGGGGACGGGCTGGAGAAGAGGTGCGGTCGCCGGCGATCTCGGATGCCCGAGGTAGAAGACGACGGCGATGGCGGTGCTGCAGGGCCTCCGGCGAAGCGTGGCTCGGTGGGGAGGGCGAGGGAGTCGAGGCAGAGCTGATGGGCTCGTCGAAGGGGTGAGGGGATGTCTCTGGCGATGACTACGGCGATCGGCGGCGAGGGACGCGCTCGGCCATCGCGGGAGAGAGTGAGGGAGACGAGGGGGAGAGTGAGAGAGGATGAGAGGGGGACGTAGGGGTCGCGTGGCATCCCTGGGCGTCTCCCGGGCGTCGGCAGAAGCAGGAGGTGGCCGGCGCGTGGCCGGCGCGCGGCGAGCACGCACCCCTGCCTCCTGGCGCGAGGAGGACGATGACTGGCAGAGCCAGTCGACCTGGGCCGAGCCAGGTAAGGCCCAGGTAAACTTCCCTCTCTCTCTCTTTTTTTAGTTGTTTTTGTTTTCTATTTAACTGCAACTGTTTAGCTTTAAATAAAATACTAAAATGTTTCCAAAAATCCTGAAAATAATTGTAGGCTCTGTTTAGAATATATCCAACAGCAAACATTTATTTCCAGAATTATTTGTGCATTTAAATTATTTTATAGCATTTAAATGCCCAAATTCAAATACTTATGATTTAATTCAATGACCTTCTGTTGACCTAGAAAATTGTGCACCAATTTTGCCAGAGGTTCTAACCTAAGACAAAGAGGGTGAACTTTTTAGAAGGGCATTTCAGGTTCGTTGAAAATAATTTTAGTAAACCCTAGTTGTTTCCAAGGGGGGTGTTGGGGGTTTCTGCTTTCCCCATTTCAAATTTAAGAGGAATTTAAACATGATGCACACTCTAATGCTTGAACTAGCTAGGGTGTGACAACTCACCCCCACTCAAAAGAATCTCGTCCCGAGATTTAGGATCCTCTGGAAAGAAGGTGGGGTACTCGAGTCGAAAACGATCCTCCCTTTCTCAAGTGGCTTCTTTCTCGGAATGGTGTGACCATTGAACCTTGAGAAACTTGATATTACGACGTCGAGTGGTATGCTCGGCTTGATCAAGGATACGAACGGGATATTCCCGATAGGAGAGGTTATCTTGTAGATCAAGCATTTCATGGTCCACTCCACGGATAGGATCCGCGAAGCAACGCCTGAGTTGTGAAACGTGGAAGACATCGTGAACTCTGGAAAGATGCGGAGGTAGTTCCAATTGGTAGGCAACTTCTCCTCGTTTGGCAAGAATGCGAAAGGGTCCAATGTAACGAGGAGCCAATTTTCCTTTGATACCGAAACGATGGGTTCCCTTTAATGGAGTAACCCGAAGGTAAGCCTTCTCGTCAACTTCATAAGTCATATGCTTATGTTTACGATCATATTGACTCTTTTGACGAGATTGGGCTGTTTTCAATTTCTCACGAATAACGCGAACCTGCTCTTCTGCTTCCTGAATCATATCCGGGCCAAAGAGTTGTCTTTCCCCGGTTTCTGACCAGTTAAGAGGCGTTCGACATTTTCGTCCATAAAGAACTTCGAAAGGAGCCTTGCCTAGGCTAGCTTGATAACTATTGTTATAAGCAAACTCCGCGAAG